>NW_022631102.1:5862872-6029110 GCF_010015895.1 Lontra canadensis
TCTTTCTTTCTTTCTTTCTTTCTTTCTTTCTTTCTTTCTTTCTTTCTTTCTTTCCTTTTTTTTAATCTAATAGAGCCAGTCACATGCTTGATATCACATTCAATATTCAAAATTACACAAATGGTTTCAACATCAGCTACTCTGTCCCAATTAAAATTAAACTATTTGTACTACATGCATATTTATACAATCATCCCCTCTGACTAGATCTTGTCACGTGCATAGACTCGGAAGCTACAGCATGTATTGTCTGAACAGAAGAGACGCAGGAGAAGGATGGTTGTTATCGGGGGCTGGGGATAGTGTCTCCATTAGGCAGGCAGTTTAATTTAAGGTTTAAAAAATGGATTTCCAACAGCTGATACACAGCAGATTTAATAACCTGACATTTTCTCTCTCTCTCTCTCTCTCTCTTCCTAGATAGTCCGTTCAACTTTGACTGGACCTGTTGCAGGGTGATATGATTACCATGGTGTGCACCCTCTGGCATTATTTAAAAAAGCAAATCCCTAATCCCTGCTTAATTTTATGAACTGTCAAAACGATTCTAAATATCTCCTCTGTTTGCATTTTCACCTCGGGACAGGAGTCCAGAGGTACAGACTGGGTATACAACGGTGGACTTCAGGCAATTTTCATCTCTTAATGCCTGTAGCGTGAGAGGCTGAATTTGTAATAATCACCAGATTATCTCCAAAGATCGCTCTGTTGTACCTGCAAAATGGTTCTGCGGGAAAATGCAAAAGATATGGAAGAAAGTAATTGATGAGAGGCGGGAGATGATTGCTCTTCCTAATCCCTGATGGGGAAAAAAAAAAAAAAAAACTCACACCAAGACAAATGTTGGTAATTTCTGTTAAATGCTGCTTGGGATTTGCTGTGGCAGAATCCTGCTTGAGAGTCAAAGATGGCCTTCTGCCCCTGCTGGCAGCTCACAGCGCTGGGGTATAAGGAATATGGGGTAATTTCCAAAATAGGTTCAGAAGAGGAGGCGGGACCCTGGCCCAGCACAAGTTGAGAGAGCGGCCCTTGTAGAAAAAGTCAAATCAGACAATGCAGGAGTGTCCCTGGTGCATCACCAGGTTCCTGGCAGGGGCCCCACACATGTTAGTTTCCTTTTTTCTTTCCTCTCTGTCCTGGAGACAGGCAACCTGGGGATCTAGGAAGAAGGCCAAGGTCAGACGCCAGCGTGCTTCCAGATACAGTGTGACTTTGGGCAAATCACATGCTGTCCCCCTCCAGGATTCTGTCTCTGCACCTGACAATTGAGGGAAGAAGGTACCAACTACCCTCCGGTGGACAATGGATACCATCAACACCATTGTGTAGCACGGAGGGAAACCCGGGCCCTTCTCTTCTACAGGAATTGGATTCATGGTTTTCCATCCACCTTTTTTTCTCATTGGTCAGAGTGTAGGACAGCCCCGGCCTCTGTGCCTCTAAACTTAGGGAAAGGAGAAAAGATTGAGTATAACAATAGGCAAAACAGGGTTATGCATCTGGGAAGATCCCATCTTCCCTCCAAAACACAAAACCTGTGGTTTTAAAGATGCTCAGATAATCCAAGCTAAAGACTATTGTGGAGACACCCTTACCTCAAAGCTCTAAGAGAAGAAGTTTCAGGAAAAGTCTATCCTAGAAAACCAAGGGAGGTTGACTTGGAAATCCTTCTTCCCCTTCTAGCTCACTAGCCACAGGGACCAGAATGTAAGCAATTATTCCTTTTTAGGGTTAACAGAGGAGGAAAAGCCAGACTTCAGTTTATGCACTTGTAAATAATTACAATAAATTCCAGATTGAGTTGTTTTCCTGTGTTGTGTCACTTTTCCTCAGAGAAAAAGCCAATCCGTTTTTAGTTTCTGATGAGCTAAATAGGCCAGACCCAACCTTCTGCCTTGTGATGTCTTGGAGGGGTCGGCCTCCATGGCAAACAGGAGTGTCTGGGTTCACAGGACTGAGGCTTCTGAAGGGTGTATTGGTGTGCGGGTCTTCCAGCATAAGGATGTTTTAAAGTTTGTCCTTGTTCTGTTTGCAATCTGTGGAATTTATTGTGTTCGAATCTGTGAAATCTTTGGGTCTTTTTACCAGATTCTCCCAAGTAGGGACTTGGAGGTAAAATCTTTGTGGTATAAGCTGAAATCGACCTGAAACAATCAGAAGTCGGGAGTTCTCTGAGAAAAATATTACAGTGAATTTTCTTTCGTCTGCTTTTTTTTTTTTAAAGACTATGCTGCATTGATAAATTACTAAGCTAATTTTCTTCTTATGATGAACTTTACCAGAAGGAAGACATTTATATCACATCCGCATGAAAGTGGTGTCATCACTATCACTTTAAATGCTGAGTGATAACCAACCGTAACTCCTTACAGTTGCTTTAAAACATTATAGTTTATAAAGTGCTTTTAATATGCTGTACATCATACCAACAGGGTGGCTTAATATTGTTTTATTGACTAATAAAATGTTTTAAATAATGCTAATAATATTTAATATTTAATAATATTAATACTATTTAACATTTCACACATATTAAAGTAATGAATGAGGACAGCACTGCTGTAAACAGTGTAGGTGCTTTATGTAATCTTGTTCCATTTTTCACGGCACTACTAAAAGGCTGGTCTTATTCATCATGGAATAGATTAAGAAAATGAAGCTCAGAGAGAGAAAACAGTTGCTTGACCCAGGTCACACCTAGTAAATGACAGAGGCAGAAGCACAGATAAAGGTCCTCAGATGCCAAGCAAAATAATTTTTACAGAGCATATTAGCCAGGTTAAAAAAAAATACATGTCATTTGCAAACGACATAACCCTCTATGTTCTACCATTTGCAGAAACTCCATTGGTTTGGGAGAGTAAATTGCAACTTTCAGGTCCAAAGGCTTATTTGGTACCATCAAGACTCCTGCATTTTATCAAATCTGGAAAGGAAAAATTAAAAACCGAATAATCCGGAAAGCAAGTGGAACATGAGTTCTCATTAGAGAGAGCAAAATCCTTTCTTTTCGGAGGAGGCATTTTGTACATCATCACGTGGGAGATGCGCGTGCAAATTTTGTACTGCAGGGGCCCGGTGTGAACATATGGGCCCATTAATCATGAAATATTGATTGTGGATTGAAACTATGAAACAGGTTCCATGACACATGGGTTTGTTTTGTTGGTCTGAAGTGTTAAGTAAAATAACACAGAAGCCATGTTAACATTCATCTCCTACTCTCCTTTTGTTAGCGGGTTAGTGCTCACCCAATTCACATATCCTCAGGTTTATGAATTATTAATCAAAAGAGCTAAAAAGTCAATCCAATCTGGTTAGATACTGTAGTTCTTGTGGCTTCCAAACTTTTAAATAATGAATGGTTTCATCACTTCCCCAGCGGATGTCAAGCTAGAAGAATGTCTGGAATCAAAATCCCACTGGGTAACAGAAGCAACATAGTCAAAAAAAGTAGTAATTTTTAATAATAGCAACTCCAACCCTATTGTATCATCACTGCCACTCTCGAGAGAGATCATTTCGGAATGGGAAGGAGAGGTGTCTTGAATAAAGGGCTTTATGGGATCAAATATTGCCAGAAAAAGCAATATAACGTAAGGGAGTTGGTGAAGAGATAAATACATCCACACAAATACATTATATTGTTTAAAAAAAAAAAGCATGTTTTTACTGTTCCTAATTCTTCAAAAGGAAAAGGTACCTTTAATTATTCCTCATATTGGAGGAATTCTCTGATGAACCCCTCTTGATGAAGGACGACTTGGGGAGAACAGCCTAGAATAAAAGGGAGAAATAAATGGGGTTCTTAGATTGGCCGGATTATCATGAACAATGGGACTCAGTGCCAACAAGGAGGTATTTAGTGGGCAATAACAGAAGGGGGAAAAAATAAGACCAACCCAGAAATAACTGCTTGTATCGGGTGAGGATCTGGTAGAGAAATGCAAAGTCTAGGTAAAAATGTCAGAAGAGAATAATGCTGGCAAATGCGATGTGTGACAAAGGACTGATGGGTGAAGGTATGCGGGAGTGAAATCAAAGCCGATGGTTTAGGAACTCTGTGCTGTTTCACAGAAGTCTGGTGAGCCCCTTTGCATCTGGGTAGGGCTGCTGCTGAAGGTGAGAACCGGGACGGCTGAGACACGGCCAGCCACGGAGTGCTTCCTCTCCCCATTTGCTTCGTTTTGTCTGTCCTACTGAGCGCTAAACACCTTCATTTACTCTGCAGATGCGGATTAGCTCTGACATTCCCATTTTTAAGAAAAGTTCCAAGTCCCTCCAGAAGTTTCTAACCAGGGTGAGGAATCACAGGCTGCGTTTAGGATGATTTAAATGCATTTGACTAAGTGATCGAGCTGTCCTTGGGGAGGAATTCTTTTAAGATGAGCAGACGGGAAATAGGTGTGCCTTTATTATTAACCAAGCCTTTGTCCCAAATCCCATTGAGTAGCTTTTTGGGAAAGTGTGCTCAAATATGCATGGATTAATAACAAACCCAAAACCTATTTTTTTCCCTCTTTCCTAAGTTAGGGCTGCTATATAAAATACAAGTTATCTAGTTGCATTTGAATTTCAGATGAGCAATATATTTTTAAGTGTATGTGGTCTCAAATAATGTATGAAACACACTTATACTAAGAAAAAAAAATCCTGGGCTTTCTGAGATTCTAATTTAACTGGATGTCCTGTATTTTAATTTTGCAACCCTACCCTAAACCTAAACTCAAATCTCAAGATATCCTTATCTTCTGAAGTTGTTTCACATGGACATAATCTTAATGAAAATGCCATGTATAAATAACTGAGGTTTAAAATATATGTTTCCATTGCATCCCCTTGCTCCTTTTCTGTCTGTCCCCTTATTTTCCTTCCTTCCAGTTTGAGCAGATGTGCCTGGATCTGTGTGGTGCTCGTGAGGGTATAAAACTGAATCAGACCCAGCCCTTTTCCTGGAAAAGCTCCCAGCCTCCTGGAAGAGAAAGGCATGCAGATATTACTGGTCAAGAAGGAATAGTTTGATAGAATTTTTATCCATCCATCTATCCATCCATCTTCCTTCCTTCCTTCCATTAACCATCCATCCATCAACCATCCAACCATCCATCCATCCATCCATCCATCCAACCATCCATCCATCCTCCATCTAAATCCGATTCATGGAAGAAGTTAGTTGATTTTGCTTCAAGAAGGAATCTTTCTACCTCCTTACAATTTAATACAGATATCCCATTTCATGGATGATAAAATCGAGTCTTAGAGAAGTTACTCAGCACTGTAGAGCTGATAAGCAGCAGGTTGGGGATATAAATCCTTACCCTCAAGATACACCTCATTTTGATGTATAACAAGAGATAGGGTTAAATATGCACATCACCACCTCTCTCCTTCTGATGTTTTTTTTTTTTTCTTCTTCTTTCTTTCTCACAGATCCTCTGCCCCCTCATGTGCCAACGTTCACACATTTCTCTCTATTGACATCTGTGGCATTGGGCTCTGTGACTCCTGTCACCTGTGCTGTGCCGGGCTGCCTCCTTCCCCTCCCCCGCCTTCCTCGGCTGGGTCTCTGACCGCAGGGGCTGAGCGTCTGGCCTCTGAGCACCACTTTCTCAGCGGGCACTTCCTCCTGCAAGCTGCTCTGGCAAGTTGTTTATCTCTCACAGGGATAGTCACAAAGATCGTATCTGTGGAACTCTATCTGTCTGGGCACAGATGTCTGCCTCTGTGGCAGCCACTTCATCTCCCTGCTGGGCCTCACCTTCCAGAAGTCTTCTTCCTCCTCCCTCAGGGCCCCTCCTCCATTTTGCAGAAGATTAGCTGAAACCCAGCAGGGCAGAGCAAAGGGCTGCCCGGCTCCACCAGGAGCACCGAAGCTGCTCCTGAGGCTGCCCTTCCCGGCTTCCCCACAGCTATTCAGATCTCAGTTCCCGCTGGTCTGCCAGTGAGGAAGGGGTGGGGAGAGGCCAAGGGACCCCCATGGTCGTCAGGAGAGCGACTCTCTGAAGAAGTTAGGCTGAAGAGAGCTGATGCCACAACACGGAGTGGCCGCCCTGGCCTCCGGGAGGGGCCGGGCGGGGGGATTCAGCCTGGTGCTGTCCACTAGCACTTTCTGGGGGGGTGGAAAGGATCCCTTTCTGCACAGTCCACTGCGGGAACCGCCAGCCACAAGTGGATACTGAGCAGTTGAAATGCGGCCAGTACGACCGAGAAATGGAATTTTTATTTTAATTAATTAAGATGAAATAACCACACATGGCTCGTAGCTACCAAATTAGACGGTCTGCACAGATGCAGCACCTGAGGCCAGGCACTCCCGTGGAGGGTGTACCCCTCTGGGCTGAGAAACGCGCTCCTTTCGGACCCTGCGGGTGCTAGGGGAGTCACTGGCTTGCTTGCTCTTAGTCCATTGGTTTCCCTATCTTCAAAATGTGGTTCATAATCACAAGGTGATGGGAGAAACCAGTGTAGTAACTGACACTCACTATGATAATCAATGAAATAATTGATAACAGCAGTTATCTGCCTTAAAGTAAGCGCCACTGCTTTGTCAGGACTTTGCTGCTCTGGGCTCTTTGTACACATTTCTCCCCTGGAAATCCCATGATGACTCTGTAAGACTTTTGCACACTAGCAAAGCCCCAAACAAATACAAGTCTCACCAGGACTGAGAACGTCCTAATGCTCATCACCACACTTTGGCTGCCATAGGGAAGTGGCACAGTGACGTGGGCAGGGAGCCCCTTCAGTATCAAAATGCCCCGAGTCTCAGTCCCATAGACTCAGATGAGCACAGGCAGGTTACATAACCTCTTGGAGCTCCTGCTTCCCTATCAGTGAAACAGACTCATGATGCTCAGGGCATTAAGCTGTCAGAGACGATGATAGGAGGTCCTGTGTTTGAAGTGCCAAACACAGTGCCCAAGGCGCTCACTGAACGTCAGTCCCTGTCCCTCCCCATGGAAAACAACCATTGATTTTGATGACACATTGAGGATGAATGGTACCCTTTGAATGCCTGACTAAGAGCTACTGGGAACATTACAAAGGAAAATTCTGTGGGTCTGATTGCAGTTCTTATGGAAGGCAGTGAGAACTTTGGCTGCTTCCAAACCCCTGTCAGAAGCCTTGACACTTCTAGACGAAAGTCACTCTTCTCCAGTGGGTTTATTTACTTACAACCAAGCAAAGTTTCCAGCTTTTAAGAAAAGAGGCGTTTTAAATCATATTAAAAAGACCTCAAAAGCCTTCCTAGATATCAAACAACCCTTAAAATAATATTTTGATAATTTAATTGTAAATAAGTCAGGAACATGTGGATTAAATTTCCATTAAAACACACATGACTTTTAAAATCGGGGAACGAGGTTTTATTGAACATTTGAACATTTGAGCAAAGCTCTGAAGCATGGGACAGGGATCAGAAGGAGTGGGCTGCACCCTGTTCTGCTTCGTTTGTATCAACCGAAGGAAATCTGAGCTAGGAATTTTCAGCCTTCACAAGGTCTTCTTTGAAATAGCCTTCATGCCCTGTCCCTGGACCTCAACAGAAGAGGAAAACAAAGTACCAGGGACCAATTGGATGACAAAGCAGACTAGGTGAACTTTTGGAGATAGTTGTGTTCCTTCAGTCCTGTAGAAAGGACAAGGAGTTCTGGCCATGCCCCCCCCGCCCCCCATCAGCAGGTGGAGTGATTGAGTTCATCCTCAGGCTACTGTCGAACCTGGATGTGCAGGGCCAGGGAAGCAGGTGGTCTGGAGATAACCAGTACATCATTTTTCATGCACACACCACAGTCACATTCTACAGAGACACACATGAGCACACATACCCACAGCGTGACCTGTGGAGGAAGTGACCTACTACCTTGTTTCTCTTTGATCTTAGGCTTTTTTCTTCCATCCTCTAAATGGACTGGAGGCCACAGCTAGAGTGGGGACCGGAGACCTTTCCTCCTCTCCCCCCACACCCTGCCCTCCCTTGTCCTTCTCTTCCTTCTCCCTCACTTCCTTACCCCTCTCCCTCTCCTTCCTTCTTCTGAGTTCCGTTCTTCTTCCTCCCCCATCTCCCTCCTTTCTCTCTCTCCTCTGTGTCTTTCCCCCTCCTCCTCTCCCCCCTCTCTCTTTTCTTCTCTCCTTTCCTCCCTTGCTTCCCATAGAGTCCCTCTCCAATGCACACCCAGATTTATAATGCATCCCATCCAAGTCAGTCTCAGTGTCCTTTCATACCCCAGGAAAGCCAAGGCTCCTGATTGTTCTCACTCCCACTACTTGACATGCGGGTCCCATCCCACACTTGATGACTGTGTCAGGCGATGGGGCACGCCTGCACACAACGGGAGGCCGCTGGTTTGAGAGGGAGCACGGCCAGTATGAGTTTCCCAGTGGTGTAGCTGAACAATTGGACAATTTTGATGAGGAGACACTTGTGTGCAGACTGGACCGGGGAGGCTGAGCGGCTGAGCGGGGTTTCAGGGGAAAGAGTGAGTTGAGACAGACTTGCTAATTATAGGCATTTAGACAACACAGTGGCTCCACGTGCGGCCTTGCACACTCTGTCCACACATCACTGGGTTGGTAACGGAAGAGTAGAATGGAAAGACCTATAACTGGGGTTGACATCCCAGATCCTTCATTTCCCAGTTGGTGATTGTCAGTAGAAGCACCCTTCCCAGGACCTCTCTGGGTCTAGTCTTCATTTATTTCTTAAAGGAGAATTTTGGAAGCCTTGGAATTTTGGAAGCATTTGATGGGCAAATAGAACCGAGTCTGAAGGGAAACCCTCACTGCACATCACCAGCTGCCCTTACTGTGAAGTATGGTGTTGGACTTGACTGCCCCGTGGCCATGGTCCTCTCTGTGGGAGTCACCTAGGCCCCAGCAGGCTGACTAGAGGGATCTGGGTGGGTCCAGCCCTCAGCACCTGTAAGCGCCAGGAGGAAGACACAGGGAATTACAGGTGGGAGTCTTGATTGCAAGTGCCTACTCAAGACAGTCTTGGAACCCCCAGCTCTTTATTACATGGAAGGGGAAGTGACCCCAATGATAATGGGGACAATGACAAAATCACAGCAGTGCTTCCTATCATGGGGCTCTGTGCAAAATATTTTCCTGCCTCATTTTATCCTCTGGAGAGTCCTGTGCCCTAGGCATCATCATACCCACTTCACAGATGAGGAAACTGAATCTCTGAGGGGTTTACTGACTCACAGAAAGACACATAAATAGGGTGCAGTAGAGCTTGGATACTAGAACCGGAGTCTTTACCTTGATCAAAGAAGTGGCTTGTTGTAAGTCTCAGAAGAAAAGAAATCTATCCAAATGATTACCACTGCTAGAAACCTACTCAGAGACTTTTTTAAATTAAGACTATGGTGAGTATTAACACTAAAATGTTAATGTTAATTCTATTAGCAATTAGTGGTGTGCCACTATTTTCACTACTGATAATCCCAGTGGCAGTGCACTGTACCGTCTCTCGTCTGTTTTAATTCCAGCTTACAGGTCGACTTCTGCTGGGGTTTGGGGCTAGGTGTGTTGGCATAACATGGATCTATCTTGAGTCCTATGTTCATGCAAATTCGTATGCTGAATCTTAAAACATGTTATTTTTAGATGTATCCATATTTCACTTATCAAGTAGACAACTTGATGTCTCTGCAGGTCTGGCCTCCCTTCTAAGGATGATTTGTCCTTCCTGAGTCACTCCTATCCCTGCCTTTTCTGAAAAGCCATCCCAAGGGCAGCACCATTTCTTCCTTTCTGGATGCAAATGGTGTCTCGTCACTGGCTGGATTCAGACAGGTTGCTTCCGTCACTACGTTCCCCCCAAATGCCTCCATGTTCCCAGTCAAGCAGGGAGTGTTGGGAGAGGAGACACAGCATGGTTTGGACCAATTCTTGGCTCTGCTGAGTTCTAGCTAAGTGATACAGCAGAAGTCAGTGGACCTTCCTGCCCCTGGGCTTTCTCCCCTGCCCCACGGACATCAACAGCTCACTGCTGAGCTCTAAGACTCATTGCCTGGATGGTGCCCACATAGGTCCCAACTCTAACGGGAGAAGGGGCTCCCTCTCCTGAATGCAGACTCTGTTCATGAACACACAGGGAAGATGTTCAATCAGACATCCTCCCATGTGGAGCAGACTGGAGATGGCGTGGACATGGATAGGCAGATGTGGTTCCAGCTCTCTGTTCTGCAAGCACAAGGGTAGAAACAGGGAAAGGTTCAGACTATTCTAGAACTTGGGTTTTCTCATCTCCAGAGAGAGTAATATTTGCCTCTCAGGATAATGGTGAGAATCAAATGAGCTACTACTTCCTTCCAAGATCTAGCACCATTGCTTTAGAACAATGTTTATTCTTTCTTGTTCTTCCCAGAACTAGAATGAGGAGGCAGGCAAGGAGAGAAGGTGGGGAATGGAGCCTCACACTCATGGAGCACTTCCCAGTTTAGGGAGCCCTTTGATAATTATAATCTCAAGGGGAAAGCTATCATACCCACTTTGCAGATATAGAAACTGAGGCTGGGCTTGCTTCAATGGCTGCAATGTGTCGTGATGGGTTGTGATGGGTCCCCAGATGCACCACTGCTCACAGACGTCCCGCCTTGTTGGAGAGGTTCAGCTGGGGTTCCGTGGAATCAGAGCCAGGGCCACAGACATTGAGAACATGCCCCATCTAGGAACGGGCTGTGCTTGGATAATCAAGAGTGGGCTAGAGTGGGGACTGACCCACGAGCCTCTCTTTTTTACAGGTTGCTTTCTAAAGATGAAAAAACAAAATCCAATAACCTTTCCCTCAGTGACTTTAAGAATGAATGTCTTCCTCTTCCAAATTCTTTTTTCAATTCTTAACTGAAATTTCAAGCTGTGATCACTGCAGGGAAGGGTAGAATTTGTGAAGTAACTTTCCACCTCTGAGCAGTAGGTGTGGTAAAGGACAAAGATTGTAGCATCCCAGCCATATTCCACGCCCTCTCTCGGGCCTCCTCATCCCATTCACTGCTGCGTCTTTGTTTTTGTTATTCCTCTGACTTGATGGGCTCTCTCTTATGCTCCGTTGCTGGACTCAACCTCTTCCCCTTCAAGCGTCTCCCAGAACTGCCCTTTTGCTACATTTACCAGCCATCCCACACCCACATTTCCTACTCCACCTCAAAGATGAGACTAGGGATTTAATGAATTCCAGTTCCTGACTCTCTTTTCTACACTCTCTCCAGGGCTCTGCAAAAGGCCCACCAGCATCTCCTAGGCAGTGGAGATTCAGCTTTATGGCCTCTGCTGGCCCAGCCTCTGTCTCTGTCATTCACCCTGCAGTGTCAGTCCTCATCCACCCAGACCCTCTGACCTCTGTTCTTTGGCTCTACATTTCAGCTCCTAAAACCCTCCTTCCAGACAGCTGTGGGGGCTCTGGCTGGGTGTGCTTCTCTAGGCCTGCAGCAAGACGGGAGAGCTGTTCCCACCTCCACCCTGGTCCTTTGGGGCCCAGAAAGACAGGATCACTTCCCCCGTTGTTGAATATGACTCCAGGCTTCCACTGTGACTCCCCCACTCACCAGTCACCTGCCCCTCACCCTGCCCTCCAGATGCGACTAGGTTCTCCCTGGACCATAGTTTTCTCATTGGAAAAATGATGCGGCCGAACCATATGCTTGTAAGGGCCTCTCCTGCTTCTATTATCACTTTTTATTTTTTAATTTTTAAAGATTTATGTATTTATTTTAGAGTGTGAGAGCACACATGGGAGAGCACACATTGAGAGAGAATCTGCAGCAGACTCCACACTGAGCATGGAACCCAGCATGGCGCTCCATCCCAGGACCCTGAGATCACTACTTGAGCCACAACCAAGAGTTGGGTGCCACCCAGGTGCCCCATTACCTCTTTTTTGATATTTGGGATTTTTTTTCTTCAAGTGATCTCAGAAGAGTTCAAGACCAAAAGACTGATTTTTTAAAGAAGAGTATATTTACTTATTTGAGAGAGAGAGAGAGACAGAGAGAATGAGAGAGAGAGAGAGCATGAGAGGAGAGAGATCAGCGGGAGAAGCAGGCTCCCTGCTGAGCAAGGAGAGGACTCCAGGATCATGACTTAAGCCGAAGGCAGTTGCTCAACCAACTGAGCCACCCAGGTGCCCCCGAAGACTGACTTTTAAAATCACCCTGGTGGGATCTTTATAAGTTAATCCTCTACTCAGAGTTTTATTAATGACCTGGATAAACATGAAGACAACTCCATCCAATGTGTGCACATCCCCGAGGGAGAATAAGATGGTAGATCTGGTGATACAGTCCTCAAAAAGATGCCAAAAAACTGGAATGAGAAGCTAAATGTTGACTTTTCTCCTAGAGGAAATGATAGCTGAGCTGAATCTGAAAGAAGGTTTTCCTAGGAGGAAAATGAAGATGCTTCAACTGTAGCAGGAAGACACTGGGGACACTAGATTTCTGCTTTCAAATGTCACAGATCCCAAGCGTAAAACACCCTGCGGGCTGTCAAGGACAAAAGGAAACAGACTTGCTCTCAAGGTCATGGCCATGAACAGTGGTGGGCGTTGCTTTCAGGTAGGTGCTTGGTCTTGGTGCCGGTCACCATACAGTAGACAAAACCTGCCATCCACTCATTTGGTGAGTGTTCTGAAAGAGCTGCTCTGCCAGGTCCTGAGGAAGCAGCAGTGACTAAGGTGGGCGTCCTTTTTCTGCCCCAGGCGTACATTCTGGAGGAAGAGTTATGTAATGGGACACAGGCAAATGCATAGTGAAACAGTACATTGTCACACAGGTAGCATGTACATGAATGGCACAGAATGGTACCCAGGTAAACACATGCATGAACAGTGCATGTTTACGTGCAGGTAACCGTGTACGTAAATAGTACATAGTGGCACACAGGTAAATGTCTTCACAAACAGTACATGATCACACACAGGTAAGCACGCACATAAAAGCCTATGATAGTCAGGTTAAATGCAAGCAGTGATAGTGCATGATCACACAGACAAACATGCAAATAGACAGTACGTGATGGCACACAGGTAACCATGCACACAAAGAGTACACGGTGGTACACATGTGAACACGTATGTAAAGGGCATAACCACACACAGGTAAACCTGTGCATAACCACGCACAGGTAAAATACACATGTCCCTTCAGTCAGATCATTTCACGCCGTGGTCGGTGCTGTGAAAGGAATGAATACGATGTGGTCCCAGCGTAGGGAGGGACTGGAGGTGACAGGGACAGTGCGGGGAGGGTTCACTGCAGCTGGGTGATCAGGGAAGGAGTCCCTGAAGAGCGCCAGCTGAACTGAGACCACCGATGGGGCTAAGCAGCCATGCCAAGAGCTCTCCCTTGGGAGCCCTGAATTCACCGGTGCTGAGGCTGGACAAACCCCAGCATTGTGAAGGACAAGGGCCGTGTGGCTGGAGATCGAAATGCTTGCAGAAATGAGGTGAGGTGAGCTGACGTTAGAAAGATGGGCAGATGCTAACTCATGCAGCTCCTAAACTTACCAGGACAGTGGATCTAATGGACTGGTGATGGTCATGTGCTGAGCTTCCTGTCCGTCAGGGTATGAAAGGAGAGAACGGCCACTGGTCAGCCATGTCCAAGAGGCAGGTCGATATCAGATGAAATGAGACTGGGGAGGCATTTAAGAAGAATGGCTTAAAGCCTAGTTGATATTTGGTATCAAAGTATTCACTTTCCTGGGCTCGGAGACTCTGAGGTTTTACCTCCTAGCAGATCTGATGGGACACACTCTGTCAACAACGAGGCACAGCCACCAAGGAGGGGGGCAGAGCAAATGTCATCCAAGGAGAGGCCAGGGACACGGTGTCAGCATGAGTGTCAGTGGAGCCAAGGGCCCTGGCTCATTTAAAACTGGACACTAACAGCACCTGTGGTGCCTCCTCCACTGGCCCCTGAAATCACTGAAAGAAAGGAAGAAAGGAAGAAAGGAAGAAAGAAAGAAAGAAAGAAAGAAAGAAAGAAGTAGAGGGAAGGAGGAAAGAAGGGAGAAAGGAAGAAAGAAAGGGACATTAGAAAGATCCTATGTTAAATCTGACAATATTTTAAGCTCATAGGGACGCCTGGGTAGCTCAGTTGGTTAAACGTCTACCTTCAGCTCAGGTAATGATCCCAGGTTCCTGGGATGGAGTCCTGCCTGGGGCTCCCTGTTCAGCGGGAAGCCTGCTTCTTCCTCTCCCTCTGCCTGAATCTCCCCCTGCTTGTGCTTGCTCTCTCTTATCAAATAAATAAATAAATAATCTTTAAAAATATGTTAAGCTCGGAAGATGTAAGTATAAATATATACATCCCTTTTGATGCATTGGAAAGCCCTCTCCGTTAGACAGACTGGAACGTTGGTAAGATGCTGGAAGTCAGAGTTGCTGCTTGGCTACTCTCCCACAGTCAGATTACCATGAGCAAATGTAATCTCCGTTCAAAAACTCTGGTAGTTCTGCCATGGTGAAGTCAAATAGACTTTTGTCATCTTTTCTTCATGAGATGCTCAGTTTTCTAGAAAAAAATAAAATGCAGAATGTGGTTTAAAGTGTTGTCACATTTGGGAGAGGAAACTTCATAGTTACTTGGTATTGACGATTTCCTCAAGAAACACATCTGTTACCCAGAGGGGGTTTATACGGTTGAGGACCATGTACCCCCATTCCAGACCCTGCTGTGTTATTTATTCCCTTGTCATACATGGTCTGGGTACACCTGTTTCTCTGCAGTGCATTTCCCATCCAGCGCATGTACTCCTTGAACAGGGCACAACGTCTGTGAGCCTTGATTTCCAATCTACGGAACAGGGACATGGATGGTTTCCATCCTCAGAGAAAGGACATGGGAGAATAGGAAGAACTTGGATGGGCTTGGTGGCCTCAGAGACCCCACAAACCCTAGATGGCTGAAACCCTCTCTTTTGGCTTCTGGGATGGTGTCTAGATCCACTTAACATTGATCAGATTTCTGATTCTGCTCTGTGCTAAAAAGAGAGTCTTATCCATTGATCATGAACCCTTCCTGGAATGGAGGTCTTGTCTTCATTTTAATGTCAGGACCCTTGAGACTTCTGGGTTTAAGAAAGTTCCTAAAAATACAGTAGAGGAGAAGATTTGTTTTTCAAGCCCAAGCTTGCCTGACACCAGTGTCCACATGTTGCCCTGTCACCATGACGGCCCCTGATAGCCCTCTATGTAGCGACTGAGCTAACTGCACTGAGTTGCAGCAAGGAGCTGTAGGCTGGCCTCCTGGAATCCATCCACGCCCGCCTGCCAGGCGTCCCACCCACCCCTTGCTAGCCTGTCTGATGAAGTCCCCACTCCATCTGGTGAGATCTGGGAACCTCTGGTCCTGTTATCAAATCGCACTCCCAGCTCCTGTACATTGAAGTCTCCTGGGAGGGCGGACCTGGGTAATAACCACGCTAATGACAAAGCGCTAACTGAAGACCTGCTAACCTTTTGGTTTCCTCCCTTCCCATGGCCATGGTAATGAAGCTGGGCAGGCACTGGGGGAGTAACAGGATCCAGCTTGGGGTTAGCTAAGAGGTGGTTTGTGGTCAGGCACCCAGCAGATGGGTTCAAATTACCTGGCTTTAATTTCCATTAATTGGTGGGCTGGATTACCCTTCAGCTCAGGGGACCTGGGTCTGTATGGCTCTGGCCATCAGCCCTGCAAGAGAGGAGACCCGCCCCCACAGGATTTGCTGTAGGTAGAAGTGGGGAGCACAATGGACACCCTCACGATTCAGGAAGACTGGCAGACAGAGTTTTCACCCACCATGGAAGGCTTCTCATAATAAGCTAGGGGCCTCTTGCAGAATTTACAAAGACTTTTTGCAGAAGATGGGAAAGAGTGCCAATCCTGAAAGGATAGATTTAGTCATATCATTCTATCCTGGTTTTTTGCATTTTAGTTTAACTATCAAACTGTTTGTGTATATGCACATATCTTCAAACACTTGCTTAGGCTAGCAAGCAGACTCCTTGCCATGGCTCTACTCACAGTCTTAATAATTGCTAGATTTTCATGGGGACCTTCTAGAAGCCAGGTTGTGTTTTCCATGCATAAGCTCATGTAATGTGCAAATGACCTCCATGGGGCACGGACTCTTATAGCCATCGGTTCACAGTTGCAAATATTGGTAGCAAGAGGGGCGACCGGGGCTTTGGTGTTTCCATTGCTCCTCATGGACAGCTGGACTCTGTTCCGGACCCCATACACATTTGACCACTTCCACCACCCAGCTCACTGGCTCTGCCAAACACAGGCTCTTTATCTCCTCTCTTGGCCATGCTAAGGGCTGTACCCTCATCTCTACCCCTGGCATCTTCCCCTACTCTGCCCAGCGTGCAATAAACCATTCACTTGTTCATGTACTTATTTTTTTGGGACAAAGTGTGCTCTGAAGCCTGCTTTTCTTCTGTGCCTGGCATAAGCTTGGTGGATCCTAGATGCTTGATGACCAATTGTTGAGTGAATCAATAAACAAGAATGTCATGATTAATAAGACAGGCTGCTTCTGTCAAAAGCTTGTGCATAGCCTGGTGAAGAAAATGGAAGTATACACAAACCTACAAACACCAGGATGGTCCGTTTCACAAAGACAATGGTAAGAGGAATTACCATAGCCAGGATAAATGAAGTCACATGTGCAAAAAAGTGAAGTGCCTTACACCACAGTGTGTGTGCATAAACGTTCACGACCAGTTAGTTTGTCTTCCCCAGGAGACCATTCCCCCCCCCGCCCCCGCAGGGCTGGACAGTGTGTGTGTGTGTGTGTGTGTGTGCATATATGCATGTTTGCATCTTTAATCTTCTGCATTCCCAGGGCTCCTGGTCCACACCTGGTTGTATCCATGGTGCCCTGCCTACGATGGATGTTTAAAGAAAAACAAGGGCCAAGATCAAGAGATGAGGCAGTTGAAATGTCACCCCAAAGCTTCCTGAGGGTTTTAGAAAGGCAGTATGAGTTATTTTGCATTCTGCGTTTGTTCTAAGAAGTGCTCTCTGACAGATCATCTGGGAACAAGACCAAGAGAAAATATAGCCGTCTTGTTCCTACCTGCTGTGAGCTGTAAGCCACAGCTCTCCCAGAAACTTTCCAGGGAGGAAGGAGGCGCTGGCTTCCCTTCCAGGGAAGGAGGGTTGGCCGGAAGCTGGCAAGTGTCATTGTCTACAGAATGAGAGTGCACCGGTGGGGCCATCGAAGAACAATCCGACATGGTCTGGGAAATGCTCTTGGTCAGTTGTCTCATCCATGGGATGGGCCCTCAACCTCAATGACCCTCAGTTTCCACATCTGCAAAATGGGACCAGTGAGGCACCCAAGGGGGGGTAGTTGGAACTCCCAGTGAGAGAACGACCCGAGTATTTCCGAGACTACCAAGTGCTACAGAGGTGCTGTCTCGCTTATTCCCTTACAATTCACGCATTTCTAATGTCTTCCTTTATAGCAAAGGCAAACCTTGCTCCCCGGTGCATTATGTAATTGTCACGGCCAACCGAACACTTCTCACCTCAAGGCTGTCTACGTTACTGAGGTGGCCACGGAGAGAGCTCAGGCCCCCAGACAGTTAAACCACGTTGGGGCCACCTGGTACTTGAAGCACCTCAAGGGCCTTCATAAAACTGCTGGGCGACCACAGAACTAACCACCGGTTCCTGCGGAGCCGAGCTGAGCAACACCACTTGCACCGCGGGAGAAAGGGATGATGCAGCAATTTGGGCCTCCCGGCCTGTGGCGGGCGGTAAGCCTGGGGGCTGCTGGCCTGCTTATCAGCTTCTCACAGAGTCCTGCCTGAACAGCCCCACCTGGCTGAGTACTCTGGCTCTCGGCCCTTCTCTGCTTGGGCCTGAGATCTTCCCTTAGGGGTTGCCGGCCTTGATCCTTAATGGCGTAAGGAGTCTCTGTGACTTTGGGTTTAAAGGGTCCGGGCTTCACAGACCATGGCAGTCATCGCTTGTCTTTCTTGGACACCCTTCACCGGGCAGAAGGGAGCTGAGAGGCTCCATGTGCCAGACAGTGCAGCCCCTAGTGAGGTATCTTAGCAATGTCTTGACCATCAAAGGGCTTGGACATTTTGGGACAGAGCCCTGGAATATACTGACACCACATGTTTCTTCCCTAAATCTTAGGTCTCCTCACTCTGCCCCCCGACCTCCCACACTTACACACACTTACATCCTTCAGCCATCTTGTTCATTTCTTTTTGACAAACCAGAGCGTTCACATTGCTTAGTCAGTCAGAATGGGCCTTGGGAATCAGGCCCTGGGTTGGAATCCCAGTGTCACCACATGCTGGCCACGTGGTTCAGACAGCCCATCTGACTTCCCTGACTATCCATGTTGTTTCAGTAGGCCTGGAGGTGGGGTCTGGGAATCTGCATTAAAACCAACCAACCTACGCAGGGGGTATGTTGGCACCAGTCCAAGAACCACACTGAGAACCCCTGCACTAGGGAGTCCATGGGTGAAGATAAGAGGGCTAGTGGCCCCTAGAAGTGATTTAAAAAAAATTAAAGAAAAGAAAGATATTATTACCTGTGTGCATTTCAAGATGAGTGTCATAGAATCCTGGTGGGATTTCTGACTCCAAAATTAACTTAGAACCAGAACGTAGAATTAGAAAGACAGAGGGACTAGTTGTGTCTCCAAGGTAAGGGACTTATACTCCTAGAACAGTGCACAACCCTGGCGGATGAGGGCAGGAAGGTGCTGGAGAGACGAGGGGTTCTGTTTAAGCATGTAGAGACTCAAGCACATGTGTTGACAGCCAGGCATCCAAATGGTGACATCCCAGGAAAAGTAAGAGATGCTAAGAGGTCTGGCAGAAGACTGGACTGTGGCTGCTCCTGCCACACAAACCTGGGATGTTGGAGGCTCAGACAGTAATTCAGGAGTTAGAGGAGCAGGTGGAAATGGGCAAGTCCAGATGATGAACATGAAAAGGGACTGGGCTTTACAGCAGAAGTAGGACTGATGCGTTCCTAGAATAATGTCATCATGTTTATTCTTAAACACAGCTTATGTAGGTAGATGAAAGAAGATTCCAGGAACTATAGAGCCCACACCAGTTCTAACCCCCCTCCACTGGTTCTCGGGCCCGTGCTGATGCTCAGGCTGAAGGAAACAGGCCCAGGCCATTGCCGAATCCCCTCTGTGTTCACACCCACCCAGGAAGCATTGCTTGTCTTCACTGGAAGACACGTTTCACTTAAGAGTTTTTGTTTCCTGACACACCAATCTACAAGTTGAAGGCTAGCCCCAGTAGTCCTGTAGAAGTCCCATCTCCCAGGATGGAAGCTCAGAGATCTGCATCTTGGCCAATTGTTTAAGAGGCAGAAGCAAAGTGGGCTGGATGGGCAGCAAAGGCAAACTTTCCTGAAGTACAGATGCACCAGACATACCCCACTGTCAGACTTAGGCCGGATGCTTCCAAGAGATGAAAGAGCACTGGGCTGCTCTGTGGGGCTCAGCAGCTCAGCCCTGACTGCCCAAGGAAGTGAAGAGAGAGGGAGGAGGAGAGACAGAGGGGAAAACAGCAGAAAGAAACAGGTCATCCCAATCCCATGTATGTTTATTTACCTACTATGTGCTGTGCCTGACCCAGGACATAAAGGAAGAGGGCCTGATGACCAGAGCCCAGCTTGCAGTGGTCCTGGCCTCATGACCGTTCATTTGGTTGTAAGACTCCAGAGCAATAAGGACTGTCCTGGGCCACTCCCTGCCCTGAGGGACACCACCCCTGAGTCATTCTCTGACTTCATTCTCATGACATTCTCCCATGTTTGACTTCTCTCCACTCACACCCTTTCTACAGCAAGCCAAGGAGATAGAAGGAATGAGCCCAGAGAACAGTTTTTTTGAAACTGAAACTCCTCAGGTGGGAGGTGGGCTTCACACTCACAGCTCCCAGCACCTCCCATAAGCACATCAGGAGCCCACTTCTATTTCACTCATAAGCATCTGAAGAATTAAAAAAAATAAATAAAATAAAAAAAAAAGTCAACGTTGACAGTTTCTTCTCTTCATCCAAACTCAGAGGCCACCAGCCACTCCTTGAAAAGAGCGAGCTTTGTGATATGAATTCACAGCCTGTATTTGAAACTCTGGGGCCACATGCGCTTGGCATGGGGAATGTTTCAGATTTAGAATGGTCTCATTTAATGTGCCCACTGGGGCCTGGGGCAGCACCCTGCAATCAAGCACATTAATATTTCTGCGGAAAATGGATGGGTATGAGCACGAAGTGGGATAAATAAAGACTATAAATAGTCTCGTGTCAGTTCAGGTCAACTTTCACTGCCAAATGAGTTCAGAACAGGTCAGTTGTTGCAGCCAAATAAGTTACAAAATTTAGGTTTTGCAGAGTGTTTGGGCTGTAGAATTGTAGATAAGCAATTGTGGACATGTGATAACAAACAGCATTGACTGGGTGTCTATCATGCTCCAACCACCATAATGAGTGTGCCCAGGCACTGCTTCACAAGACATGTGTTGTTTCTGCCCCCCATGCTGTGACAAGGAAACTGAGGCTTAGAGAGGATAATAAGGGTAATAAGTGAGGTCTTATGGTGAGGTCTAGTCTTCCTCCCAAATTCCAGAGCTTGCCTTCTGAACCAAAATATTAGACCAAACTCCTATGACTGTTGACTTGGAGCTGCAGACATGATTTGAGAAGCAAAGTGGTTCACAGGGATCCAGAAAGCAGCTTAGTCCTTCCATTCAAGAAAAGAGGGTAATCTTAACAGAAGGAAAATAAGAGGGAGTAAAATGTAGAGGCACAGGTTTCTCCCGGGGGGAGAGAGGTGTCAAGAAATCCCCAGTCCCAGGTCCAATTCACCTGAACTTTTTATGTCCAAGGACCATGTAGGCTCCTCCTTACCTTTCAATTTCTTGGTGTGAGAGTTCCTGACCGCTGTCTCGAGATTGGGTCCTTCCAACATTCTTCACCCCACTGTTAGATTTCTATTCCTAAACAGTATCTCCAAACATGACAACTCTCTGCTGAAAATACTCCAGGGTCCCTGCTGTCTATCAAAGTTCAAATGCTTCATACTGAAGGTGCCTGTACAAGACATGCCTCCACAGGTCAATCAGAGCATGTGATGTCATTGGATAGACCCCTGTTTTTCCACACCAAATTCTATTGTGACTTATGTTTCTTCACTTTCAATGGCATTCTCCTGCATTTTAAGCAATTAAGACCCAGCTCAAATGTCACTTTTGCAGACTCACTTATGGCACACAAGATAGAGGGAAACCTGCCTATCCTCAAGTCACATGCTCTTGTTTTTACTTTTTTCCCAGCAGTTTTAAAGGCCTCTTCAGTGAATCCATTCCTTTAGTTCTACTTTGTTTAATATGGCAAGTTGGGCTCCACTTTATTAATGAAATTATTATGACCTATTATATAATCTGATACATTGGTATAATATGACATTGCAGGACTGGAACTCAATAGACTGTACAACAAAGTAGTGTTCAGCTCTAGAATATGTAGGTTGTAAATTCAATTCCCTGTTTTCATGAGCTCCTGACCTAGGAGGTTTTCACATAATAGCCCTCATATTAAAACATTGCTTTTCAAATATTTTCCCTAGTCCGTGATAACAAGAAACCCGGTTTGAAAGGATTCCTCATAAGCAACTATTTATCTTCTCATTCTTACCTATATCTGTAGATAACATGTTATCCCCTTTGGTTGTTCTTTAAAAGACTCATAACATTTACAAATAAAAAAAGAAAATAAATAATTTACTTCTTTTAGTTCTATGCCACTCTAAATACTACCTCTCTTCTCTGTCAATTTTCTCCAAGCAACTGTGGATATTCCAGGATTTTCCATGGGTCTGTAGACATGTTTAGCCTTTAGTTATTAGCTCAGGAGATACCCAGGATGCTAACAAACATGGCACTGGAGGCTTGGGACATCCTGAGGTGAGCGGATCCTTGTTGTCTGTATTCACTCATGTGTAGGTCAGTCAGGTGTGGTAGGTATACTAGACTTCTAAGGCCCTGTCATTGGATTCTGTCTCACAGAAATAGGATTTCCTAGCAATTTGATCTTTCATTGAAGGAGTTGAAGAGTTGCACTCCTTCAGTTAAAAAAATGGCCTTTCATGAAGAAAAGCTTACTTTCTGTGATTCTTCAGGTCAGCAAGAAGCTTCAGTGCTGGATTTAATTATGGAAAGGGACTTCCCTTTTCCTCTTCTCTGTTGGGTCTTCTGGCATTTCTGCTAGCTTCACAGTCCAAGGGAATTTATACAATAGAAAGCCTTTCTAGCACAGAGTGCTTCCTAGTTATTCCTGATAATTCTTACAGACATATCCTTCTCCAATGAATTCTTAATATCTTGCGTTGCCTTTTGCTTTTGGTTTAGTTCTGATTAGGAAGACACCCTAATCCTCAGCATGTCCTCAGTGGCCAAAGGACATAGACCTTTAGCTTATTTGGAACTTCAGAAGATTTTGGCAACCTTGACTATCCACATTTGCACTGCCAGGATGGCCTTGGGAGCCACGTCTGCCTGTTCTACTCTCTGCAGCCTGCCCCCATGTCCTCAGTTCCTGCTCGCATAATATTAACAATGAATATCTCTAAGGGATATGAGCTTGCATGTATTTGAATTTTGGGTTTCCTTTGTTTGGTTGGTTGCCTTGTTAAGAAACTTTTGACATTGACTAGAACTTTGATAATGTATATGTATCATTTTTGTTGAAAAACTTATTCTTCTAAAATAAATTGTTCCTTCTGGATCTGTTTCTGATCCATTTCTTTATTCACCATGTGCCAAATTCAATTCAACAATCATCACAACATTTTGTTTTTCTTGTCTCTGTACTAGAGCTCTGATTTGGGCAAGACCCCATGTCTCATACTGATGCTACAGAGGTGACTAACTCCTGGTGATCCCTGAGCTCAAAGATCTCCTAGTCCAATAGAAGAGACTGATTGCCTCATTACGACTGACTTAAACCCTCTCTTTCTCTTCAGTTCTTTGAGGCACTGGGAGGAGCCTCCTGACCGATCTCCCATGCCATCCTTAAGAGTAGTGTGGGCAGCTCCAACCTGCCTTTCCTTGTGGAGTTTGGGCCACCAGGAGTGGGAGTTCTTCTGCCTGTCACTAAGCAGAGATGACATGAGTGGGTACAACTGACATGTTTCTTCCTTTTGGAAGTGTGGGTGCCTGCAACATTTTCTTTTCTTCCTCCCTTCCAGAAGTGCAGTCGGGAAAATGCCAATGAGGAGTGGGTGGTTCCAACCACAGCCATCCAACCGGCCACCCTGAGTTCTCTAAATCTCAAAATCTACAGCACTGTGGGGTTGGGAAGATCAGACAATATGCTGCTTGCTCCCTTGCCCATATTGGAAAATGCTCGGAGCATTGCCAGACAGGCTACTGAGATTACACTGATCTTTATGCTAACAGAGTGCCAATACTGATTCTAAGGCTAATAGTAGCACAGACTAAGAATACAGTCTCTGTTCCTGTGCTTGAATGTTTCAGCACTGACTTCACTGCCTTCCATTTTCTCCTGGAAAGTTTCCCATCTTCCTCTTCCCAATGTTGTGGGTGCCCTTTCTACTTCCTATTGTGACCCCATCCCATCCTATACTTACCCTTCTATTTCATGCTCTAAGCATGTGAGTATGTGTTCATTGTCTGTGTCCACCACTATTAGCCTGTAAGCTTTGTTAGGAGTAGGAAGGAATATTGTTCACCTTTGTCCTTCCAGAGCCTAATGCAGTTCCTAGCACAGAGTGGGTATTTCGTATGTTATTTGTGTAGTTGAAACAGGATTCGGTATTTTCTTTGATGACCACAAAGACCTTTTAAGTTAGGCAAAATGGACCTTAATATCCCAGTGCACAGATGAGGAAACATGTTCTGGGCTAGTGACTGAGATCAAGCCAAAGCTTTAGAAGCTATGCCTTATAATTATCAATATTAAAAAAATATGTATGTAATCTTGGGGAAGAGAATTGTTTGGAAGTCATTGTCCATAGAATAAAAACTGGGTGGTCATTAAGGATCAGTTTAAATAATCATTTCAGGAAAATAAGCTGTTGTTTACTAAGGTGGTTTGGAGAATATAGGTCATCAGCAAGAAGGAATGGCAATCCCTCAATTTCCTTTCTGCATGTTTTTGAGGGAAATGTGATGTGCTAGTTCACTCTGTAGTTCTCAGGAACAAATACAGTGTCAAGGTTATAAAATTTTGGGAGCCTCTCTCTGTGTCCCCATGGTGGATGTTTATTTCCATGACATCCTCCTTTTTGATGCCCCTTTGATGCAGCTCTGGAAAATTTCTGGAAATTAGTTAAAAGCTCAGCACCAAATGTTTTAGATAAGATCCCATTATTTCCCTGGTAGAAGTAGTTCAAAAGCTCCAGTCTACCCTCCCAGCCTTGATGTTTTCTACTTTCCAGATGCAGGTCTCTGAAAATTCTCTTTCAAAATGCTCATCTTGTTGGGCACCAGGCTCTGTCCTTATAAATTTATGCACTAGTGGGCAAGGTGCATTAGATTTGTCTTCAGAATTATCCCAAAAATCAGTTTGTCAATGAAAAATGTTGTCTCTCAGAAAGAGAAGGATGTAAATGCATATGGCATCAGATAACTATTTAGAACCACTGGCTTGCTACCTTCAGATGCAACACCTCTGAGATGATGAAGGGGAGACCTATGGCCCTGGAAATTTCTCTTTTTAAATGCAAAGTCTCTTCAAAAAATTTACTTTTGCCTAACCATCCATGCCTTCTAATAAACTTTCCACATGTAGAGATTTAAAACAATATGTCCCAATCCCATGGTTTCTTGGCCCCAAGTTAACATAGGTGACACCATCGTCATAAGTATTTGGTGCTGGGGTGAAAGATCTACTCTGATCAATTGTAGAAGAAACCACTTTTAACTTTCAAAATGTAGAAGTTTCTCGATTGGGGTCCTATTTTTAGAAATTTATTTCATAACATAAAATACAGAAAAAATCATAAAAATATCTTTTTACCAATACATCTTAAATGTATAAAACTGACCCTTCCATCTTTGAGGGGAAAATGGGAGCTCAACTGGGGAACTCCTGCTGGATCCAGGAGTCAGACTGAGTTTATCACGCCACTCCTGGGAACTTTCATGTGCCATTTACCTGATTTGCATCTCCTTTGGAATCTAGACTCACCACACTACATGCAGCATTCCCCCATCACCCATGCCTTACTATCCAGAGCTCCCTGGGGCATGCCTTCCCAGCCCCATCTCATTCATCCTTTCATTGTTGGAATTTGGTAGTTGGCTTTTAATTTCTGAGGGAAGAGATCCTTCTCTCTCTTGTGCCTGGGTTCCTTGGCTGTCTTAAGAACAGATTATTTGGTGAAGAGCACAATTCACTAGGCTTAACAACCTAGACAGCTAGTTGAGTAGTGGTATTGGGAAGGGATGGTGTGGGAATTGCTGACAGAGGGCCATGGGAGATGGAAGCCTCTCTATGAATGAGTTTTATAATTCATTCACCAAACATCTTCTAACAGACTTTGCCCTCCTCCTGTGATTACCTATGATCATCACAGGGCTTCAGCAAAGGCCCATCCAGGGATCCAGGGATGCATGGAGGAACTATGGTAAGTCTCTGGGAAACCAGGCCATTTATTCCTTGTACGCCTTATACTACATTCACATATTCAATCCCTCCTGCGTAACTCAAATATTTGAGCATCTACTATGTACCAGAAGGTACTGTTTGGACACTGAGTATACAGAGAGAGATAAACTATTTTTGCTTCAAAATAACCTTGTGGGGCAGTCAAGCATGCATATAATTAACTAGAATTAGAAGCACAGTGATGTCTCGTCCTAAGTTCCCCTTTTCATTCCATACAGGTCTTAGACTCTAACACCCTCAGTCCTCAATGATATCAAATACCAATGGTGATTTTGTTCTGTCGAAGCCTCCAACAGGAGGACAAAAGCAGTGAGTAGAAGAATCCCAGACTAGGACACATGAGAACAATGAGGAGTGCTTGTTCTACTTCTGCCCAAGACACACGTATCCACAAACCAGCCAAGTTGTGACTCTGAGTTTCATTTTCTCAGCTGTGAAATGGGGATACTGGTAGTTGCTCCTGTCACTGAGTCAAACAAGATTTTTTTTTTTTTAATGTGAAAGAGCTCTGAAAAGTGTCCAATGTAACACAAATGTGGGCAATGGTATTAAACAACTCTGTAACAGCCACCTGGAGTCTGACGCGTACTGGTGGCATGGAGTGAGGAGACAAGAAGGCAATGGGTATCAAATGTTTTGCCAATCTCTTAAAAGATATAGAAGCCACACTAGGAAATGCATAAAACCTAGGACATTTTTCCAGAACTGTAAGGGAGTTCACAGACTGCCGAGTTGCCCAGTGAAAGAACACTGCAGAACTCTTGAGCTGCTGTTGGGGGCTGTCCATCTAAGGCAGTGTCTGGAAGCTCAGAAGGATGGCCAACTTGACTCAAAGAAGAAACCCTCTGAGCAGCCTAGAAATAAGCATGCACGTGTATGTTGGGTGCCCCTTTTCCATCCGGCACTGCTGAATATGGCCGTGCATATTTACATCTTATCGTTTCTTCTAGTGAAACAAAAGAGCACCATCTGCCCAACCACATTCCGCTTCCAGGAAACTGAAATGAGAGCGGATGTTGTCTTTCACTGCTTGTTTTCATTTTTGTCTTCTTCCTTTTATGCGTGACTGTATTTTTGTTATGACACCCTTATAAGAAAATATATATACTTGGAGATATTTTTTCCCCAAATTACTCCAAAGCCTGGGTCTTCTTAAGTGCAAGATGCTTGTCTCATAGGAGAAGTGGTGAATACTCCTGTGGCTATTTACCAAAAGAGGTTTTGAGCTGCCCTGTAGATGTTCCCTCACGGGCCTCCATGGTAGGTGCCATGCCTTATTCCTCTCCTATCCCCACATTGTCATTTTGCAGTAATTACAGGTTAAGATTTTAAAGCCAGGAGCAGGTCCAGAAGTATAGTGAGTGAGAGGTCACAGGAAATGGTTCAACAGATCAAGGGTGCCAGGGTGTGTCCTAGAGGGAGTCTTCCTGTGAAGAGTTTTATTGACACAAAAAAGCTTCCAAGACAAGGAGTCCATAACAAGGCGAATGACCGCCCCCCCCCCAAGGCCAGAAGGACTCTGGAGTTCTGCACTGTTTGGAAGTATAGTCCTACCCAAAGCAACAAGAGACTAATTAGTGAGCCACCGGCTCAGGAATCAGAGAGGTACGATTGCTATAAGTCATGAAGGAATCATTAGGAAAGACAGGAGCCACGAAACATGGCTACAGCTTTGTCATTGCCCTCTGTATATTTGTCTACACAATGCCTTCGCCAATGCAGTCCTTGGTAGGCGACCATTTAAATGAGAACCTCCTGGCTTGTATTCAACAGTCAGTAAGCTGTAAGGAGAGGAAAGACTGTGTGTACGGAGAGTCTTTCCATACAGGTGGTGGCTGCAGTATTGAATCTCCAGGATGGAGGTCAAGGAGGAGATGGAAGTAATAGGACAACCGATTTTGAAGAGCGACCCTGAAGCAGAATGAAGGAAGGGTCCTGAGAGCTCAGCTGGCAAACCACCACAGCTCCACTGAGCCTTCAGATAAGGAAGCCATGCTTTAACTCCAGAGTGTGGCCAGAGTGAAGTCGGAGGTCCACGTTGAGATGCTGGAAGGGTGGACAATGAATTGGAGACTGCTTATTCCCCCTTGGTAGGGGCAGGAGGCAGTGAGACTCCACCCACAGCAGGGAAGGAGTGTGTGCCTGGCTGGTCCAGCGGCAGAGAAGATATTTTTCTTCTCTGATGTGAAGATGAAAATGATGATCCTTGAGATCTAGGTACCATTTCCCAGCAGTGTAGCCTGGAAAAAGTCCCTAATTCTCCTGAGAGTCCCTTTCTTCTTCTGCGTGCCCACTCCCCACTCCTGGAGCAGCTCGCAGGCTGCGGTGTGACGCCGTCATTTGTATGAAGCTGCTCCGTGAACTGTGGGTTGTTACTCCCCTGAAGGGCCTGCCCTCTTGCAAATTGCAAAGAGCTGCTCCCACTCACTCTCCACACTGCCAGACACACAGGCTTGGGATACCTGCAATCTGGGGTCAGAAAAGGAGGAGGAAAAGAGCTGACACTCGTGAGTAGCTAAGTCTTAATTGTCGGCTTTATCTGCCGTGTTTCCACGTATCTTACCTCATCTATTTTGTGTTGTTCTAAGGATCTTCCTATGTTACGAAAAGAGGTGATTATTCTCCTCCTTTCGGAGGTGCAGTTACACTGACGAGGAGAATGGGTTCTGACGGGTAGAAGCAGGATGTAACTGGAGATTTTCCTGATCACTCCCCCCACCACCTTCATAGGCTGGGAAATGTCATTCAGCTACACTCGAGAAGAGGACGTCAATTCCAAGCTCTCTCCAGGGCCCCAGTCCTGACAGACTCATAATCTATGGTTCCCATAAAACTGAAATAAAAAATGGTGTCTACTCCCTGCTTGCCCTCACCCAGAGCACCCTTCGCTTGTTAACTGAATTCATGAAGGCCCCATCTTCTCAGTCAAGATCACTGGGGAAGGTGATCCATAACTGGTCCATGGGGGAGACCAGACTCTCTAGCCCCCTGTAAAAGATGCAAAGATCTAGATTGCGTGGCCCCCGTGTCACGTGGAGCAGGAGGAGAATGACAAGGAGTTTGTTGCCAGCATAACGCAAGAGAGGATTTGCCTCTAGAGCTGTCCACCCCTCCCTAAGATTGCCTCCAAAGGCGGCAAGCTGTCTGGAGACATTCAGACAAGGCTAGGGAATATTTTCTCTTGTATTTAAAGAGAGGATCTCCCACTCAGTTGAAAATGTAGGTTTAAAAACCCATAATTCATATAATATTGATAAATGTGATCATAACATACTTTATGCGGTAATTCCTTTTAGTTATGTAAGACTGAGAACTTCAACAGGTGCTCTCACATCTTCATCCATGGTCTTAGAGCCTCTGGGCCTTGCTCAAGGTCAGTCAGCTGGTATCTCCATCTTCCCTACATGAACACCAATGCTCTCTCACTCACTAAGGCAGCCCCTTGGTGGGATGGACGATGGGGGAGGCCCATGCTAACTGCACCCCAACACCTTGGCCCTAAGGTCAAGGGTAGTTAGTACATGCCATTTCTCTAGCTCTTGGCATAGTGGTTGGGCTTACAGCCCCTAAATAAAACTTCACTGGGAATTTTCAGAATGGTAGACTCAAGCCCACATATTCACACACTAACCAGAGCTCCTCTGTCTGCATCACTGGGCAGAGCTGTTGAACTCATCACCGGAGAAACTGCTCAGAAGTTCACTCCTGACACAAACTGAAGATTCCCTGTTTCCTTCCTTCCAACCATATTTTCACCCTCCCACCCTCCCTTCCTCCTCCTGTCAATAAACGTAAGCCCTTGACTAAGCACCAGACCTATGATGTGGATGGGAAGAGCATGGTACCCGTCGTTATGACTACAGGGATAAGAATCAACAGAAATGAACAACAAAATAAGGAGGGATGCGTTCTGTGATGGTGAATGATCATGGCTATAGGAATCCGCCGATACTAAATATGAAGGAAATAATGCCAGAAAGAAGGCCAGTCCTTGCCATTAGCAAATTTCGCCTTCTGAGAAAGTCTGCAGCACTGCACTTTCAAGATTGGTGACAATTTCCAAGAAGGGTCAATAGTGGCCTGGCCCTTGGGAAGCACTACTAAAAATTAAACGTAATCTGGGGGCAAGGTCTTGCTCTTGAAATCATTTTTCCTTTTAAGCAACCACTTATGCCTCCCCAGCTATAAGGCTACTTTTTCCGACAGCTGAAACTTCCCACTGCCAGGCGCTGGTGCCCACTGATGAAGAAGACGGATTCCTTGTTCTCATGCTGCTTGAAGACTGGAACAAAGAATTCCAGACTGGTGCGCTGGACTTCCCAACGTTCTTATGGACAAAAGCAGACATTTTTGCTGGCATGACACTGTTTCCATCCTAAAAATATTTTTTTTAAAAAAGGGAAGAAGGAAAGAAAGAAACCCTTTAAAATATTCAGTAAGTTGTTTTGTTTTATTGGTTGAAAACCCAGAGCAAAAGGCTGAAAACCCAAGAACAGACAAGCTTGGTTTCCATAGACTCTTTTATTCTCCCCTTGCTCACTGAACATGTATAGGTTTAAAAAAAAATAAAAGAAAGAAAAGAAAAGAAAGAAAGAAATTAAAAGAAGAAAAGAAAAAAAAATCAGGGTCTAGATGTTAGTAGCCAGTCTCCTAGAAGAAAAGGGGTTGGGGGAGTTAATCTGTTATTTAGTGTTTGTGTAGCTGTGAGTAACAACTGCTTTGGTTTTCTATGATTCGACTTCAAGGCACATTAAATATATATATATGTACATATATATATATATATATATATATATATATATATATATATATATATTTTTTTTTTTTCCGAAGGAAGAGAACACTTTTTGTGGTAAGGGAGATATAAAAGAAAGGTGCATTCTAAGGCACAGTGACAAAGAATTGAACTTTGAAACCTTTCAAATAATAATGATGGTGACGGTCGGTGCACATTTGCCCTGTGCTCAGACTACTTCCGAGAGCATCTTGGTGTGTCTTAGTGCATTTAATCCTCACGACACACCCAGGACTCCCCACAGCCTTCCCTCCTCAGTGACTCGTGGACACGTGTGCCCCCCAAGAATTCTGGGATCCTTAGCTCCACAGGAAATTTTGGAACTTCTAAGGAGGGTATTCCAGTGGGAGATTTTGGTCTTCCTTGTTATTTTCACCAAATTGGGTATAAATCCATCCAAGGTGGAGGAGGGGAGGAACGGGTGGCAGGAAACAGGTCTGGTTTTGTGACCACACATGGCTTTAACCTTCACTCACCTTCCTATGAGACAGATGGGTGGGGAAAGTCACAGATGCATGCAATGTGCTTTAATGTGTTGTGGGTTTGTAGGAGACGGTCCTAAAAGAAATCTTTCTAGGAGCTGGACAGCATCCTTTCTTGAAGACAGTTGGGAGCCCTGTTCTTTGTTACAGACCACAGAGTTTTATTGTAAGGGCAGATCTTTTGAGAGTATTTTTTTTTTCTTTTAATTCCAGTATGGTTAACATACAGTGTTATGTTAGTTTCAGGGGCACAATATAGTGATCCCATACTACATTTCCATACTACACCAGTTCTCAGCATGACAAGTGCCCTCCTCAATTCCCACCTCTTATTTCATCCATCCCCACACCTACCTCCCCTCTGGTGACACACCTGTTCTCAAAAAGTTAAGAATAGAACTACCCAGCAATTCAGGATGTGGACTACTGCCTACTTATTCCCAAAATACAAAAACACTGAGGTACATGCCTCTCTATGTGTATAGCAACATTATCTACAGTAGCCAAATTATGGAAGCTGTATCCAGCATCTATCCATTGATAGATGAATGGATAAAGAAGATGTGGTCTATATACCATGGAATATTACTCAGCCATAAAAAAAGAATGAACTCTTGCCATTTGCAACATGGACTGAGCTAGAGGGCATCTCCCTCAGTCGGATAAGCCAGTCAGAGAAAGACAAATACCACATGATCTCACTCATATGTGGATTTTTTTTTTTTTTGTATGTGGAATTTAAAAAATAAGACACGTGAGCAAAGAAAGTATTAGGAAGGAGCTTTCTCTTGGCCATGCTTCCCAGGCCAGGTGGAGAGGCAGAAAGGAGGTGTTGTGAGAGTTTATTGAATATCAGCACATACTGGAGGTGGTTGTTCATTCTTTTCTTGAGGAGAGATTGTTTAACATTATTTCATGGTCCCTCTCTGCCCTCTGGCCCCACATGAACCCCACACGAAGCTCCTTTTCAAAGAGCTCATATCTACGTATACCATTTGCTGCTCTGTTTAAGCTCCAGGATATACAAAGGAGCCCACAGTGTTTGAAAAATTAACCCCTAGTAGAAGAAATGAGCTTGATAAGCAAGCTCTCTGTGACGGGGCTATGACTGAGGAAACCTTGGCTGTCTTGCTGGCTTACTTTGTTATTCATCATAAAGCCCCACTGAGTGGAGGCATGTATTTTTTTGTTTGTTTGTCTTTTTTTTTGTTTGTTTGTTTTTTTTGTTTTGTTTTTTTTGGTCACACCAAGGCAGGATTTCTCCAGTTGGAGACTGGTTCTTTCTTTTGTGAGGTGGTTTTTCTGTGGCATTCTGTGTTACCCTCTCCTAGGATCTCCGTGTTGGTTTTTCCCCTGGAACCATAAGGTGGGTTTACCTATAAGAGCACAAGATTTGGAATGAGACTTCTGATGAATAGTTCAAGTTTTGTGGATGAAATGGCCCTAACTCGAAGCCATCATTCTTATTCTGAGGAAAAATGTCCACCAAGGCCACCAGACTTTCTGGATCTAGCTGGAACCCAGGAGGCTCCAGAGCACTCTAGAACTCTCTCTTCTCTCACTTCCAGAAGGCTTTAGGAAGTAGTTCATATTAAATAGTTTCCTACAGCCATTTGAATACAAAGTGCCCTGTGCAACCACATTAGATAGACAATCAGAAATGGCCTGGAGGAAATCTCCAAGCACATGACAATATGGCAAATGCTAGGGACAGGTCAGAACAAATTTTAAAACCTGCTCAATCCTTCTGACGTCCTTCTGAAATTTCAGAGTTTGGTTCTCTCTTTCTTTCTCTTTCTCTCTGCCAAATACAAACACACACACACATACACACACACACACACACACACACACCCCTTGTGTTGCTGGAAGAGTGTGTGTATATACATATATCATGCACACACACACACACATTCACATACATATGTACATAAGCACATACACAATGACACACACACCTTTCCAGCAGCACAGGGTTCCATGAACTTTAAGAATTAAAAATGAAATGACATTTCCCTCATCAGAAGGGAAGTCCCCTAGTTTATGTGATAAAGGGGGGGAAATGTCCTTAAACTACATCAAGAGGTTTTTTTTTTTTTTCCTTCTTCTTTTTTTTTTTTCTTTTCCTAACCTAGTTTATATTAAAGCAAATAGTTACACTTGTACTCAGCTCTGACTGCACCACGGTTGACTGTGAACCGTTGTGAGTGATGTCTGTTCTCAGCAGAGGCCATCATGGGATGCATTCAGCTCCTGAGGTTAGGTGAAGCTTTGGACTGCATTTCTCCATCCACCACCTTTTAGGACTGGGATGCTAACACGGGGCAGGGACCCCCTCGTCACTTAGCAGACAGGGGCCTCCAGAATGAAACTGACAGGGTTCTAATCCTGACCTTGCCTGCTCTCCCTGAAAATCCTTGAGTGTGTCCCTGTGCCTCAGTGTTCGAATTTGTAAATAAGAACCACTCCCAGATTGTGGGCAGTAAGTGAGGTCAGACACAGGAATTACAATAAAGAAAGTGGCTGGTAGACAGTTGACATTCCATGTGTGTGTGCTGTTGCCATCCTCCAGTTTTCATTTGCTTGGGAGAATCATAACAAAAGGTAAGTTACATGATTTGATTAAATTATGTCCCCTGCTCAAAGTGGCGCCTCCTCCAGGAAGGCACCCTAGATTGTCTTAGAGAGAAGGAATCTGCTCGGCCCTCTTTTGCCCCACACAGGGCCGGCTACACAGAGGTTCCACTCTTATGTGTCAGGCACGTGGGTGAGAAAAGGCAAAACCTTGCCTGTGTGTGTGATGCATTGTAGACTAAAGTCCCACGCAGGCAAATCAACATGATTCCTCAGCTTGTCCAACTGTGCCCTTGTGTTCATAACTGATTTCCTGCTGGGGGTAAAGTTCGCACAGGGACAATCTATGACCGGAGCTGGGTGCGACATTCATCTTTTTGACCTGGGACCTTCTGAGGCTCTTGCTAATAGATGGTCACTTAATCTGCCATGGGCATCAGACATTACAAATAAGCAGCCGGGGCCTGGCGCTTTCTTTTATTTAGAGTAAAAAGAAAAAAAGAAAAAAGAAAAAGAGAAACATAAATTGTCACCCGCCATGAATATCATCAGGAGAAATACGGGTGGGGTGCATGGGTGGGAATCCTCGAATAACAACCCCAAAAAGAAATTCCAGTTCTAGTATGGGCATGATTTAAATTTTCATGAACAAATCAGCTGGTTCGCACAAAGGCAGTGGCGATGAAAAAAAGTAATAAACCGTAGGGGGTGGTGGGGAACTGTGACCTGACGGGTCCCCCAGAGGACCCCTCTGACCAGGCTTCGGTGTGTGCTTCATGTCGCAGAGAGCACCTCCTGCACTGGGCTAATTATCTTTTAAAATTCATATCTGGAGCCACGGGCTGCCTCATGGGATTAAGCACAGTACGCTTTGCAAATTGAAAATAAGATAGCTGTTAGGAATATATACTTGCCTCTATGATTACCGTGGCAAACAAAGGCAAAACATTAATTTACATCTATTATAATAGAGAAACAAAGCTGGAGATATTCTTCTTTCGCATCTCAGGCAAGAGATGAGTTTGCAAAGGTGAAGTTCCCAGAAGATGAGAGGGTGATGGGCTGCAGAGGTGAGGGGGAGAACCGAGCCCACCTGCCCACACCTGATGGGCCCAGAGACCAGTTTAGAAAGGAGAGAGACAGGGCCGTTTCTCCCAGCAGGTTATGAACAGAAAGAATGTGGTCTTTCCAAAATCCACACTTGAGCGTTGAACCGGATGGTGGCCACTGGATTTGGTTTTTTAATCAGAAGCTTGGCAGGAGCCTATCACGACTCCTAAAATAACAATTTTGTTACAAAATGGAGACTCATCCCTAAGCCCCATTGGACAGAGAAGGCAGAGAGTCAGAGAGGCTAAGATATCTAGACTTCATGGGTGCTCACCGTGTGAAAGTTTCTCTGCTCACTGTGGTGGGTCGCGTTACTATTTTCCACATTTCACGAGTGAAGAAATAGGCATATATGAGGTTAGGCATTTGCCCAAAGTCACACAGTCAGAACCGGGCCCCAAGGGGTACATCGGGCACTTTAGCCCAGAAACAGTCTCCCTGGGGCCTCTGTGCCATATTCATTTCCTGAAAGACCTTTTCTAGTTTCTCAGGCTGGATGCTCCCTGCCAAGATCAGGCCCCTTGGTCTCACAGTCTTTCCAGCCAATGGGAAGAATCTATCCTTCCCACCTCTGGGTCTGCCATTTCATGCTTCACCAGACCCCCTCATGGTCTGTGGCACGGTGTTGACCAATCTCACCACCAGCTGAGCTGGGAGTCCCGAGAAGGCAAAGATGGCCTCTTTCTAGCAGAGGTTCCAAGCCCGCCCTTGGTCGAGACTCTGGCGTGAGTGTAGCTGCCCCTCTACCCTTGCTATCAGAGTATTACTCCCTTAGCCCATTACCCAGACCCCTTGCCATGTCATTAGTGTGCACCGTTCTGTGTCCTACCAGCACTGGATGCTGCTCTCCAAGCACGACCTGTTGCTCTGATGATGCTGAGTTCATTCTTACTGAGAACACTTCCTTGACATACTCTCGGTGGTGACTAGGGTAGGTGGAAGGAGTTGGGGAGATGTCCAGATTCTTATGGGGTTAGGGAGTCAAAAGTTTCTAGTGTCAGGCAGATCTTACAATGCGCTGTCTTGATTAGGACTGGAGAAGGAAAGGGTCCAGATACAGTTTAGAACTGGTAGACACAGCATAATGAGGATTTCGTAGTCTTGCATAATGAGGATTTCGTAGTCTTGCAGAATAAACTATGGCTTGATGCCTTCTTTAAAGAGTAGAATCATTTGATATGGGTTTTCTTTTATACGGGTTTTCCAGAAAGTCACTGGAATACATGATGAATATACTTATGACTTTTTTCTCTGTCGGCAGGGATCTCCTGGAAAAGTAGTCATGTTAGTGTAGTCAGTAGACTACATAGGGCAGATGATTTCGGCTGTCACACAGGTAATCTCAGGTCACCACTTCATACTGGCTCCCATAAGAAGTCTACCCCTCTAGTGGCCTCCAAGCCACACAAGGCACACTGAACTTAGGAGGGGCAAAGGCTGGGTGCCCGTCCCAACAATGTTACTATCACTGCAAGACCATGATGAATCACTGGCCCTCTCTGACCCTCTGTTTTCTCCTCTGTCCTCTGGGGCTTAGGAGCAAGTCTTCCCTTCATCCCACGACTCTATGCCTAAATTTATTTGCCTAAGGTTGAGGCTTTGGGTCGTGGCATGACTTCCTAGCAGAGACAGGAAACAGGAGGAGGGGAGGCACTAGAGAGAGCAGAGACCAGAGGGAGGTGGAGAGGCAGAAGGGGGCCGGTGTGGAAGGCTCTAGAACAGCAAGGTTGCTTTACTCCGGTCTGAGGTTTTGAGTGTTTTATCTAGTAGAAATGCATACAGCATTTACAAATTGGAAATAACTCTGTAAACTCAGATAAGATTGTCCCAGTAATATTGTAGTCAGAAATAGCTCACCATGGCTTCCTTTCAATTAACTATTTAAATCACAGCCATACAAACCCCAACCCCCGCTGCCTTGTAATAATAAAGAAAGTTAGACCAGAGCCGAAGAGTTTTGATTCATGCTGCTGAATATGGAAGATCCACAATCTTTCTCTTGGAGTCCATGGTCTAATGCAGCTCTTTGAAAGAACATTCCTTCAGCTGCTGGCAGAGATATCTCCCCTACTCCTTCCTTCGGAGCTGAATAGTGATTCATTATAGATAACCCCTCCTGATTAATTTTGTTTTGACTTTAACTTTGACATTAAAAAAAAAAAAAAGCCGTAATCGGTACAATTCTCCCCTCTAACATTCAAAGCTCAGCTATTTTTAGCCGGCTTTGGTGTTTGATGCAGAAAAGGAAAAAAAAAAAAATCTAAATTTAGAAAGAAATTAAACTGTTGATTGTCATCGAAAGTCCTGGCTGTCAGATTAAAAAGTCATCGTGTTAGACCCTTTGTGATGAATAATAAATCAGCGATTTCCTTGAAATTCTTGCTTGAGTTCTTTCCCTTCTGTCAAGTGGAACCTTCAGAGATGTGCTGGGTGGTCAGGCTCTCGCGGCTTAACCTACACAAAGCCTGTTCAGAGGTACGGTTACTGATTTGCAGGGGGTCTGGTCTGTGCAGCCTGGAACCTGGGAGGGACTGGTCAGTTATCTGTGTATCCAGTGTGCGCACGGAGTACCACGACCAACAGGGCCCGTCTGAATGAATCCTGATGGCCAGGGTTGGATCAGAGTAAGTTTCTGTTTGTTTGTTTCTCTGATCCTCAGTTTTCAAGTCTGTGAAATGGTTAGAATAAGACATTCTACAGAGATACCAAAGAACTAGAGTTAACCCTTAAAGCTGTGAGCGTGCTGTGTTGCATACGTAGGTGTCCAGGGTGTAGAAGCAGCTGTTGAAATTATAATCATTGTGCCAGTGTAGAGAGTTACAGTGACTCGGTATTCCACAACCTGCAGGGAAGCTTCAGAAGTCCGACAGTGACTTCCAAGTGTGTTCTGTCTTGTTTGGATCAAAGCCGACTCCTGGATGGACTTCTCTTTCCATGCACGAGGCTGTGAGGATGCCGTCTGAGCTCCAGGCTTTGCTCCCTTCCGGGACATGAGGCGTAGCTGTGTTCTAAATAATTCTCAAATGTCATCCTTGCAGCTCAAAGTCACAAAGAAAGAGTGAAATCAAGACCTTTGAGGAACAATTAAAGGCAAGCAATTAAACTATGGTTAGCTTTGGCCACTGAAAATTGGGCAGATGCTTTCTCATGAGTCCTTGCATGAAGTGTTCCCTCCTGTCTCTGACACATGGACACCCCACAGTAATTTCTCTGTTCTCTGAAGCCCTGTGGAGAATAGGGGGTCTGGACAAAACTTGAGGGTAGACGGCTGGCAGAACTGCATTGCTCCAAGAAGTAGCAATGAGTGGGAGGGATACAGGAAGGCAGGAAGGAGGAGAAAAGTGGGAAGAGAGGTGGTGCAATCAATCTTTCTCGTATGAGGCATTTTATAGGCACACAGGTTTGTTATGCAGTTTCTAAATCACAAAGAACAGGGCTTTCATGACTCTGCAAACAATAGTACTGTGCGCATTGCGGGTCCCTAATAAGTATAATCAATTAAGGTATTTTAAATTTAAGTTTGGGTAACAATAGTAATTTTTATCACTAGCAGCTCTATTCTGTCTAACACATATTCAGGGTTATCTAATCTTTTCCTCAGGCATCTTCGAAAGGTTCCCTAATTAAAATTTCTTAAAAAACAGGTGGAACTAACCCACGGACTCTTAGCTTGCCTTCTCCTCTGCCCTCAAGCCTGTGCCTCCTCCACGCCCAGATCTAAGCATCCCATGGTCCATAAACATCTTAGGGGGGAAGGGGACTGGAATTCACTAGAATAGTGGAGTTTGACTTCGAATGAGCCTACCAGGAACCCTGGCGCAGGACACAGAGCAGTTGTCTCAGTCCTCTGGCTCATGGAGGGTCTCAGAAACCTATCTTCACAAGGCACACAGTCCTGCAGAGCTACCTGCAGAGCTACCTCGGTCATGCCCAGACATTTTCCAGGTTGTTTCCATAGCTCCAAAGCTGGGGACACTCTGGTCTGAGAACACAAGTGATCCATCCTAGGATCACTTACCCAACTGGGGGAAAGGGTGAGTGTAGAAAACACATTTTGCAGAAGACTTACTTAGGATTTTTTTTTTTTTATCAGATTGCTTCCTTTTGGTTATGAATTAGATCTCTCTAGAACATGATAGTTTTGCCACAATGTCTGGATATGGATGTTTCTTTATTTCTAGGGGTCTTCATGGTGTATGAATCTAGGCCAGATGGAGTTGGGGTGAATGGAAGCTTGTAACAACCTCCAGACCCTTTCCCTTTTCCCAAGAGGAGAAGGACATGCAAAGCAGGGTCCTCAGAGGATAGCCCATAGACCACGTTTCCAAAGACAGGGGCTGGAAGCAGTCCCAGAGGCACCTGCTTGCCTCCGGCTGCGAACACATCCGTCTGTAGCATCGGAGCCTGCCCTGCTTTTGGGATGTAGGAGGTGTTCCCTCACTGTCTAAAAGTGAAGAGATGAATCTTGACATTTGTAAGATTCATAGGATCCATGATTGACTTCTTGATGCCGTGTCCCACTCTGATTTTAATTTATTAAGAATAACAACTTTCTCCACTTTTAATGTTAGAATTAGCGGTTTTGCTATAGCCACAGGATGAACAAAAAATATTCATATCTGTGTTTGGCGCATTGATGTCCCTTTCATTAACCGTCCTCGTGTCACCCGAGTAATGTCCAAAACCTCAGTCCCCATATATATATTTAGACAGATTTGTATCAACATCGCATTGTTACACTTGACTTCCCCCTTTTTTTAATTATGTAAAAAAAAATCACATTAAGCCGAATCTAATTACTGCAATGTATATTAGAAGCAGGGCACCATCAAAATTTTATTTAAATTAATCAGGTTTTGATTTAAGATATTAAATTCAAATTAATCATGTAAAAATGGAAATGATCCTTGACGTGCTTCCAGCTGTGACTTCAGTCTGTTTTCTCGTGAGTCACTTTCGGGATGTCTTGGGGGGAACATTACAAAAATTCACGCCGGTGCTATTTCAATTAGAGTTATTTAGCAGGACAGATGTAAAGAATATGGTATAATTAAGAAGGAGCTGATGACATGGCTACAGATTTTCAGGATTAAAAGAGAAAAAAAAATACATGAACTAAAGTAAAAATTGACTACTGGCCATGATGGCCAAGTTCAAGAGCAGAGAGGTTAAGCATTCATTAAAGACAGAAAGAAGATTTGCCGAAACACGGGACTTTTTCTCTGGAGCCATCTACAGACTCCTACTTTGGTTTCAACTTTGAAGTTTCATTAACAAGCTGGTACTAACTGATACTGCAATTCTTATCGTTCCCGAAATTATCTTTCCCCATGGCAATCATAGCCATTGACTAATTTGATTCTGAGGCCATCAGAGTTAAAATAATACTTCCAGACCCACTTTATATCAAATCACATATATTGGCACGTAGAATATTGTGTGGATAGATCCATTTATTATTTCTACCCATGCCCATACATTAGGTATGATTATATCAATACCTTCTTAAAGACAATGCTAATTTTTCATATTTATAATACATAGGATAGGATACAGAGTGTTTCTGTTACGTGGGCTCATTTTTCAGAATACTCAGATGAAATGGGTAATAGCCCTTGATTCATGGATGATGAGATGGGCTCATAGAGGTTGTATGATTTTCCCAAAGCCTCATATCTAATTGGACACTGGGGACTAGAACACGCCCATTCTCCCAGTCTGCCCACAGCTGCTGTCCACACCCTTGGTGGCAACCTCACCTCTGGGAAAAGTCGGTTTTCAAGGCCTCAGAAAGCCCCAAGAGTCAGAATACAATTGTAAAGGGCCATTTGGGGCACACCTGGTCTATACGTAAATCTTGGCAATGCTATTACTGTGCTGGGGCCCCTCGTCTGTTTCCAGTGATCTGGCCGTACCCCAGAAAAGGACTGGGGTGGGGGTTTTCCTACCAGAGGATGTGACTCAGTCTGGGTTTCAGAGTTTCAAATAATCAATATTTCCATGTAAAGATACCATGTGTATCCTTTCCTGCATTCACTCCGACAAACACTGCTGTTTGGGATGTCCTCTGGCTCCTCTGTCCAGGCCTGACCCGGCTGAACCCTCAGCCAGAGGCTGTAGCCCTCCACCCCAAGACAGCCCCTGGAACTTCAGGACAAGAAGATCCTCTTTTCCATCTGAGCCTTCACAGTGTAAAGACCCTTGGCTCCCTCCCCCCTACCTTTGGCTTGACCCTTGCCACAGGCTGAACTCGGGTGTCTTTATCAGGAACATGTCTCCAGGCAAGGAATGCAAGCCTGTCTTTCATAAATAAGCTTATTTAAAAAAAAAAAAAATAGAGGCTGTGTTTTTTTTTTTGTTTGTTTGTTTGCTTTTTGTTTTTAGTTTTAGGATTCTCTGACGAACATGGGGCTCAAAACCCACGAGGTAGCCAGTAAATGTCTGTGCAATGGGGAAGACAGGGAGGGAGAGAAAGAATTAATTAAGTAGTGAGTGAGTGTTTCCACTGCTGAGTTCATAAAGAAGTTTCATCGTGAATCAGGATGAAGAGGCAGGCAGGACACTCTCCCGTCTCCAGCCCCACCTACCCCAAGTGATTATCCAGTCAAGACTATGGTCCCACCACACAGACCTCAATCCTAGGTGCATCTCACATGTGTGTGTAGATTGATTTCGGAGTTGTAGGAAGCAGGTGATTCACTGATAGGTACTGCCTCCCACTCCTGTGATATAAATATATGTAATTACTCTTTCAAAATCACATTTTACTCTTAAAAGAAAAAAGAATCTGGTGGGAGGTTAAAATAACATTTTTTTTTCTTGGTGGAAAATGGTCTTTATCAGTTAAGTGCTGTTGTTGATTTCTCAGAAATCCAATCAGTCCAAGAACAGTTCTGTTTCAAAGACGAGGATGACAGCACTACATTTTCTTCTGTCCGCTCTGGCTTTTACTTCTTATTTTAACTGTACACCAGTACCAAACAACACAGGCAATGGGCAGGAACGGGCCTCAGACACAGTGGATGACCTCTCTGAGCCTCAGTTTCCCTCGTTGTGAGTGACCGATTACTTTTGGTGTCAGATTTCAGTCTCTCTGCAGGCTCTCTTGCCTCCTCCCAGTAGAAGGGACCTGAATTTTCACCATCGACACTTGCTTCTTGGGACAGTTGCAGAGTCTCTCTACAAGCTCTTAATAGATAAGGCGCTGCTGGGTGTCTGGGGCTTGGAACTTTACTCTAAAAGTCTCCAGCTCTGGAAAGACACTGTGGAGAGCGATTTGGTGCTTGGTAGGCTTGAGATAGAATTCAGCCTTATAACTTGGTTTCTGTGATATTAGGCAAATCTTTAAAATTTTCTGATCCAAGATTTCCTCACATGCAAAACGAGGTTAATGCCCTCTTTGTAGAAAAGAGTTTGCAAAGATTCAGTGAGAAGATATTTGGCTTCTCTGACCCTATGTTCTATCATTGCCTGCCTTGCCCACTCTTTGATATTCCTTACATGTTCCGGACTGGCTTCTGTCTTGGGGTCATCATACTTTCTGTTCCCTCTGCCCTGGATGCCTTTGCCTCAGTTAGCCACATGTTTTTCTTTGTCACTTGGCTCAGATGACCTCAGTCCTTTGTCAGAGGGTCTCTTATCATTCTCTCCTACCACCAGCATTTTCTATCCTAGTATTCACATTTATTTTTCTTTGTAGCACTTACTTTCTGAAATACCAGGTTTTACTCCCTTATTTTTCTATACCCTTTCCCCCAGCCTACCGTGAGAGACCATGAGAGAAAGGACTTTTTCCCTTTTTCACTAACGCATCCCCAGGATGTGAGACAAAAATGTGCTTGGCAAGTAGTAGATGCTCAGTAAATATCTGGTAAATGAATACCTATGTCTGAAATACAGTAGAAAATTCACCCAGAAAATACAAGCCATATTGCATTCTATGACTCTTGTTTTTGGAAAGAACGCTGGGTTCAGCAGAAGGGAATGAGCCCTTTGCCATCAAGTCCACTGAGCCTGTGCTTGGAGGGCAGCTAAATGCTGTAGGGTGTGCATGTGTGAAGGGACCGCACCCAGACAGACAAGGAGAGATGCCCAGAGACAGAGCAAGAGGGATGGAATCATGGGGCAGAGAGAGACACAGAGGGAGAAAGAGCTAGGGAAGACCCCAACCAAGAGAAAAACCAGAGAGACGGAGCAGAGGTGAAGAGGGAGCGGAGGAGGGGAAGGGAGAGGAAATAACATGTGGGAGCAGCAGTGAGAGACTGAGCTGGGAGGGCTCCCCCTCTCACCGTCCCTAGTCCATCCATCTAGGGCCTGTCTTGCACCTGAGCACAGGGAGAACTTTGCATCATCAAGCTTGGTGCTTGGGGAGCCAAACTCTGTCCTATTTACTCAGGTCTCCTGGTCAGGACTGAGCTCCTCTGTGAGCCCTACATCCCTGAGTGCTCCCCCAGGGGCTGGGAGACCTGGCAGTACCAGGTTGGGGACAGCTAATTAATATTGGAAAGGTCTTTAGTGGCTCCTGCTAATTGCTGCAGCTTCTGAAGGTCTTGGTGTGCTGTCACTTCTCCCCAGCCAGAGCTCCCAGGGGCCACATCCTCCTCCAAGCGGAGGTCAGCGAACGCCGAAGTGAGTTTTCCTACATCTTTGCATCGGGTCTGGAAGTCATGACAAAGAGCAGGCAAGGATAGGGACTGCCCTTCGGTGCCCAAGTAGCCCTTGAGCATAGAATCCCTACATGCAGAAGCCCATATTAACCTCACAGCAGTTCTGCAAGAGAGGTGCTTTTGTGAACACCTCTTGAAACTGGGGAAACCGAGGCCCCCATGAGCAACACGTTTGGAGGATGCCACAGGCAGCTGCAAAAGCCAGAATCGTGGCTGAGATTGATGTGATCGCAAATGCCCGCACCTGCCACTACCCAACACTGTCCACAGGACCGAGCTCTGAAGCAGGATGTCGCATTTGATCTACGGGCCCACCATCCCTTTACTGAGATCCATGAGGCCAGATGTACTTCAGAAATCACAATTTGGTACATTTTAGGGAGTTAATGTCTCATATATATTCATATTAACTATATGTATCACCATATTAACGTATATATTTGTATACTAGGTAACGTTCCCCTTAGGACTCGGGGGGGCAGCCCCTCGTGATGGAATTTCTGCAACAAAATGTATGGATAGTCACAGTACGTGGGCAAAAGAAAGACTATAAACACCCTCATATTCATTCTGTCAGCTCAGGTCAGGTTTTGCCGCCCAATAAATAAAGACAATGACTTTTGGTTTATAAGGCTTTTCTGGAATTGTGACTATAACATTAGGGACCAGTACAGGCTAGGAGGCAGGAGAAAGTATTTCTTTCTTTTTGCTTTTTCCACATGACAGACGGCACACGTGGCAACCTGAAGGTCGTACCCAGTTTCGGTTTATAAACGAGATGTCATTTGCAAGTGGGACACATGTGTAGAGCAAAGACGGTTCTCTAACAGAGCAGAGGAAGGCAGGCTGCTGCCAGCCTGGCGAGGTTCAGAAGATGTTCTCGTGGGCACGTCAACCAATCGCAGGGTGCATGGGGACTCACCTTGACCTTATCCCGGAGACACAGCTTGGACCCAACAAGGGCCAGTCATGGAGTCTGATGCTCAGTAAATGTTTTGTACATGGTGTCTCTAGGGGCGTCCAAACCAAACCTCTTTTAAGTGAGAAGATGCCTATACTCTGGGCATTCAGTGAATGGTCATCCATTTCTCCAAGCCTTTCTCCAATCGAGGTCTTGGCAACGTGATACATTTAATTTGGAGCAGTTTCCAGATGTGCCCCAACCCCCACGTGGCTGTCCGTCGCCGAGACTTATGCACCATCCTTGTCACAAACATGGATGGTGGAGTGAGGCAGAGTTCATAAGGACGTGGTGCTTTTTCTAAGTCTTTAATTCAGAGCATCCTCTCCAAATTCTGGAAGAATCTGTCACCAATGCAAGGCAGCTTGCACGAAAGGAGTAAGTTCTCTCCATGTTTAGACCAGTGGTCTTACCGCAGGTCTGCACTCGCGTGGGAGACAGGCTGTTTTGTCCAAGCCCCAAGAGACTTCTTCCTCCTATCTGATAGGGCTGCTACTTCCTTTACAGCGTGAAGAGCAGAGGTATGGCTGCCATCGCCCCGGCCACGTGGCCCAGGCAAGGAGCAAGATGGGCCGGGTTTTCTCAGAGGAATACCAAGGCTCTGATGACGTAAGCAGGTGCTCTGCACACCAGCTCCTGCTCCTGGGCAGGTGGGAAGGAAGGCCATGCCAGGGTTTCAAAGCAGGGCTCTGCCCAGCAGCTGGGAGCCAAACTTCCTGCAGAGTGAGCACCCAGTAGCCCTTTCTGAGATGGGGTGAGTGTGGAGTCTTCCTGTAGAATCCCAGCTTGGAAAGGATTTGCTGTCTGTTTGCTCATCTGTAAAACGGGCTACTTGTGACCACATCACAGAGCCCTGAAGACGTCGGAAACTCAGGCACGGAAGGATGGAATGTAACAATGGGACTAACGAACAGACAGTCCCTGAGAGCTCACAGTAATACAAACATCATCTCACTCAGCCCTTTCTCCCTGTGGCATGGATTGTCTTAACCTCCTGGTACCAACAGGGAGACTAAGACACGGTGCCTTAAGGAAGTGGTTTGCCTAAGGTCATAAGGGTAGTAACTGGTGGAACTAAGGCTGGGCCTCGGGGTTGTCTGAGTCTACACTCACATTAATACCTTCACCAGGCGAGTTTTAAAACTAAAGCAACTATAAATTAGCCAATCACGGATACATAGCAAGAACAGCAAGAAAATATTCTTCAGGTCGAAATGTCCAGCTTTGCCAAGAGTGGTATAGGTAAACGTTAGATGTTCATATTTGTTTAAAGCAGGCACAGTTTCCAGCCCAGGGTAGACCATCAAGAAATAACTGTTGGGTTCATGTGGATCTAGATTGAAACATTTCTGGTAGGCACTGGGGGCCTGAAGGACAGAAATGGACATGCCCTGAGCCGAGACAGGCAGCACGGCCCCAGGGCATCTCCGATTCTCCACCTGGAGTGTCCCTGGGGCCTGGAGGGGAGAAGGTTGACCTCTGAGCCCTTGCAGAATGGGCACCTGTGTCTTTAACAGAGTGGCTGGCTCCTGCCTTTCCAGGGCTGAGCACAGCAGCTGCCCTCCCAGGCCCAGGCTGCCTGTTTTGCACAGCCTCTGAAGCCGGTCTGGCTGCTGCCCTGGGAGTCTCTTGGCCACAGGTGAGGTTCTACGGCCCCAGCAATGCCCAGGGGGCCAATCAGGCTGGGCCTGCATGAGGTAAGACTGAGAGTCGCCCCGTGTGCCCTGGGCTCTCTCAGAAATCTCAGCAGATCAATGTCACTGTGGCTTTTAATTACCCCTCCTAGGCCTCATCATTATTTCATGGCCTCTAATTCGCCCAGCGGGCAGCCCTGGGCCCAGAGATAAACAGCCACCCAGCATGACCCGGCCTCCAAGGTGCCCACCCCGGCCTTCAGCCCAGGGGACAGTGGCCTGATGAGGTCCTGGCCATGCTCCGTGCTGATTGTGTTGACACTTAGAGCTTTTGAGTATCTTGGAGTAGCCCTCCTCTCTGAAGCACGGGTCACTGAGGGCCTACTGTGTGCCAAGCGTTGGACCAGAGCCTGGAGGTATTGCAGTGGCCCGCCCCCTACCCCATGGCTGCTCCAGAAGCCTTGCCTGCAAGGGTGCCCCAAGCCATGAGCAGCCATCCCTCCATGCTAACAGCCATACACCTAGAGCAGCATTCTCGACCTGGGATGATTTTGCCCCCAGGGGACTTTTGACGATGCCTAGAGACTTCCCTTGCCACAACTGGGGGCGTGATGCTCCTGGCATCTGGTAGGTGGAGGCTTGGGATGCTGGTAAAATCCTACAGTGCTCAGAACAGCCCTGCAGCGGACAATGATCGAGCCCTGAGGGTCAACACAGCAGGAGCTCTGGCCTGGAGATAACAGACAAGCCCCCGAACCGGGCCACAGAAAGCGACCTGTGCCACGGAAGGCTTACAGGCCACTCCTGCCTCAGATTCATTCTTCATCGAGAGTAAACCCCTCGTGGTTCACCCCCTCTACACCTGCCACTGCCCCACCAGAGCTTGCCATCTGCTTGGCCGAGCCCCTCCCCGTGAGTGACCACCGGGTTTGCTTCACCAGCTGACCCCTTTCATCCTCAAGTCCCGGTGCTTCTTGAAGCCCACCAGTATGCACACTGGCTCAGCGATCGGCCCTCTGTCCCAGGTTTCTCCTCCCACACCCTCACCTCCACGCCAGCAAGCCAACAGCTCTCATGCATGGTTATGACCATGGCTGATGTTCTGGACCTTGGGAATGGTTTGCATCTTTAAATCAATAGCACATCAGTACTGTGAGAGAGTCTCTCTGTCTCCTGAAGGTACTGGTGCACATCTTGGCATAAGGAAGGACCCCGTGGCACTGGGGTGCAGAAACATTCAGTAGCCCACCTGCTCCAGCCCCCTGGGCCCACAGAGCCTCACGTGAACAGATCCATCATTGAGATCAGTAGGTGTTCAAGAAACACCTGTCGTGCAGACGTGTGGTGAAGCCCGTCCTGCGGTCTGTGATGGGAAAGAATTCAGACTTGCTGGTGTGGGGCTGTCTCCTGGAGGGCAGGACACTGGCTTCTCATTCTCCAGCCCTGGCTCTTGCCACGAGCTGGCTTCATGGACACTTGAGAGCTCTGCCACTACGTGCTGCCAAAGGTTGTCCTCAAAAATCTCATTCCAATCTCAGGAAGTCGACCGGAAAGACTGATGCCCAGAACTGCCCAAACTCTCATCAAAAGCCTCAACCAAAATGATCTTGGAAAACCTACTTAAGGAACACAATTCTTATTTTTCTCTAAAAGAGAAGGCAAAGGGCTTGGTGCTTGGCCCAAGTTCTCCAGCTGAGAAGTGACAGAACCGGGGATCTCTGATAAGGTGAGAAAACTCATCCAAACCTGTCGCTCAGCCGCCAGCCCTTCTGTTCGCACAGAAGACAATTCAGTGTATTTTAGTAACGCACCTCTCTGCTCAGAGCCAGGTCAGGGCCAGGACGCCGAGGAGCCAGGCTTGGACCCTGCCTGATGTCACGTGCGTCAGGTCCCCTGTCGTCAAGGGCTGGCCTGAGCCCGGGACAGGCCACGGCCCAGGAGGGAGCCAGGACGGCCCTGCCTGGGATGCCCCCATGCAGCCATCTCCCGAGGGTGAGAGGCTGGGAGTCCTGTCAGAGCAGCCTAAGGGCCGCTGTCATCCACAACTTCTTGTGTAATTTTGCTACTGGGTGAATTAGCAGGTGGATGCTTGGGCCTCAAACACGTGCGCCTCAGAGTATGTCCCCTGTTCCCTGCATTCCTTCTGCCGCACAAAATCCGGTGTCTCCCACGGGGACATTTATCATCTGGCCCGTCTCCAGAGGCCCTTTGCAGACCCCTGTACTGGGGAGGGGGTGCAGGGGAACAACACATCTGTCATTTGGCCTGAGTCACTTATTCCATTGAGCTCCATGATCTTAAATCAGAGAAACGGGGAAAATGAAGGACCCACCTCGGGATGCTGCTGGGAGGGGACCCAGCCTGGCACCCGGGAGGCAGAGAACACAGTGCCAGGACCACGGCCGGCTGGGAATCTGCAGAGCACCATAGCTGGTTCCTGCTCCCGCACATTTGCACACACGATTCCCTCTGGCTGTGGTGTGTCCAGCACTGATGGCAGAGGTGGCCAGGAAGAACGTCGCAGGGCCCCTTGGTCCCAATCCAGAGTTCCAGTGAGCTGGAAGCGCAGTAAGTAGGAGACAACCGAGCCAAATTCCAGGCAGGGGTTCCTCCTGGGGGATGCTGTGTGGGATCAGCCATGCCCCCGATGACCCAACAGACCCCACTGACTGTGGCAGACGGTTCCAGAAATGTCATGTTAGACCTTTTCCAAGTGTCCTAATTACCAGCTTATCTTCTCACGTAATCCTCACGTCAAAGGGAATCTCCCTCCTGTGGGACTCCTGCGAATCTGAAGACTGAGGCTTTCTCTGAACATGATCACCACTGAGCTGTTACCCCCCTGGTCTCCAAATGCAAACTGAAGTCCTGATATTTTTACCTGTTCGGTAAGATAATTAGTTAGCCCGCTGATCCTTGATTAGGCAGACTTTTTGAAATAGGGGAAAAATCATTTGTACTTATTTAGGAAAGATTTTGTACATAAATAGTTTGCTACAAAATCAACTTGAAAATATTTGGATTTACCTAAGGCTAATATTATTTCAGAAAGATATTCTGGAAACTATGAAAAAAAAGTAGGAATTTAGATGTTAACCAAGTGTATTTATTAAGTTTTCCCCCTTCCTTCCTTCCTTCCTCCCTTCCTTCCTTCCTCCCTTCCTCCCTTCCTCCCTTCCTCCCTTCCTTCTCCTCCCTCCTTCCCTCCCGCCCTCCATTCAGTGTCAGAACTTCGGATGATATTTCCGGAAGATGCATTCATAAACTATCGAGGGTTTACACAAGGGTTTCTGCCAGGAACTTTATGTGTTATCAAATGTTATCCTCATAATAGTGCTCTGAGAGAAGCATGACTTTCCCCACTTTTGCACAGATTTTCTGATTTGCCCAAGTTCACAGAACTTGCAAGTTACAGAGATCAGTTTTGACCCCCAACAGTCTGACCTCAAAACTATTGCTCTCTCCTCCAAAGACACACTCATGAGGTATCCAAAATAAATGAGCTGCCCAAAGGTGATCTGCTCACTCCGTGTTCAACTGCACTAATGGAAGATTTTGAACTTTAACCTCAATTTGAAGCTTGGATTATGGAAGGTTAATTCTGGAAGTTTTCCCAGAATGGGAGTGGCAGACATGGTGTGTCATTTGAAGCTGGATAACCAAACCCTTAGATATTTCTTCTGGCTCCTCAAAAAATAGACTCCTCCTTATGCCACAAAGGGTAGAGACTGAATTATGAGGATCTCTGGTTAAACTCTGGGGGTCTCTGACCGAACACTGAGGGTCTCTGGTTGAACTCTGGGTATCTTTAACTGAACACTGGGGGTCTGACTGAACTCTGAGGGTCTGTAACTGAACTTGGCTTCTAGTGTTCCCTCCCCTCCTGGGGCTGAGCACAGTGTGTGCACCAGGGCATTTGCCTGAGACCCATGTAGGGCCTTTCTCCCCTCCTGTCTTCTCAAGGTCTCCCCTTCACATTCTGTATGTTTTGATAACACCTTCATAGGAACCCCTCACACCTTCCCACCACCCCACAGTTCAGTAACGCTCACAGCTCGTTCCCACATCTAAGCTTCCCTGTGAGGTCAGTAGCGATTTCTCCAGCTGACAAGGCGGCAAACAGCCTTCAAGACCCTGGGTGTCCTTTCACAACATTCGGCCTCTCAGAGGACTGCCCCCTATTCCACTTATTTGTGCGTTTGTTTATCTTTGTCTGATATTTATTTTTTGTTTTTAATCTAGTAGAAGTGATGGGAACTGAAATACACGTCTTGCCTGCAGACTGTAGGAGAATATGTCACCCATCACCATCTCATTCCCCCTCCCTCCATCTTGGAGACCTCTATTATTTTACGTCCCTTCAAGGAACACTTTCAGTTAGTCACATCCTTTGCTGATAGAACTCCTGGCTCGTGGTCTTTTCAGGTTGGTAGACTTGCCCTAGAATGCTCCATTTAGGGGGAAGCTTTGGCAGAGCAAACCACAACCGTGGTGTCACCTGGGTGGTGTCACCAAGTGTCTGGGAAGTGTCTCCTGGGCAGCCACGTGCACATCTGCTCATGGCTGGGGACAGGGGGTCAGCGAGGCTGAGTTTGAGCAGGAAGTCCATTTGGGTTTGGGAACAGAAGGAAGACAGAGGTCTGGTGCCAGCTGCCACTGCCATGTGGCTAAGGTTCTCCCATGATAATGGAGCCAGTGGGACAAGGGGGACACAGCCACTTTGCCGTGATGCTAAACTTGCATTTTCAAACATCAGTCATCCTTAAAGTAACTCTTTGGGAAATGCCTGGATGCAGAAACAGATACTTTAAAGTATTAGGTTTATGGGGGATTTTGTAGAGGAAACCCACATGCAGGTCCTCCCCAGGGAGAAGCAGTGGCTCACACTGACCTCGATTCATATTGCCTGGGGCACCAGCTGCCTGATCCTGGGTCTCCTCTTGCTCACAGGGAAAAGCCCTTCTCCAGCATAATTAGCATTGAGGTTCGAGGCTGAAAGGGCAGGGAGGGGCACTCATGTGGGCCTCTGATGCAGGCAGGTGCTCTGGAAGTTAGAACGCCATCAGCCAGTGCTTTTTCTGTGATGGTATAGTGGGAGTCGCAATGCTAAGTGCTCCTTCTCTGGTTGGAATTTCTAGAAAATTTTGTCTCCATTGAGGATGCAAAAGCAAGGCTCATGTTTGTCTTCCTCCGCAAGCTTGATGAGTAGTGACCAGAGGGTGGCCTCATGGGTCTGGTTTGTAAATGCTGAATCCACCTCCCTCCTAGTCTTTAACCCTTCCACTTCCTGTTCTTTGTTGACTGGGGAGAATGCCTTCTCTCATGGGTAGGCAAATAGTCTTGACACCTGCCATGATTGTTTATCAATGCTTGGTGTGGAAAATCATGGGGAAGCCAATTGCTTTTCCACAGAAGGGAGTCAAGGACCTGTTTGCAAACCCTACTTCTTGGAAGCCAGAATGGGTGGGGCCTTTGTTGGAGGAAGAGAACAGGAGAAACCGGAAGTCCCTGGGGTGGGTGCAGAGAGCCAGCCCCACCTCGAGCCAGCTGCTGGGGCTCTCAGGCCAGGATGGGAGGGAGCTGGCCTTCAGGAACACTCAGTGAATATGTGTCCAAAGTACCCCATCCAACAGGTTCCCACTCATTTGAAACAATTAGGCTGACATCTGGGGGTGATTTATAACCCTAGTTTATTTGATGCAACTGTAAAACTCCACAGTCTGGCAGGGCGATGAAGGCTGCCAAGGCTGAAATGTGAAGGTGACACTGTTAAGCTAAAGAAAATGCATCTATAAATCATGTGGCACATCCTTTTGGGGATTTCAGGTTCGTGTTCTCAAGCTGACAGCATTTTGGACTCCAAAACCAGTTTTATGAAATGGTCACGAGGAAAAATAAAATTAGACAAACAAAACAAATTTCAAGAAAAAAAAAACAAAACACGGAGGGGCAGGAAGAAAGGGGAACTTAATTGAGGGTCCCTGTCTCTGCATGTGTGAATTCCAATTGGGGAACGAAGCCTAAAGGAGAACATTTTGGCAAGATGGATTATAAGAAGAGCTAGGGTTTGTTGAGCATTTACTATATCCAGGTGCAATGTGGGGTACTTTTAAGAAGTTTTAAGAAGGGTTAATTCTCACAATAGTGCAGTGGGCTAACTTTCACATTGGTGAGACAGCCAGAACACAGAGAACCAGTGTAATTAACCCAAGTTGCCAGAATTTGCAGGAGATGGAGGTGATGCTCATTTGGGGACAGGCTGACCCCAGAGCCCTGGCATATCCCCTCATTGTCTGGATTGAACAAACAGATGTAATGGAAAGAATCTCTTCCACAGGGCCTGAGAAACCAACATCCTGTCTCCCCCACCAGCCTCACAACTATGCCTCACTGTTGGCATCTGTAGAATAGAGATGATGATACTTACTATGTAGAGATAATCATTGGGATAACATTAGTGCCAAGTTGTCCCTCAAGATTTGCTAGCTCCTCCTCCTTTTTTTCCTTTTTTTCTCCTATAGAAAGTGAGATGAATCAGATTAGACCTGAGTCTGCTCTCAGCAATCTGCGTGGCATTTTATGTATGAATGCTAGCTTCAAGCAGAGTGAGGAAGTGACCAAATGCACAGGGTGGTTAATTCCTTGGCCAGTGCCCAGTTAGGCAATGAGGAATGTTTGGACCATTACATTGTGGCAGCTTAGGACAAGTGGCAAATGTTCACTTGCCAACACTTTTTAAACGATCTGGAAGGTCACTCATCCAGAGTCAGTCAAGGTCAGTTACAACGGTCCTGCCAAATGACCCCTATCTATGATCGGAAATTACTGTGAGTGGGCAATGGAAAGGGACTGGGATGTATCTTCTTAGGGCCTGAGCTGCTGGATACAATGTATCCCTTAGCCTAGAGCTGGTTCAGGCCAGGAAAGTGAGTCCTGAGCTGTGTTCCCAACCTCTATAAAACAGGCTGGGACAACCAACTTCTCCCAACACCATGATTTGGCTATGGAATGGCACATCCACTCTGATGACACCATTGGCAAGCCACATTGCCATTCCCTTGGGAGGGTCCCTGGGGTTTAGTAGAGTACTCAAAATAAAATTAACTCATAATCTATTACAAATAATGCATATGCATTGCAAAAAAAAAAAAAGCCAAACAATACAACACCTGTATATAAGGAAAATTCTCTTTCACATCAGAGGTGATCACTGTTAATTGCCTTCATACTTCCAGAAATAGACTATTACATTCCCAAGAGTGTGTGCTTTTCCCTTTGTGTGATACACTGTCAGGTCCCTTACTTCTTTCGGCATTTAGCGACCATTTGCTGACCGTTCCGCATCAGTACATTTTCAATGACCCCATTTTTGTCACGACTGTGTAGTTCTTTTTGGAGTGGATGGATTATTATAGTAGTTAGTGACTATTGTTCAGCTGAACATTTAGGTTCTTGCAGATTTTTCCCAAAATAACTAGTGCTTCAGTAAACATGCATTTAGGTATTTTGCAAAAAGGTGTGAAAATATCTATAGCATAAAGACCCAAGCTCTGCACACTTTTAATTCTGATTGTATATTGCCGCGATGCCCTTTAGAAAGTTTGGGTGCGTTTAAGGTCTCATGAGGCAAGATCTACTCTGTGTACTCTTGCCAATACTTTTTAAACTTTATGGTGTTCTCCATTCTGATAGGTGAATTGTCAATGTCATTGCTGTTTTAATTTAAATTGCATTACTTGTTGGTGAGCATTAGGATTTTATGTCCATAAGCAGTTTGCGTTTCCCTTTATACTGGTTGTCTGTCTGTATCCCTTGTATATTACACATATCCTCTTCTGTTTTGTGGTTGTTGGCATGGAAATATTAAAATCTTGTATTTTCAGATTTATTGAACATTTTCTTCGTAGACATTTTATGTCTCCCTTAGAAATCAGGCCTTTCCTGTGACAAGAAAATACAGTTCCCCATATTTTATCCTGTATTTCTTTTTTCATTTTATTTTTTATAAGTTGTAGATAGTTGATCTTATTTTTGGAAAGCAGTGCCCCAACCCCCAAACTGTGGTACTCTGGGTCCAAGTGGGTCAAGAGAAATGAAGGAAGGCTCTTAACACCACTCTCTGGAAGAAAGCAGGATCCTTCCTTTCTGGTCCCAACAGGACCAGCAGTAAGACGATTCCTAGGGAGAGGACTGGTGTCTTAGCAGACTCAAGGTTCTCTGATCTGCCACCCTTTACCCACTGCCCCTTCCTCCCATCTCTGCTGAGGCTTTCTCCTGGGGACAGCCTGACTGCTCACATTTTAGAGGCTCTTTATGTGTTGGCCAGTTTACCAGAAACAGATTCCATCAGTCGCAAGACATCCTTTGAGGTGGAGTCTTGACAAAAATATGTGGGTAGTCAGGAGCCTGATGGGTCCTGGGATTAACTCTGCACAGCCTGGGGTGACTCCGATGTCTTTGGCCTTTGGGGGAGGTGGGGCCTTGCAATGGGAAGAGGTAGGGCTTGGAGACCGCGGGGCTGTGGGACTCGGTGTCACTGAGTCCGAATCTGACCTTGAAAGTAGGTCTGGAAGATTTAGAGGCGGCGCCTCTGGGCTTTGCCTTTGAGCTCACAGAGAACTGGAGGCTGTTGGGGCTAGTGGTTCCAGGGTCACTCTGGGAAGCTATGGAACCAGCACCAGCATCCAGATTTACCTCACATGGGCCCTCAATCCCTGGCAATCCCCAGACCTTTGAGCCCAGCTTCAACTCTCCCCCTGAACCCACCGGCAGGTCTCCTTCTGTACGGAAACACCATGCCGTCCTCCAGAGAACCAAAGGCTCTTCTATAATCGACAAGAAGGCAGTTGTCATAGCAAAGAGCAGGTCTTCCTTCTGTTGGGAATGAGGGTCGACCTGTATTTTAGGGTTGAACTCTCTTTTAATGTGGTTGTAAGGTTACTGAAGGCTCAGTGTGTATAGAAAGTGCTCCGTCAGTGGTGTCTCTGATTATTATTGGAGTGGCTAGCATGCAAACAAGTGGCGTGCAATAAAATTCAATGAGTGTCATTACAGAGCAGTGAAAAAAGTTCTAGGGGGTTTCTAACGCTTCTTGAGGGGTAAATAGAGATTGCCCAGAAGGGCACAGGTTTTGAAGGATGAATGGGAGTTTGCCCTGTGAGAAAGAGAGAGGAGAATGAGATAGACAATTCCAGGTGAGGTGATGTCACAGGCAGAGAAGTAAGTTTTTAGGAAGGACAAAGAGAAGTAAGTTTTTAGGAAGGACAAAGAATGCATGTGTGTCTGGTGGGACATGGAGGAAGCCCAAGCCTGGGGCAGTACCAGAGCCACAGGCCACTGCAGTTTCGGGTAGGACTGTGACAGGATACAGGGACACAGGGCACTGAGACAAGAGAGTGCTCCCAGGCACCATGGCTCCTCCCAAGGTTTTGCTGGTGAGGGAAATTGTTTCAAAGCCCACCTTATCCCTGTTCCTTCCTATGCTCCATGCCCTCCACAGAACAGAACCCTGCTAAAGAGCATGGACTCTTGCTGGACTCAAACCCAGACCCGTCATTGTCACCGACTAACTTTTGGCAAGATGCTGAGCCTTCCTTCTGGTTCCCTGTTGGCTCATCTATAAAACGACGGTATGAAGAGTGCACTAAAATGGGTTTCCAGGAACCTTAAATGGGTTAATCCAGGTACAGACCATACAATGCAAAATGGGAGCAGCAATCCTCCCGGCAGGCACTGAGAAGTCCCATAAGCACATGACACCATATTGGAGAACGTGCCCCTGCCCCAGAGAAGAGAAGCTCACAGGCCAGTGGGCAAGCCCGACGTGGACCCAACACTTGTCATGTGTGTTCCTACAGAGCATGAGAAGGAGGGAGGGATTGAGGGGCACCCCCCAGGAGAGTGATTTGATCAGACTCTTAAAGAAGGAGCTCAGCTTTAGCAAGCCTGAATGAGCGGGTCTTGGGGCCAAATCCCTTCTGGATCTTTCTGGATCTTTCCATTCTCTCCTACACAGCGAAGAAGACCACGCAATCACAACCAGTATCTCCCCTAATCCAGATGCTTCCCTTGCCTCCACTGGCATTTAAGTAATGCAGCTTTGGTGGGAGGCAGGATGGGTGGTAGGGACTTCTGGACTGTCCGTACCCCTTGCATGCTGGTGCCACCTCATAATGACCTGGGTTGGCTCAAAAGAAGGAAACTTGGTTCAGAATGTTTGAGTTCATTTTTATGTTCTACTGAGAAAATTTATTCAGTGTGATGCTCAGTAGCGAGTGCCGTAAAACACCTTAATCCCTGGTTGAAGAAAGGTAATACCTTGACAGATGTGCACCTCCTACTTTCCTCCCGGCCATGTTTCAACAACAAACCTTTATTTCTGCTTCTCGGCTGTAGCAGGGAAGAGAAAAAAAATGAGGAGAGCAATAAAGCAGTCAGAAATCTCAGGAGCCAGGCGGCGATGCAATCGTAATGACAGATTTTTAATGTGGCGGGAGAGATTGACAGGGAAATGTCTTCAGAGCAAACGCTCGCCAGATGGAATGCAAACGGTTTATTGGAGTAGAGAGGTACACTGAACCGAGGAGAGAGCGGGTATAAGGTGGTCTTTCTGGCTGCTGCAAGTAAACACGCCAGAGAGAGGGTCCGGGAGAAGGGAGAAGACAATAAAGAAGCAAATGCGGATGAAGAGGGGGAGCAAGGCATCCAGATAGACCCCAGATAGGCCTCGAAGAAGGGGACTGGCATGTCATCAAATTGCAGCTGAGCCAAAGGCCCCCCCACGAAGCCGAGGCAGGGAGGGCCGTATCTGGAAGTGGGGAGGCCTGGATTCAAGGCCAGAGCTGGTGAAACTCATGAGGTTCTGTGGAATCTCGAGGCTCAGTGTTCCTGGAACTCCAAGTCCTTCCGACCGTGTGGATGCTGATTTGGGATCGCGGAACATGTTTAGCCTGTACTGGGTGCCGCGTCCTGGATCCGGCACTGTAGACGGGAAGGGGAAGACGCCTCTGTTCCAACGGAGTTCAGAGAGATGCACGTGCATAGCACTAATTGATTGCTGTAAAAAGAGAAATTATTTATTATTAGAATATCAAGTACGACTGTATAAATGTGTGTCTACCTACACATCTATTCATTCACCCACCTATCTGTCCATCTGTCCATCTACCCATCCATCCTTTTTCCTTCCATTTACGATGAGTTTCCAGTATATGACTTATAATTCATTTAAAATAGTTAAAAATGGTAGTATCCTCCAATTTACAAAAGCAGATGATACCACTTAAAATAAGAAGAGTGGGGAAAATCATTTTATAAGAGTTTCCAAAATAATCAAATGTTAATAATATTTTGATTCCAGAAAGATAGTATTATATGCTGGGGCTACTTTTTTTTTTTCTTTTAAGTATAGAAGTTGCGATAGTAATAAAAAATGACTAAGGCAAAAATAAAATTAATTAGTGAGGCATCCTGAAGACCATGGCATTAATGCCAATGATCAGAAATCCTGGCTCAGGTTTAGGGATTCCGATGTTGTCATGAACCAGTTCTCACCCTGAACAAACCACTTTTCTTTTCTGGCATCAGTTTCCCCGGCATGTAAAATCAGTTATGGTTATCAAATGAAGACGCCATGATTTACAGATGATGGGATTCCCCCACATCCTTTTGTTGCTAACATTTTAGGGCTCTAAGTGCAGGTTTCTGCCAGTGGATATTCTCAAAGCTAACAATAACTTGCAGGCAACAAAGCTCTGGAATGACGTGCATATGTGGGATGTGCTTTTATAACATACAATACAATAAAAATACTTTTCTTAAATAATCCACGACAGATGAATTCATCTTCTCTTTAGAAAAAGCTAATCAAATGTAAAGGCGCCTCTTTCCCGGCACGGAGAGTTACAACTCTCCTTGTCCTTGGAAACAAACAAATTGAAACTTTGTGTTCCCAGGGATGGCGAGTCAAGTTGAAACCTGTTGTCACAGCCCTGTGGAAAATGTAGATCCGTAAGATTTCATGCCAGACGTTGGGTGCCAGACATCTTGCAATGAGGAGGGGAGGGAGTAGAACAAGAACACTAGTGGTTAAATGGAAGGATGGAATGGGAGAAAATACGATCATACTCCTAGCCACCCAGACAGCATTCTTCTCTGACACGTTTGTGATACTGATCTCAGCCCAGAAGACAGTCCAGGATGAGAAGCCAGGCACAGTGAGCCCCATGGGGTAAAAGTGTCAGGACTGGTGTGGTGCAAAGGGTGTTCTTAATCACTTTGTATAGGACTCTACTTTCCAGCCCCAGAGAGTGCTGGGCATTGGGAGAGGGGAATGGGTTTTGGTGTCTGAGAAAAAAATAGAAATAACCAAATCAGCATGCCATGGAACATTGTAACTGTGCCATGTGCATCTGGCATGCTTTCTAGTCACGTTTCATCCTGCCCAATCCTATGGTCTTAGGGTATCCTTGCAAATAGTCTGAAACCTCTACTGATCTGTTCAGCCCAGTGTTTGCTTGTTTGTTTGTTTGTTTTTCTACCTTTGTCTTAAAACAAATGGCCAAATAAACAAACGATTTGTTTTCCATAGCCTACTCTTCTTTGGAGTTCCCATAGTGTCCCATTCAAATGTACCTCTTCAACAATTAAAATCCTGTCTGGCATAAGCATGTGGCTGAGTAAGGACTTTTTTGGTCCAAAAACTAATCAAGGTGAAAAGTTTAGAAGACAGACAAAACAGCTGGATTTTTCGAATATATACAATGGGTTTCTTAGGGATCATTAAAAAGCAAAAGGGAAAAGCAAAAAAACAAAACAAAACAACAAAAAAAAGAAAAAAGAAAAGAAAGGCAGCGTGATAACATCTCAATTTGATTTTGTACCACATCTCCAATTTCTGACAAGATTTTTGAATTCAAAACCAATGCTTAGAAGCCTTTCCCCATTCTTTCCCACAAGAAAGAACCACGGCTCAGTATCCATGATTTGTGGGAACTGCTCCATTTCTGAGGTGTGACTGTAAGTTAGCTATCTGGATCATCAGGGTCTCAGTGTGCTTGCCCAGAAACCAGCTACAACACTGACAGGCCATGACCCAGGGGAAGATCACAGGACAGATGCCCGTTGATGAGTCTGTCAACCATAGAATGCCCTGAATTATATCCCAATAGTTATCCTAAATAATTACCCTAATATCACTGACGACAAGAAGGATACTCTCTAAGGTGCTGCTTTCAAGGTAACTCAGCTGATGAATTTGTACATCACCATCTTGCTCCATATTGGGCATATTGGTTCAGAACTCCACTATGGCAATCATGGCATCCAGTCTATGGGCTAGGGTGTTCGCTCCGTCTGTGTGTAGGACCCAGGAGCTCTGCCCATTCCACGGGGGCTAGCAAGAGTTTATTCACCTTCGTTCTGCTTTTGTTGAAACGTAGACTCTCTAGCAGAATGGCTAAGAATCTGTAGCAGTAGTATTTCTCCTCTTCCTGTTCTCCGTCACCTTGAGACGGTGACACTGTCAGGTGAACTCGGTGTGAGTCAAGCAGGGCTCACCTTTGAGCTCTACCTCTGAGAAAGTCTCCCGGCCTGAGGGGACTTCCACTTTTTCTGCTGCTGCTGGAGATAATTTCTGAGGTCCTCTCCTTCTAGACCCTAGGACTGAACTCTTCTTTTTTTATGAGAAACAAAATTTGGAAAATGACCCAGAACCCATTTTATTCTATGGCTCCTTGTTGTTAAGAAATCAAATCTAGAGGCTGCCATGATGTAGAAAGTGACCGATTTTTTATTTTTTATTTTTAAATGGAATCAGTAACTGAGCATGAACCTGCCATGGTATTGGTAGTCTGGGTTTTAAATTGTCTTTCCTTTTTTCATTTCGAAAGTAACAAATATAGGAAATTAAATACATATATATATATATATATATATATATATATATATATAATCTGGAGATGTTACTGCCTAGAAATTGGTGTATATCCTTCTGATTTTTTAGAAGTGCATATGTGTGAATATTTTTGCTTATTTATACAAATGGTTTGACAGTGTGTGCCCTGCCGTATAACCATTTTCACTTCTTATAACATGTTTTTCCTCATATCATTAAATACACTTCTACAACATAATGTTTGTTATATATTTCTTATTTTCCTAATCGGAATGTAAAGTCTCTGGGCACAGAGGGTTGTCACCTGGTACATGGTCATATCCTTCAGGTTTGGGAGATTGCTTGGAACACAGCAGACCCCAGAAAAATAACTTGAGTAAATGAATTCACAATAGTCCCTCTTGTGTCTATGCCTTCCTTTGTTCGCTGTAGATCTTCCTGCATTATAACTGGAGCCCCAAGGGAATGGGATCTGGTCCACCGCATTCCCAGCTACAGAGTCAAAGCCTGGACAAAGACCTGGCACTAAGTAATTGCTGAGTAAATGCTATTCATGGAATGACCGTGGTCTCCGGGCACTGGTCTCCGTTGCTTCCAGTATGTTGCCATTTTAAACAACAATGCAATGAACATCTTTGTAGTTAAATATTGGCTAGTATCTCTAATTTTTAAAGGGTAAATTCTAGGCCAATACAACTGGTGGGTCAATGGGCAAGTATAAGCTAAGCTTTTGAAACATAGCGATATTCACCTCCTTGAAAAGTAACGCTTGTTTGTTTTTGCCAATCTACATTCCACCAGCATTACAGGAAGCGTCCCTTTTCCTGATGCCTCGGCATCAGAGAAGTCAAGTTTTTAAACCTTAGTAATTTGATACATGAAAAGCTGTATCTCTTTTATGTTACCTTACATTTCTTGGATTATATGGAGATTTAATATTTTTATATGTTATCTCAATATTTGCTTCTTTGTTTACTTTTACTTGGGTGTTTTATTGTCTTGTTACATAAATTAAAATACATAAAGCTTTTAGGAGAAGTTGGCAAATAATAAGCACTGTTCACCTTACTATTATAACTCCTATTTTATCTTATTTTTCCTTTTTCCTTTTTAGTGATTTGTGAGAATTTAATATTATGTGTCATATGAGCATATTTGTATATTATTGGTTGACACATACTATAAAAATATTTCGTCCATTTATTTTATTTATTTCACAAATATTTTATTTTTATAGTGCCACATCTACCTAATGTTTTCTTTCTTTCTTTCTTTTTTTTTCCCTCTGCCTTTTGCAGCTAATTTGTCTTTTGAACTGTGTGAGCAACGTTTAATATACTTTTCAAACACATGTGATATTTATAGGTTGGATTGAGTTTAAAAAAAAATACTGGTATGCTAAACTATATTATTTTTAAAAAATCCAACTTTGTTTGTGATTTATGGTTTTCAAAGCAGTTTAATACATGTTTCTTCTGAGTCCCGCAGTGGCCCTCATGGTGGCAGATGAAACATGAATATGCCCATTTTTACTGACGAGATAAGTGAGGTTTGAGCACAGAGGAAACAGAATATAAAGCCCATGAGTAAGGACTGGCAATATTCTGAATGTCATTTCAGGCTTCTGTACATTTTGGCGTTTTTCCTAAGAAACCAGAGAAACCCAATGGCAATCGTGATGGGTGGGGAGAGGGAAAGAAGGAATGTAACTCTAGGGTTCGAAGGCAGCATTTTGGTGATCTCTGCTCACCTAACCTGTCCTCAGTCCACAGCCCAGGAGGACAAGTAAGATAATGAAGGTTTCCTGAGTGTCTGTTATGGGCCAGGCGCTTCCAAATGTACAATCTTAGTTAATCCCCACCGCAAACCTAGGCAGTAAGAGTTATAACTCCAGGTGTCTTTTCTTCCTTTTCAAAGGACACAAATCTCAGACTCCCAGCCCGCCGACCCAAGTGCCCCAGGACACACCAATAAACAGACGCAGAGCCCGGATTCCTGCCCAGGAAAGCATGTGTCCAACGCCTAAGGCTCTCCCCCCAGCCACTCCGCAGCATTAAGTCTGACAGACCAGCCCCTGACTTTGAGTGGCAAATTATAGCCTGGTTGTATAATAGCTCTCGATCTTATTTATTCACTTTTTTTTTTCTGAATTCCTAAAAAATCACGGCAAGTACATCAGCATGGCCCCCTGCCCCCCGCACTGTGGAAGTTTGATAATGTATGTCCTAACCGCTTAATTGATTGATTACCTCACTGCAGCTTCCTGAGGTACGGAATTTATCTCTAATAGCCAGAGTCAGGCTCTGCAGGCAACCGTGGGGGGGACCGGGGTCCCTTGGTGTCGATTTGCTCTTAACTGGAAAGTCATTACCACTTAATACATGTAGATTGTGTTGAAAGAAAATTATGTGTAATGAAATGAGGGAAAAATTAGTGGAGTGTTATGGGCGAAAGCAGATGTTAGGGAGGAATTATGCTAGCAGAGATAATCACCTTCGTTGGTATTGTGTGTGCTGGGGTGTTAACTGAGGAGGAGGCGGGGACAGAGCTTAAATGAAGGCCCTGATCGGCACAGATTTGCCCCTCAGAACCTGCAGCAAGCAGTGGCCCCCCAGGACTGGGCGGCTGGGCCTCCGTTGTTTGCCTCACCCATACCTGGGGCCCTTTCTCCCTGCCATCTCCCTGGGATGTCCAGACACAAAGAGTCACCTCCCGAGACACAGAGTGGAGCAACCCAGGGAGACGCCTCCTGCCAGCCGAGGCCCATGAAACACATGGAGCTCTAATTCTTAAAGCATTGGTTGAACCTGGGAAGAAGCAAAACAGAATCCCCCCAACCATAAATAAATAAATAAATAAATAACACCCTAAAAGACAGTAAGGCTGTTGAAGCTTTTTTGCAAATAGTCTTATCTCAGATGGAGGCATTTAAGAGGCTGTGCCTGTGTGTAGAGCCAGGGGGAATTAAAACCTCATTGCTTTTATGTCTCAGGATCCTTGGGTACAAGAGCTCGGCATTCAGCGTCCAGACCTCTTGCTTGACTCATTTGCTGCTGCGGAAGCAGAAGCCGGGGAGAGAGGGGGAGAGAAAGAGAGAGAGAGATCCTTGCCCATAGGCAGAGACCTGGCAGGGACAGGGTAAGAGGGTCACCAGCTCAGGGTCGTTGAAACCCAGCTGACCATGCTGCTCTTTCAAGGCGAGCGGGTCTCTCCGGCTATAAGATGATGTTGCGAAATGAAGGGATGTTTTCTGCATTCTGGCATCATACAGACAGCTGTAGAGATCACAGAGCCATGAGAAGTCTGGTTTTAAGGCTCCTTTTTCTGCAAGTGGCTACTCTCATGGTCTATCCCCAAAGTTTCCCTTTAGATGTATTTGGATTGACCCTATTTATAGGAATTCCCAATGTAAGATAGTTCAGTTCCTGGTTTTCAGCAGCATTAAACAAGCTTTGGGAAACCAGAATCATTTACCCTCAACCATGTGAGAAACACACTCTGGAGCCAAAGTTAAGTTCTTGGCATGGCCATGATGAGTTAATAACCTCCCAAACCAGTGTCCCATCTGTGGAAGGGGTGACTGCAGAACTTACTCCATGAGTTTTTTATAAATATTGACAGAAATAATATTTACAAAGCACTGAGCACAATGTCTGGTGCATAAAGTAAGTGCTCACTAGTTGGCTTTTTTAATTCACGTACATAACTGTTAGATCATGCCTGGAAGTGTCTTACACCTTTGTGTGTATGGGTATATATATATAATCAATAACCAAAAGGTTATTGAATCAACACATCAAAATCTTGCATTCATAAACATGCCTTAACTAATATAAGGAATCAGAAGTTGCAAACTTTTGCTTCATTGTTAATGTTCTAAAGAAGTCTTAATTCTGGGGTTCCTGGGTGGCTCAGTCAGTTAAGCGCCTGCTTTCGGCTCAGGTGTGATCCCAGGTCCCGAGATCGAGTCCCGCATCAGGTTCCCTTCTCAGTGGGGAGTCTGCTTCTCCCTCAACCTTCGCAGCTCCCCCTGCTTGTGCATGCTTGTACTCTCTCTCTTTCTCAGTCAAATAAATAAATTAAATCTTTAAAAAAAAAAAAGATCCCTTATTCTTAAAATGGCTAAAGGTGTCTACTCTATGCATAGACAAAGTAAATTAACCCCGTTCTGGAAAAATCTGGCAGAAGACCAAGAGTTTGAATAAACAAACACATGTTATCTATACCGAGTGCCCTTGGGGAAAGCCTGTTTTATTGCAAAAACCACTTCTGTGCCATCTTAACAACTCAAGTAGAAATGGTAAGGATTTTTCCTCCATCTACCTGTGGAGATTGAAGACAGATACGCTTTGGACTTTATAAAGGAGACTCATGTCATGGTTTTCTTTAGGGCCGGCCGTGTTCACCAGATAGCCACTGGTGCCAAGGACTCTGCACAGTTCACCAGGTTGTGAGCATGGACAGGTGCTCCAGGATGTTTGCTTGAATTACAGCAATGCTTCTGGTGAAGAGCAGGGTTGCAATCAGCCACAGGCTACTCAGGCATGATTCCTTATTTGTGAGTTACTAAAGACATCACACTCAATAAGGAAAACTTGGTGAACAGAAAGTAGCTTAAGAAACACCCACACACACATACACACAATGGCAAAACACATCCACAAACCTCCTTCTCAACCAACCAAAGCCACTGTTAAATTGTTTTGCGGTATTCTTTCTTTCTTTGTCCATATGTGTATTCCTGTGCATTAGCGTGTGTCTGTACATGTATGTGTCATTCTTAAGGACTTCATGGGATGCAGGTGAATAAATACACTATAATTTACAATTAACAATCGCAATCTACAGGATATTTCCAGTTTGTTTTTGTTTTTCCTATCAATGACCATCCTCAGGTTGTGTGTGGCATACCTCTGAATCTTTCCTTAGGATAAATTCCTCAAGTGCAATTTCAATGCTTTAGAAAATGATTATTTTAAGCTTTGCAAAATTTTGCAGTTAGCAGGAATGGAATGATCTCCGGGTGAAAAAAGTCACTACAGAAGGAGCTCTCTGTCTGAAAAATACATCTGACTTTCGCCATGCTGATTCACGGCAGCCCAGTGTTTCAGATGCCACCGTTGACCCACTAAAATATAGTTAGGTGTTCATCACTCTATATGCAAGGCACTTGTTATAAACGATCTTATTCTAAACATCACAAGACCCCAATAAACTAAGGATCAAGCCGTTTTGCCAAAGGGGGTGATAATCCTTGCACATTGATATCTATAATCACCGGTGAAGAATCTGATCCCAATTCTATTAACACTGATGCACAGCACGGTGGGTTTACAATTACTTTGAAGTTCGACCCCATCAAAAGCCCCAGTTCTGTACTTTTCTTTTGTGATCCTTGGCACATCATTCAACTTCTTTGGGTCTGTTTCCTTATCTGATAATGGGAAGTCTAAATCGCTAGGTTGTTTGAAGGTTCATATGGATAATGAATGTAAAATGTCTGGTGTACACTGTTCTATTAGTTACTGTTCTCAGGGTTCTTACAATCATCTACACCTTTGATGTCCCTGATAAAGGTTTCAGACAAACCCATGTTCAGATGCCAGCTGGATGTGTCGTCACGGTGAAGCCACTTGAAGTCTCCAGCACTTAGTTTTCTCACCTGTACAATGGGAATAAAGACACCTGCTTTCTGGCTTTTCATCATGAATTAATGAGGACATTTAAGTAAAATAACCCAGTGCAAAACCCGGCACATAGTAGGTTCTCACAGTAGCAACACACAATGAGGCTTTTAAAATCCATGACAAAAACAGAAATGACACTTTGAAAGGTATCAGCCCTCTTTCCCCAGGTTCACAGCTGAACGGATCTCCAAGGGGAGGCCAGCTCGCAGGCTCTACGTTAATGGATTCAAGAGGCAAGCGGGCTCTCTTAGAGCCGCTGGAAAACTATGATGACTGTTTCAATGACTAAAAGAATAATTAAATCACTCAGTGCTGGATGTCATTAAATGAAATGGCACTGCATTAGTGGCATGTAGCTGTTATTCTTTATAAATACAAAAAAGCAATGTTTAGTTAATGCTGTGGGTCTGCCTGCTACAGACTAAGATAGGAAGTCAGAGTGTGCCTTCTCTTTACGCACTTGGGGAAGGGTTTTGCAGCCATGTGGACAGTGAAGGAAGGGCCCTGGAGGTGCACTTGATTTTGCAGGTGACTGTGCACGACATTAACAGATTCCCACCTTTAGAGCCAATGTCTTTAATACTAGCACCTCAACTCCCCTTACCTGTGCAGGAGATGAAGAGTCCCATTCAAAGATGGTGTAGTCAGCTCACAGTGTGCGCTTTGGAATAAATCATCTATGAGTTTGAAACTCACACTGTGACTCTAAGCACAAAAGTTGTCCTTAAATCTCATCACTCCATTGATATAAGATAAAACAGACCTGAACTATTTTTAATAGTGATCTCAGCCTTCAAGAAAAAAAAAATCCCTTCCTTCCTTTTCTTTCTCCTTCTGAAGGCATATTTGTTTCTATTGTCTTAATTTTTTGTTTGCTTGATTTTAAACATGGTAGAAAATTTTTCTAGTGCATGTTTAGAACTATCTAATTATTCCCCAATCTTTATTTTGTATACAGCATTTACCACTTAAGTAAACAATCATGACCTTGAGATCTGTAGCACAATTTGTCCTTACACCGATGCCCCAGAATGTCATGATTCATCTTTCTTATGTTTCTTAATTTCTTTAATTTTTTTTTTTTTTGGTCTTTCTCTTTCTGGTTGGCCTGTTAATAGCCAATTCTCTGAGTAGTAATACTTTGGTGAGACAGTCTGTCTTCTATCCTTTTAAATAAACTTAAAACCAAGTGATTCTTATCTTATTTATTGGTTCTGAATGGAGACTAGAGTGTGGGACTAGGACCTCGAAAGTCTTGGCTCCTGAGAAACCCTTTCAGTTTCCTGGCTGTGCTGTGATGAGTTGTGGACTCAGATGAGTGATAACAGATGAGGAAGGTCAAACCTTGCCTGCTCTGGGAAATCAGGACACTGATATTTAAGGTGCTTTGGGTTCCAATATTGGATGACTCACCAGACCTGGTTACCGTATTATAATTTATGACAACACTGATGCCTTCAGTTGGATTTTGGATAATGAATTTATCCATATCTACAAGAGTGCTCTGTAAACCGCCAAGAAATATACCATGGGAAGCATGAGATCACATCGCCCGTGGGTGAGATGAGTCTGTTTACTCAGCCTTGATCACCTCTGATTCTGACTAGAGTGAGCATGTGTGATCTGGAGTATAGGACCATCTCCAGGAGGTTTGTCCTTAGCAGAGAATCCCAGTACCTGTGGGTGGCCTGATGGGGTCTGTGGCACCTGGGGACTTCTACCCAATCACCCCTTTTCAGATCACTGTGATGTTTTCTGTTCTTTTTCACACCATGTCACACAAATAAAATCATTTCCTGTGTGTGCCACACTGTAAAAATGTGAGGCAAACACCTCTAGACAATACTTCTTTACATCAAAGTGTGTCTGCTGCTAATTTCTCTATAAGGGCACCGTCCCATGCTGTATCATCACACTCACATCTTCTAGCAGAAGAAACATACCTGAGCATCACTACTTTTGATTCTGACATAACAGCTCAGCATGTCACTTAAGAAGCTTTCTCTGTTTGGGGCCCCTGGGTGGTTCAGTCAGTTGAGTGTCCAGCTCTTGATTTCAGCTCTGGTCGGATCTCAGTGTCCCCAGATCAAGCCCTGTATTGGGCTTATGTTCAGTGGGGAGTCTCTCTCCCTAAAATAGGTACACCTAAACAAACAAACAAATACACACTAAAAAAACCTTATCTGCTTAACCCAGTGTTCCTTTCCTTCACCAGGGACTTCCAAGGACAGGAAGATGAAGACCAGCATTGTTGATGGACTAAGATCACAGGATACTTGGTCAAACCATTCTGTATCTGATTCACCATCTTCTGTTTCTTAGCTAGGCAACCATGGAAAAATCTCTTAACTTCTTTACGTCTTGGTTCCCTCATCTCCAAAACAACACTATTAAAGTAAAATGTGTGTGTGTGTGTGTGCACGTGTGCATGCGCACATGTGTGTATAAGAGAGAAATAAATTAGAAATATTAAATATTGATATAATTTGGTTCTTTCAGAAAGTACCACCTGATGTTTTCACTCCTTTACTCCGGAATGAAACCAATGATGTATTCAAGTATCAAGTGAGTCTTCTTTATATACCCACTCTGTTTTGGTTAAAAGATATAAAGACAGATATGAATTTAATGTTATTTTTACCTTACTGATCAGTGGGAGGAAAATAATATGTAGAGAGATAACACGGTAGATTTGGTTATTTGTTCATAAGAATTCACTGTTCCACCACTTTTTGTTACTCTAAAGACAGAGCTTATTTCCCCATCTCTGTGATGTAGAGCTTGGCTGTATTATTTGTTTTGGCCAACAGAATGTAAAAGGGTGTGATGTTTACCTTATTTAAGCAACAGCTGCTGGAGGCAGAGTGTTTCCACAGCTCTCACTCCTGATCTCTGCCATGAACAACAGCACGCAGTAGGTGGGTGCTGCTTCCTTAACTGTCCCAAAATGAGAAGACCTAGGGAGCAGGTCCCCAGCCCACCAGCAGCTTGGAACAGAGCTTCATGCCACGCAACTACAAAGCTTCAGCCTACTCAAGCTTACATGAAGCATGGGATGACAAATAACTTGGGGTTATTTGTTAAGCAGCATTGTTACAGCAATAGCTGACAGGTATAGGTAAGAACACAATGGATACATTTTATACAACAGGCACTGTGAGGGTATTGAAACATACTTATATTTATTCTAAGGGAAATTTCATAGAGGGGTAACACTTGAAGTGGGAGTCCAGGCTTATGTTATAGAAGGAAAGTTTGTTTACATGCTGACAACATATTTGGTGAAATGTCAAGTATATTACCAATAAACAGTACACAAGTCAGCTTGGACAAAGGGCTAACTAGAGGAGCACGTTCAGTGAATGAGACCCTTCTTGTGCCCTATTGTTGGGAACATGCAGTGGCAGAGAAATTCTGGCCTGGACTTGCTTTGAGGTCTTTTAGGAATGCAAACATTAATTTGTAAATCCAGAATTTAGGCTCCGTTCAATTAGAAGACAAGACAAAATCATACTTCTTTCAGTGTCAGCATTACCATTTGTACAATTTCTTAATACAAATGAATATTTATGTAGAAGATCACAAATACAGATGTTTGTGTTCAGACACATATACTTGAATGACTTTTTTTACATGCACCTGAACATGAAGTATAATGATCATAATATTTTCTCATATGTCTAGGGCTATATGGCTTATATTTAAAGAATTTTTCCAAAAGAGGATTTTGGGAGTTTGAAACCTGGCTCTCTTTTGCCTGCTACTGCACAACCTTAACAAAATCACTTAAACTTCTCCAAGGCTCAGTAACCTCACCCCCCCAAAGAGAACAGTTATTATTTATATTTGATGTTATTATTTTGAAGAGTAAATGAGGTAACACCTATGAAAATATCTGACGTAAGAGTAAGTGCTTCCTATCCTCCCTTCTTGTCTTCCTTCTTTCCTAGAAATAGATATGATGTCAATGCAATTTCTGTAGTTAAATAAGAGTGTGCATATAAAATCCAGCAACATTTACAACCTAGGAGGAAAACGACTGTCCCTCCATCGTCAGCAAGCTTGTCCGTATGTTCAGGAAATGTTCCATTATTCATGGTTCTCACTCCTTCAACACCTCTAATGTTGGACATGACTCCATCCATTTCACATGGCCTTTGTTTCAAATTGGTGGTGGTCATTTGAAACATAGTGTACAGGCAGCAGTGTGTGAAGGTTCAGTAGATGGACCTGCCTGCAGAATTGGTGGGTTCCTAGAATGTTCTTCACTAAGTGGAAGATGAGAGTTGAAGCTTGAGGCTCATGAGGAGGGATGGAAGTAGCCAAATCCCTGGATTTTGTTCTGTAATCAACTGACTGTTTGGTCTAGAGTAGCATTTCCCATCACCAAGGAACAGGAATTACTTGAGAAGACTGGCCTTTGGTGTCTTTTGTTTGGTAAAATGCTGAGATAAGGAAAAAAATATTCTTTATTGTCGGAAATCTCAGATTTATTTGATTTATTGAGTGTTGGATTCTAGGATCCTTGTCTCTTTCTCTTTCTCTCTCTCCCTCTATCTCTTTCTCATGCTCTCTCTTTCATTAGATAATTCTCAATGATCTGATTCCATTCTAAAACAAAATAAAACAAAACACCTGAGAGGCAGTTATCACTGATCTATATTAATTTGTCCTTATAACATTTTGACTATCACAACTTTAACCATTTTCCAAAATTTTCTGTTATTTAGCTTAAAATTTAGAATTATTATATATTGCTTCCCATCAAATAAAATTGATGTTTCATGGACAAGCACTGTGTTTATCCTGAGATTTTGTCCTGGTTCCCCAAGAATACGCTTGAGAAGTTTGGGTGTTAGGGATGAAGGAGGTGATAACATTTTGCACTGTAGATCAAAAGGAGTCAGATTCCTTATTGAAGACTCTAGTTACAGAGTCTGTCTGATGCAACTCACCAGCTACATCCTAAATCTGAGGATTTAATTTAAAATTTTAAAGTGGGGGTATCAGGAGACAAGGTAGCTGGTTGCAAAGGCCCTCAGTGTGAAGAATTAGTTTTCAATGTTGGGACCTTCATTGCCATGTCCACACCAAGCTCCTGGTAGACAAAGAAAGTAGACCGGATGTGCAGAGTTTAATCATGGGGTCTTTGTAACCAAGCACCGAATTTGTTTTAATGATTCTCTTAAGAGTGATTCATCAAGGATCCTCGCCTATGTCTCCTTTGTGCCTGGGTACAGATGTGCATCTAGAACACATTTAGTTCTATGTTTTCAAAGAGTGGCTGCCCACTCTGTGCATACGATTAATTCTACATGCAGCTAATTATACCCACAATTGGCTAATTGTCAGTGCAATTAGCCAATTGCAGGCCCAATTGGCCACTTGTCCCATAATTTGAAGGTGCAAGTGGACAATTGAAGGACCTATTAGATGCATGCGGAGTGTTACATATTCAAAGAGGAGGCTAGGGGAGGGACAGCCTTTAGAAATGTGGTCTTAAGTGCAAAGTAAAAAATCCATATGTGTGGGTCTTTGAGTAAGAAAGTTATAGTTTCGTTGGACACTTGCTCAATCTCAGTACGTTGGCTGTTTTTTTTTTTTTTTTTTTTTTTTTTTTTTTGTTTTCAAAATAGAGAAAACAAGGAGCTTTTCTGCTGGATTGGATATTTAAAGCAAATTGAAATGTTTAGAATTTAAAGCCAGAGTGACCACAGTGCAAAACCTCCTGTAACTATTTATTCTTATGCTATTTTCAAAGTCAACATTTTTTTTCCCTAAAAAATTATAAAAAAGCAAATGGACAAGCCCTCAGTTTTCCAGGACAGACACAGTTGAAGCCAAGTTTTAAATCAGTAGGGACATTTCAATTTCAAAGCCTATGAATTTGAAGGGTTAAAAGTAAAACAAATGTGCCTCTGAGAACAGCAAATGTTAGCAAGCTTTTGGCCAAAACTCCTGGACTTTTCTCATGCCTCCCTGGTTATTCTCAATATTCTACATTATAAAAAGTTCAGTTCACATCAAAGACCCTCATTGTTGGTTTGACTTTTCTCTTTTCCTGTAGGTGTACTACCTAGGCCACCTGGAAGAAATGGCTGAGGTCGCCTCTCACTGGATGTGAACACATTCAGGGATTATGAGTATTGTTAGTGATTATCAGTTCAAGTGCAACTCTCTAGTTTCAGAGCCCCAAACCTATAAATACTCACCCTTCTGTGCATGTTTTCTTCTCAGGTACTTCACCACAGGAAGCCCCGATCCAGAAGTAGGAGCCTAAAATAGCAAGCAAGCGTGTGAAAACCGGCTCATTGTAGGCACGGGGTCCACAGAGGTGGAAAAGGAGTGTCACCCATGGGGAGGTTCAGGGCTGAGAATGAGGCTTGAAATCCAGGCACAGAGTGGATTTAGTTACCTGGAAAGTCACTGCAGTTCAAATGAAACAGGATTGGGATGGCTTCCCTTCTCTCTGTGGTTTGTATTTTTAGGGGCTTCATCCCTCTATAAGGTGGCCAGAGACAGACGAGTAAATGCAGCAAGTTTTCATCAATCAGGAATATTTGCTACGAAGCAAACACACCAGAACCCGGTTGAAAATGCTATCATGCCCAAGTGTCTCCAACTGGTCTTTTGAATATGAGTCTCAAGGGATTTTCTGAATGCAAAGGATTTCACCACAGTCCAAGATGGATGGGGACACAGCACACTATTTGCATATTTAAGGTAAAAACCAAAAAGGTCAGGAATAAAAAAAAAAAAATCAGTTTAATTCATGTTTTAACCCAGAACACCTAAATGTAATTGACCAAGAAATCCTCTTTTTCCACAATAACTAATACTACACTAGCAAATTAGAGTTAAATGGGACACGTTTTTGGCAATGCAGCACCAGACCATGGTTTAGAATTAAATTGATAACTTAATATACAGCTTTAACAAACTTGAGTATGATTTTCAGCTCATAGAAATTTTTAAAAAGATCGCTTTAAGAGTTCAAGACTGGGACGTCATAAAGGAACCCTGAAATTAAGAAAAGAAAATCAATTTGGAAACTGTGTCCTAGGTTATTCTTTGGAGGTAAGTCTTCTTCCTCATTTGTATGAGGGCGTCGCATTTGATGGATGCTGAGCTCTCTCCATGTCCGGCGTCCTGGGGGCACTCAGTGGTTGAGCCAAGCAATGCTGTAGTCTGCAAATTTGTCTTTCCTCTGTCAATATCCAGGCCCTGCTACACAAGTAGTCGGAAGGCAGACTTTCCAATTCCCGATATTCTACGTATCAGCTCCTCACCTGGGATAATTCTCAATCGCTTGAAACCTCAGTTTCCCTAAAGAGACTCTAAGGATAATAATACAAGCCAAAGAAGACTCGACAAGCTAATGAATGTAAAAGCCTGTCTAAAAAGTGTAAAATGTTCCCCGTCGGTGTTACTGGTCTGTTAAATAGTTTACCAGCAGTTCATATTAACCTAACTCGTAGTTATATTAACTACTATAGCCCAGATTCAATTATTCTTCATATTAATTGCCCCAGAGCTACTACTAATATGCTAATCGTGATAATTAACCGATGCTGTGCTCGATGCATTTCAGCACCAGATTTTGTTCTGCTAAACTTGGGGTTTTGCTTGGAGGGGAGAATAGCAGTGCTGGCCTTCGGGCCGTGCCAGGAAAATGTGTGGGCCAGATGGCAATCCAAGTTGGTCTGATAGAACATTTCTATTTCTGTGGATTCTCAAAAATGAACTGACAGGCACGAAGCAAAGTGGTGACTCATAGCCTTCAGGCCCCTGACTTACAGCTTCTGAGCTGAAATTTCCTATTGTCCTGTGAAACCTATTTATGGAAAGCTTACAACTGGACCCTTCTGTTCCCACCGTCATCACCGTCATCATGACCATCCCAGCCGACCTTCCCCGGGCCCCTAGTGTGTGCCTGGGCCCATTTGGTGATCTATTAAAATAGACCAGCCTAGGCTCTGCAGCTACCCCATGATGCATGGGTCTGAATTGCCATTTTCCAGATGCGGCTGCTGCCGGTCAAGGAGACTAAGAGACGCACTCGCAGTCACAGAGGGCCAAGGGTAGTGCTGAGCTCTGAGTCCGGAACATCTACATTTCTTTTCTTCTTTTTAGGATATTATGTTGGAAATACAGTGCTGTTGGCCTCTCACAGAACTCTCATTGGAAAAATGCTTGCTGGCTTAAATTTCCAACAAGTCCAAGATTTGGTCTACAGCTATGCTGTTTACTTTTGTTAATTGATTGAGTATTAATACTGGACCCCAATGCTAAATGTATCAGTATAGATCTGGGGCCTTGAGCAGAACAGTCATAGGCAGATCAGGCTGAAAGTCTACACCTCAGGAATGGGGAAGTCCATTTGCTCTTAGTCGCTGTTCCTCTTTAATCTTCTCCTGTTGCTGATGAATAAATGGTCAGTTAATGAAAGGAAATCATATCAACGTATTACAGATATCTTTATCATCGCTATTCGAAACATGAGGGCAATGACAGAATCCTCAGTTTCTCGAGTTGTATTTCGCGTATATGACTGAATGCCCTGAGGATAGGTCATGTAGCTGGAGTCCACATGGGGTGGGGGGTTTGCATGGGTGTTAGCCTTGGATGGCCATCTGATCCCCAGCTGCAGAGAGACACCATCCAAGACCACCAGAGTAGATGGTGGGTGGACACTCAGCACAGCACCTTGGTGATGAGATAGTAAAGTATCATTTTTGATCGCATTTTTTAAGGGATCGGCTTTTTATGATATGCATGAGGCATTCTTTACCAAATGAACATTCCATTAAAAAATATTATCAAATTAATAGCATAACAAGTTTTGAGGGGAGGTTTATTAGAGTCAAATATTTAAAAAAGCTGTCATTGAAACAGACATAGTTGTTAAATTGAGGAGATAATTAGGTACCTGAAATTAATCAAAGTATGTTTTTAAAAATAAAATCTATATTTGACTCATTGCAAATATGTTTCAGTCTTTTCTGTTTCCTTGTAACATATTAGAAATTGGCAATTTTGCAAAGTAATCTTCAAATTTCTGTCCTTACCATTGTGGATGCTATCAAAGTATACCTCAAATTAAAATGCAAACTGTAAGATCTATGGATTGTCCAGGCATCAACTGTATAGTTGTATAAAGATGATCATAAATTTAATAGCTTTGTGCTCAATTTTTTACTTGTATCTTCTTTCTCTTTTTTTTTTTTAATTTTGTTTTTGAATTAACTTTTTTTATCAGCAAGATAGAACATGATGATGCCAGCCAGGTGGGTGAGGGAAACTCAATGGAAAAAAAAAAAATGATACGGAAAGATTGGTGATGTCCAATCAGCAAGAAAGCAGCAGTGAGTTGAAATTCATTTATTCAAAAATAATTTATTGAGCACCAATTATGTGGTAGGTAAGAATATGGAGCAACGGCTACAACTCTAATACCCAGCTCCCATGAATTTCCATTGCAGGCAGGGGAAGAGACAGTACACAGAAAACAACCAGGGCGCCTGGGTGGCTCAGTGGGTTAAGCCACTGCCTTCGGCTCAGGTCATGATCTCAGGGTCCTGGGATCGAGTCCCGCATGGGGCTCTCTGCTCAGCAGGGAGCCTGCTTCCCTCTCTCTCTCTCTCTGCCTGCCTCTCGGCCTACTTGTGATCTCTCTCTGTCAAATAAATAAGTAAAATCTTTAAAAAAAGAAAACAACCAACAATAGAAGAGATGATGTGTGAGGTGGGACTTCTTCCAATAAAAACAGAATAGAGACGAGAAGAAGGAACCATGGTGGGGAAGTGGGGCAGGAAGGAGCCGTCACAGGAGACCAAGGGGGAATGGATCATGCCACTCTTTAATCAGTGATACGTATGTGATCTCTGGCATTTCTGCTGCCACCTCATTTTCATTTCTTTAAATATAATTTCAGTTTTGCAAGAGCTAAGGTGATGAATGAGACAAAGAAGTCTGTCTCACATACAGACGATTTGATGGCAGAGATAGCTGGTCAGAGCTTTGTGCAAAGGGACAGAAGCCTTCGTAGTCCTTACTTGCCTAGAGCCAAGGGAACTCAAGGATCACTCCCTTCCCTCACCCCTGACCTGGAGGAAATCAGACCCCATGCAGCAGAGGATGCACTCATTATGGAAACACTGAGGTCCAGCCTTCCTCCATCATCTCAGCTAATTGCATGCGTATTTTGTGAACCTCATTGATAAAATTGGCCTACCTGAATTATGGCTTAGAGTCCTTTTTCTTTCTCGGCAGGGTAACCACTTAAACAATGCTTTATCCTTTTCCTTTCTCGGCCCTTATAGGTTTAGCTGTTCCTCTTCAAACGTCTTTGTCTTCCATTCGTTATTCCAGAGAGGTGTGATTTGACGTTAAGGCTGCAAGGTGGAGTTGGAACGTAATAGTGGACCCCAGTGATGCACCAAGACCTGGGCCAGGTGCTTTACCAAACTTTCGGTCCATTAATCCCTGTTAACAACCCCAGGAATAAAGAATACTCCTGTGTTCAGTAAGTTCACAAACATCATGAGGGCTACGGCGTCCTTAGAGCACGCACACCCAGGGTGCACATTTAGTCCAGGGTTTTAAATTTGGTTACACATCTGCATCTCCCTGGGTACTTTTATTAAAAAAATGCAGATTCCCAGGCCTTGGATCTATAATAGTCTGGTAGCCTGAATCTGTAAGTGTGTGGGGATTCTATTCCGTCAAAAACAAACAAACGAACAAAAACCTCTTCCTAGCAATTCTTAAGATCAACCAAGTTTGGAAAGGTTTGATTTAACTCAACTTCTCCTTTTAGAATCATGACATGTGAGACCAAGCAGGGAAAAGACTTTCCTAAGACAGATCTGAAGCCAGTTCTGGTCAGGCTGTTCAACGTTGGAACACTTCCCCTCTCTCCACTACCTTGCTCACGGATCCTTTGTCCCTCCTGCTCGATGACCTCCTTACAGGTCATTGTGTCTGCTGTTATGAGTCCGACTCCCAGCTAGAATGCACATGCCTCCCTAGCATGCTGCTGGGCCTCTGTTCTTTTCACTGTTCCAAGTACCGAGAACCTGGTCTGGCTCATAGTGGGTGTTCAGTAAATCTTGTTGAACTAATGGCGATCTTTCCTGACTTTCAGTAAGGTTTCCACTGGGTGGGGCCACCACCTCTCCCTTGCACTGAGGGCTCTTGTAGCTTTCCAGGATTGGATTTTTGTAGCTGTACCCGCTCTTGTCAGTATCAGTCTGTATAGATGGGGTAATGAGGCCTCTTTCCCTACATAAGTGCAGGGGAGAAGCAGAGAGACCGACGGGAAGATGTGAAAGAAGGTTGAGAGGGTGCGGGTCCCACTGCTCCATCTCTCCTCTTTGAGGCCTGATGCTTTCTTTCCTTAGTGGACAATGGCCATCATGCTATCATCTCTGAACACTTAGAAATAAAACGTAGTGGACACTGGGGAGATGGATGTAGAAGGAGCTGCTGGCAACAAGCTAAGTCAAAATTAGCACCCCTTACAGTGGCACAGACCAGGCTGGAATCGCAAGCTGTCATGCGCCATCTGTGAGACTCTGGATAAGTCCCTTGACCTCTCTGAGCTTCAGTTCCCATCGCCGTCCAACGAGAAAACGAGTCTCTATCTCATACAGCTCTTAAGAGCGCTAAAATTCAAAATAAGGCATGTAAAACTGACGAATGGGTAAACAGAAATCATTTTGGTATTTCTGCAGACCGTGGAAAGACAGCAAAGTGGTGGGAAAAAGGCATCTGTCTGCATGTGTGGAAATGTATACCTAATTTATAAAGCTGAGCACGGATATAACGAAAAGTAAACTATGACAATTTATTAAAGAGAGATGCAGTTCTGTTGTAGGTGGGCAGCTGCCTAGAGCTCCATCCCTAGGTCTTAACACATTTCCCAGAACACGGTAATGGTTCGACAAGGACACTCTGAATGAATGGCCAGAGTCCCTTTCCGGGGTCCGATAAGCAGAATGGACTAGCCATAAAGGCAAGAATGCGCGAATGCAAGAGTCTCAGCGTATTTCTTCATGTCATAGAAACCAGAGTTCTACGTACCCATGAGAAGACTGGAAATACCCTCCCTTGCCTGGATCCAGTCTAACCAGTACATGGCAATTAGAAGATAAAGCCTGTGTCACCTCGGGTAGCATGACTATAGAATGCTATCAAGAGGACCCCCGGTATTATTACCAGCTGCAATAAAAAAGCACTTCTTTGAATGTTTTTTTTTCCAACCTAATTGTCAAAACTGAATAATATTATCAGCTTTTTTATCCTTTGAGTATTTTCCTAATAAGAAAACACAGAGATGCATTGCGAATGAGAGCAGAAGATTGGAGGACGCAAAGCAATCATGCAAAATGACTTTCATATCAGTTTGATAAGCAGCTGAAATTTAATAACTACATCTCTCCTATGGTGTTGGATGAAAGTTTAATACTTTCTGCTTTGGCTTCTTTCTTCAGCAAGATGCTTATTCTGAACTAGAGCTTCTGCTTTCATAGTGGGGAAAATGAGAGGTGGATTACGCAAAGCCCTGAGAGGCCTCGCCCAGCTCCCTCTCCCCCCACCACCCGGGCCACACCGTGACGACTTAGCTTCTGAACTCAACCACCCGAGTGCTGTCTGGGACCATGGGGGAAACGGGGAGAGAGTCCCAGGGATCTCCGAATCGATGGGGAATGTCACCGTGGAAAACACGCACCTCGTTAAAAGCTGTGAAATGAGTTTATGTCCCTCCAAATCTCTTTATGTCTTTGATGAGGACACATTATACAATCAATGATAATGAATAATAATAATATAAAGAAATAACTTGGAATTGCACTAAGATCCTGTATTTTAAAAGATGGCTCGATCGAGTCCAAGAAGTTGATGACCCTGTTAACACACGGAATATGCCTTCTGCCTATCCACCTGCATTCAGTAACGACTGAATGAAGGCGCGTGGGTCAAACGAATGACAGAATGCATGCGGTAGAGAGTAAGTGATTGTGCGGTTGCTTGGCAGGTGGTATCTAGGCTGATCTCCCCAATTTAGAACTGGGGAAATTGAGATGCAAGAAAAGGAAATAGTGGCCCAATTTGGGTGTCAACTAAATCAGCATGAGTCAAATGGCACTGGACATCTGCCTCCTTAGGCCCTGAAAGAGCCTCCAGGATCCCAGAAGTCCCCCATTCTCCCTGCTGCCTAAGCAACCTCAGTAGGAGACGTGGCTGGGGCTCCTAGCACCCACATGACAAAAGCCATAACCTTTGCTGAACCCCTTTGGATAGACAGAAACCCCAAATTAGAAGGAGAAGAATTGGAGTAGACGTGATTCAGGCAGAATTGGGAAGCCAATTCTAAAGCTTGGATCTCTCTAGCTCTGTGTCCACACGTGGGCCAGGAGGAGAGGGGCTTCCCAGGGCTGGTGGTCTTGCCCTTGTTGGAGGGCTCGCCAAAATGGGGTTCGGCTGGCTCACTCTTCTACTGCCCCCTACTGGGAAGTTTGCTGCCAAGGAGGAAAGGAGGTTGCTTTTTTTAAGTTGTTTTTCACAATGGGGATAACTGAAGTCAACAGGGGATTCTAACTCAGGTGTGAAACCAGAGATCTTCTTGCAACACGTACAGTAACACAGAAGCATGCATGAGGCTTCTAAAGGTTACAGATGAATCTTGATAACACACCTCCCCACAAGGACTCGCATTACCTCCTCTGGCTGAAACGGTCTCAAAGAACAAGGGCGCACAGTTTCCTGGCTGTTTCTATAAGTACGCATCACGCCGATACAAACTGAATATGTGTTTTTTTAATATAGGTATAAACAGATAGTAATACAATGAAGGAACATCTGATCCAGTCATCAGATCAAACTGCAGCTTTTTAAAAGGGAAATGTAACTCCAGATGTCGTCTTAAGAAAATGAATCAATTAGGCAAATGAGGAATTCCCTCATAAATCAGAGGATGAGAAGCTTGAGTCCAGGACTTGCTGAGGGGAGGGGGACGGCCAGGAAGATGCAGATGCAGCCCTCGGACTTTTTAATTTGCGACCAGGTGACCCAGATGCCTCCTGCTCCCGCGAAGTTGTGTTTACCTTATTGAAAGCTGGTGTGATTTGGAAAGAGTGCTCTGAATGTTCCAAACCTTTTACCCTGGAGATAATAATGCCTCAGCCTTCGGGAGCGGGACCCAGTATAAGCTGGTGTCACTATTCATAAAATAATTGAGTTTACACAAAAAGTGTTTTCAGTAATAGCTGCCTTCTTATAAGTATGTACATTTTATTTAAAATTACTGACTCAAAAGGCAAGGTAGAAAAAAAAATCACCTCCAACAACTTCCTGTAATTGCGAATTATTGTGAGGGAAACAGAAGGAAAAGATTTCGAAATTATGAGCCATTATGCTTGAGAGAGAGAGAGAAAGAGAGAGAGAGAGAGAATGAGGAGAGAGAGGGAGAGAGAGGGAGAGAGAGAGAAGCCGCGGGAAAAAAAAGACATCTCAGCTTCATGAAACACAGCTGACAAGCTCGGCTAAATTACCCCCGGACCATTACAAAAATCACTTAATTGCCAAGCATTTTGTTAGGTCAATTGACTCTAATTGAAAAAATAACAAAAAGCTTATTATGCTGCAAATGTGGCCGTGGAAAATGAGTCTCTGTTAGCAGGAAACAATAATTCTAAATTTCAGCTGCTGCTCACACTACAAAGTTCAGTGTTTCCTTCGGAGAGAATCCGCCTTGGAGGAGAGAAAGTGAATGTGTATCCATTGATTATTTTCCCTCTTCACACCCCTCAGTCCTTGCTCTCCCCACTCCCCCCTTATCTGCCTTGCCCCCTCTTGAGCACCAGCGACCCCCACCTCTCACCCACACACCCATAGGGGGTGGGTTGGGGAGACAAAGAGGGGCAGGGGCACAACTGCCCTTTGGCTAAAATGCCTTCCCCACCATCTTCTTTCCCGGAGCCCCGCTCCCCGTCTCCCCTCCTGACTGCTGCTTCACCTCCCCCCTCCCCTTTTAAATATAGATAATGGAATAATGAGAAAGGCTTATGTCCACGAAATTTCTGAAATTGCCCCTCACACGCCCGACCCGCGCTGGCCTTGACTGACGTCAAGTGCAGTAATTAAACACTACGCCAGCTGAGGTAGGTGAAGGTTTATTGATAATGACACATGTTTAGGATGGTTTGTCCAGAGTTGGTGCATTTGAAAAGACCAATCGGCCGTAGCTCTTACTGCCCCAATTATAGGTTTGAATGGTGGGGGTTTGTGATGGGGGTGAATCTGTGTGGCCTAAAGTAATTATTTGCCCATAAAACCAGGGAGCCGGGGTAGAAAAGTCTGATGCTAGAACCTTTGTCTGGAAAGCCGTGGGGGAGAAAGTGGGTGTCTGTGCATGTCTCCGTGTGTGTGTGTGTGTGTGTGTGCCCCTGCATGTGTACGTGGGATGTGTGCCTCTGTGAGTTTGTACCCGGGGAAGGCATGTGTATACGTGTGTGCAGTTGCGTGTGCGCAGTATATATGATTGTGTGCGTACACAGGTGTGTTGAGGGGAGTCATACATTGAAGAACAGTTCTTCTGTGCAGCCTCCTGCATAAACACCGGGCTATAGATCACAAACCCTTCCCTGCTCGCTTCATCTTAGAAATGACGAACCCGTGGCCATCTTCCAAGACAAAGAGATCCAACAATTGCAGAGAGGACCCAAATGACCAGAGAGAACTAGTCCAGCCTGTAGGAGCCCAGGGAGCCAGGACTGGGGCTTCCAGGAGCACGGAGCCACCTTACAGTGTCCATCTGGGAAGGGTGACCATGCAGAACTGAGGAAGGCTTTCCAGTCCAGGTTTGCGCATGGAGCCGGCAGGACGACAGGACTGGGCACAGGGGGCCAGCGCCCTTCGAGGCAGCAGCCAGCGCGTCCTTTCTTCCCACATCCGCTGGTGTTGCTGGCTCTTCGAGAGCCTGGTGTCACTTAGCCCCAGAGGCAGAGCCAGTGCCATCAGGCTGTGCTTCATTGCCCTTGTGGAGTCTTGGGGGCCCCACAGCTGGAGACAATGGCAGGAGTGGCTTTGGAGAGCCCCGAGTGTCCCCTGGTGTCTTGGCAAGCAGCTGAACCTGGGAGTAAACCAAACCATGAGGGTGCTACAGGTGTTAAAGCTACCCTGAGCAAGGCTTGAACACTCGGGCAGAAGGGGGAGCAAAAGGAAGTGCTCCTCAGGGGAATCACCCCAGGTCAGCTGTGCCTCAGCCAGGGCTCAGGGCACAGGGCTTCCAGCGGCAAGAAGGATGCAAAGGCCACCGCTGACCTGTGGGAGGAAGGAGCTGTGGAGGTCAAGGCCAGGCACAGAGCGGCCCTGCCACCCTGGAACAATGCACAGGGAGAGGCCAGACTGTCTGGAAAGAAGCTGGTCCTTCCGATTAAGTGGCAGAGCCCCACTGAGGGAAATAAAAGTGAGGGATGGTGAATTCGGTACCACTTGCCAGACCAATGAGCTTCATCAATTAATCACAGCCAAATAATCACCACCTACATTAAAGAATAATACATGAAAAGGACAGGGGCCTCGCTGTAACTTATTCAGAAAGGGCTGCCTCCCTAATCCCTCTGAGTCCTGACATGTTAACTGGGTAGCGACTAATTAGATGTCAAAAATTCATAAGTGCTCTTTAATATTGCATATATCTGCAGCCGTCGACATTTCAATATGAGAGTTGTATACACAGAAGTCACTATAGCATTAAAACACAGCAGGGTGGGAGGAATAAAAGGGAACCAATAAAAACAATGTCCCTCAAAAACCCCAGAGAGTGTGGGCTTTGGAAGTGTGTACTTTCTTATTCAGAAAAGGTATCACCTTAATAAGAATTATAGGCAAAGGGTTTCGCCGCTCCGTGCTGCGTGGACAGAAAGAGGGAGAGGAGACGGGCTTATCAAAGGCACTGCCAGGTAAATAGTAATTTATTGTGCATGCACAATGAACATTACCCAGTGTCCTGACACTGGGTGATAATGAAAGACATGTTATTGTGGCATCCACACAGGGAATTTTCACTCCCGCCTCCTCCCTGCTCCCTGTCTCTCTTGAGCAAAGAAGCAGTGATGGGTCCTGGCAGCTCCTGCCTGTTTCAAGCCATTTCACATAATATAGGAAGCACCTGAAGTTTAGTGGATTAAGTAAGTGAGTTAGTTTGCCGGCTCGGTGATATATATGTTGCCTGCATGTGAACTTATATTTCAAATGCTGGGGACTATATTTTTATGAAACAAGCCTTTTCCTGTTGGAAGAATTATAGGAATGTGATATAATACAAGGCAGTGAGATTAAAAACAATGCATCATAGCAGGGAGAAAATGCGCTGTTTTATGACTTGCATCCGTTAATTGAACCTCTCAGGAATAAAGAGAAGGGCTCTGTAGGAACCTGCTGGAAAATCATTCTCTTTTTTGACTTCCAGGGGGTGGGGTTTTTTTGGTTTGTCTTTTTGTTTGTTATTTTTATTTGTTTAGCATACATGGAAACATAAATATATATGCACAGACATGCCCATGCATACACAGACAAGACACCAGCATGCAGGCTTACAGGACATGTATACACACAACAGTGCACACACGTTTAAACACACATGCACCTATACCCACACTTGTGTACATGCATGTATGCGTGCAAAATGCATGAATTGCACATGTATACTATATATGCAAACGTATGCTCACGCATGCACATACACACATGCACACACAGCAATGCTATGAATGGCATGTTTGCATTCTGTACAAAATTGTTCTTTATCAAAAGTTATGCTTCCTTTTAGCTCTCACATTTGACATAGAAGAAGAGTGACTAATTGTATTGAATGTATAAGAGAAAACGTGAGTTCAAATCATTAGGTGGACAATTATTAGCAGCTTTGCACCAATCCCATTGGGATTCTGAGCCTCAGTTTTGTCTTCTGTAAGGCAGGTGAAGCAATGCCTTCCTCCAGTTTGTCGGGCAGGGTAGGGAAGGACATCACAAATGCCAAGGCTATGTGAGACCCCGTGAAGGCCACATGTCCTCATTAACTTCCATTGCCCTACACCCAGGGTGGCTCCTCCCACGTATATTGTGATGCTGACATGGACTTGCCCCCTAGATGCAATGATGTAAGCCCTACAGTAGAAATTAATGATCAGTTTCATGGTGTGGGGCAGATCCCTTCCAAAGACAGTTCTGAGCTCTATTTCTAACTAAGTCTATGCTGATTTGACCTTGGAGCCTGTCTTCAGACTCCTGCCTGTCTCTGGAACATCATCTCCAAGGGTGGGGTATTCTAGAGAAGGAGGAAGAGACCTGTTTTTGTCATCTGGCATAGCACCATGGCCAATGACCAATCTTTATCTGATTATCCAGGGTCTTTGATTTGGAATTCACTACATTAATTCAGGCTGAGAGTCCTTTATGATCAATATTTAAATCACAGTTAACTGCGTCCATTTGCTATTTTTGTACCCCTGATCTTTTCTCACAGTGTTAAATTGGTTTCTTCCCCAGCTTCAGTGTTTCTTTTTTCAAAACAGGAGCCTCTATCAATTTTGACTGTAGCTAGGAAAACATGATCTTCCCTGGTTTGTCTAGACTGTAGGAAGTGAGACATTTATTTCCTCAGTGGGTGAGAGGAAAGCCTGGGTCATTTCACTCACTCACTGGATTATCTGTCCACTCATTCACCCATTCTTGCATTCGCTTTTCAAAGATTTTTTTTTAGCATAATTACCACAGCCTGACTCAGTTTCCTCTTGGAGTTACTGCTGAAAACAACCATGTTTTCCTACTCCCCAAAACGTATAGTTGAGTGGGTTGGGTGACAATAAACACATGACTCAGATATTGATATCAGTGCCGGGAGAGATAGGTGTTTGTTTGAGAGGCACCCGCAACAGGGACATCGAAGGTAGTCCAGAAAGGGAAATACCAGGAGAGGCGCTATATTGGGTACAAAAGGACCAGTCTGAGCTGGGAAACGAGGGTGGGAGATCTGCTGAGGCACAGGGAATAGCACATCAAAGGTCGGTACAGTGGATGTTTGGGTCATTGTTCTCTTTCTTCCACCCAACCATCCCCTAGAAATAGCACTTGGCACTGTTTTGGGGGTCCCCCCATTCTCAGTCATATGATTTCTGTGTAGTTCATCCCTCCCCCACTTTCAGGGATAGGCTCTCACCTGTTTTACCAATTGTTGTTCCCACCTCTTTGGTCACTGTGATTGGTCCAGAGATGAGCACATAATCCACTCAAAGCCAAAGAAATGTGAGATGCTTGCTGGGGATTCCAGAAAAGAAATGTCTCCTCTCACTTCCATAGAATCTCTCAGAACTTTCTCTCCTTTTTCAGAGAGGGAAGGCCCAGAACTGCCACAACTATCACAGAGTGTCAGAGGGTAACACTCACATTGTGAAAAACAGTGCAGAGAGGCAGAGAGGAAATAGGCCCATTTGATATTGAGTTATTGGATCAATCCTCACCTCAGGCTGGATGATTATGAACTTTACAACTTTATGAGCCAATAAATTCCTATTATTGCTTAAACCAGTATGATGGAGGATTTCTTTCCTTTGAAGTGTAAGGTTCTGAAGTGAAGAAATCTGTGGCATAATCTGGAGTTTGTGAAGAAGAGGAGGAAGAAGAAGGAGGAGGAGGAGAAGGAGGAAGAGAAAGAGAAGAGGAGGAGGAGGAAAGAAGAAGGAGAAAGAGAAGGGGAGGAGGAGGAGAAGAAGAAGGAGGAGGAGGTGGAGGGAAAGAAGAAGGGGAGGACTAGGAAGAAGGGGAAAGGCAGAAGAAGAAGAAGAGGAGGAGGAGGGGAGGAAGAGAAGGAGGAGAGATGGAGGGGGAGGAAGAGGAGGAGGAGAGATGGAGGGGGGAAGAAGAGGAGGAAGAAGAAAGGGATATGGGGATGATGATGATGATGGTGGTGATGATGATGATGATGAAGGTAATGATGGAGTTGGTGGTGATGGTGGATAAGATGCTGAACATGGTCACCATGCATTGTCTCCACCATATAGGGCACTGTACTCAGTGCTTTAAAATTGCTATCTTCTTGATCCTCACAAAACACTGTAAGATAGGTATTGTCCCAAGTCCTACCCTTAACAAATAGAAAAAGGGAGATTCCAACAGTGTGGTCTCCTGCTAAAGCACCAGTTCTTGGCTGAGGGAGATGTTGCTGAGCAGGTAAGAGGTAAAGAGGCAGGAGCCAGATACAGGGCCTCTGTAATCCAGGCACAGGGTTCTGGGTGTGGAACTTTGTACCAGGATGCCACAAAAGTTTCTCACTTGGAGCATTTCTCTGTGTTCCTCAGGTCTGAGCTCTATACACATGCATACTGCCCTCCCCCACAATGCTTATGTTGCATTATGGCATTAATAGGCTTCTTGTCCATAGCCCATGCTTTCTCCCACAAAACACCTTCCTCTAGAGTGTAAATTGCAATCTTCACCCAAACACAAAACCCAGGTGACCTGCAACTAATAGGTGACTGATGAGTAGCAAAAAAAAAAAAAAAAAAGAAGAAGAAGTTAGTGTCCATGCCACAAGGGGACCAACCTTGTGACAAGGGGACCGACCTTGTGGTGCAGTTCATGTTCCAGAGTTCCCCATGGGAACAAGCATAAGCTAGACTCCCCTGTGTTTACACGCTTGCTCACCTCCTTCAAATACCCTCTCCTTGTTTTCCTCCCTCTTCTCCACATTTCTCTCTTGATAAATCATTTGACCACGTATCTCTATCCCAGCCTCTGTTCCTTGAGACCTCCACCCTGAGACATACAATGAGGCAGGGTGACTGCAGAAGGGCTTAGGGCTGAAGGCTTCTGTCCAGTGCTTATTTGCTTGTGAAGAAATGCATCCATCTCTAACGCACTACAGACAATGGTTGGGACAAATGAACAATCTCTGGGCTCTACTGAACAATCTGGAAGAAACTTCTAGTTTTCCCCAGGCTTGCTTCTTAAATCTCTGTTGTTTTGGGCTTAAAGGGAAAGGCAGGTGGCCCTTAGCAGCAGAGTTGGTTGGATGGGATGGGCCAAGCAGAGGCTTAACAAAAGGAAGTCAATTTTGGTTCACCTAGAAGAGCTCACTGGAGGGATCATTGTTTTTAAGTCTTAAAGAAGGAAATGAGCATTGCATATGGTGATGAGGGCTGTGTCCCTGAAGCCACAGCTCATAAACATTCAACTGATAACAACGATGCTATTTTAGAGACCTGAGAAATAATAATCAAACCCATTTCCTAAACTTATGAAGTTCCAGTATGTATAAATTCCACGTTATTTCACTGAAACTTTCAAAAAATTATCTATGTGATACATGTTCTTATTGCAATAAGATGGAAAACTGGGTTCAGGGAGAGTTATTCATGCATAAGGATGAGCTATAAAGCATGTTCTCTCTGATCCTAATTTTAGTATAGTTACTTGATTCCATGTCAAAGATCAATACTTTAGCAGCAGTTTTTGTTTGTTTTGTTTTGTCCCATTTCTGTAATGCAGGTACTTACTATGTAAGTGGGCAAAAAATGGCCCCCATGAATGGGGCTCAGTGACAGCAGGATCATGCCCAGGCCGGCATTAACAAAGTCCTAAAAGACAGTGCAGTGACTGCTATACCTAAGGAAGGTATGACCTGCCCACATCATTTCAACAAAACTATCCAGGTACATTTGTGTACAGTGTTGTGTACAATGTGTATAATGTACAATATTCATAGCATTTGTGCTTTAAACTTTTCTAATTCCTTCAATTTTACATTTCACTTAGTAGATGCCCATTCTGTGTGAATTGATGTGGAAGAAGAAATAATAAATTATAGACCAATGGCACCCACACAGATGGTTAGAAACTATGGCAGAACTTGGAGCCCAATCCACACAACTTACATGAGAAATTTGGTATGTTGTTTGTGGGCAGGAGAGCAGACACTAGCAGTCTAGTCTTAGGACGAATAAGGGACATTTACAATGACAAGTGCCTGATCAGTGGGAACAGGCTGGTGAGCAGAAGGGGTGTGGAGCAGCGAGCGGGGAAAAGTATACACGGGGAGAAGATATAGGTAGTGTGGCTTGTTCACTCCTGAGTACACTCGTTCCTAGTGTGCAAGGGATTTAATGGGACTTCTGCATATAGCTACCTACATGCTTTACTACGTCCGGATATGTAATTGGCCCAGAAATGAGCAAGTCCCGCTCTCCGGGTGACTCGGATCACTTAGATTCCTCTCCACAAACAGGATGATGAGGGTGATTTTATGACAACAGAAACAGCAACAACAACACAGCCGCAGTTTGGATGCTTCCCAGTTCCTGGGGATGCTTTTCCACGTGGGACGTGACACAGGAGTGTCTGTAGACGATATCACTGACAGAAGTTCCCTTTGGCTGGAAGCGAAAGAAAGGAAATAATTTTGAGGACTTCTTCTGTGCATAGCACGATGCTTGGCACTCTGAGTGTGTGATCTTATTTAATCCTCATAGCTGCTCCTGCAAGCTCTAATGTGGAGCCTCCACCAAGAAAATGAAGCTCAGAGGAGTTAACTGTCTTGCCTAGAGTTGCCTAGAGTTGCCTAGAGTTGCCCAGTGAATCAACAGCAGAGCCCGATTCAGGTCACTATGAATTAGAGCTTTCACCTGCACAGGGAGAGCCAACTCCTCATGGTCACCCAGCAAAATGGAAGCAGGACAGAATCCCAGCCATGTTCTCAAGATGATGCTTGGGTCAGTCAGCCTCTCCATTTCCTTCCTGTCCCCTCACCTTTGTAACAGAATGTCAATTTTCCTCCAACACAATCAAGTGATTATTTATAAAGCAACCCCCAGACAGGTCATTGCAAATCACCAGTTCACAAGCTGATGAACGTTGTCCAGAGCCCAGGGACCCCAACCAACCAACCCCTCAATGGTTCTTTTTAACTTATAATGAATCCTATACCTCTTCATATAGTTAAAGAAAATAATTCAGAGGTAAAAATAAACTCTAAAAGAAATATATATTGTAGAGTGGTTTTATTAATAACAGATCCAAATTAGAAAAAGCTCCTGTATCCAACACAAAAACATCAAAAAGAACCACATCATCCGTATTAAACTAAAATGAAATCTATTATAAAATCAAAGATTACCTCTCATGGAGATCTATGAAAATAAAACCAGTGTTGAGCTACGAAACAGAAATCAAAGATATAATGACCTTTTAAAAGGAAGGTGCAAAATTTATATTATTGTGAAATTATTATTACTATATTTGTTGTGAGTGTCTACCTCAAATATACAAGAGAAAAGAAAATCCAGTTTTACATGAGCTAGAGAACTTGCAGAATTAATCACAATTAAGTAATATGACCATTTCAAAAGAAATGCTCTAAGCTTCCATAGCTTTACTATATATTCACAGGTTTCATTAAGAAAATCTCATAGAAAAATGATCTCAAAGTCAGAAAGTATATATAATCTGTACTTAGTATATACAGTGCTTATATGGAGAACACTGTATAATTTTATCAATCAAAAAAAAAAAAAAAGGTGGGGAAGGGTGCCTGGTGGCTCTGTTGGTTAAGTAGCTGACTCTTGGTTTCAGCTCAGATCCTGATCTCAGCGGAGGTTATTCTGGGTGGGCCTGACCTAATCAGACGAGACCTTAAAAGTGACTGAGTCTTTCCTAAAGGTTCAAAGTGTGAGAGGTATTGAAGAGGGGCCCACGTAGCAGGGACATAAGGGCAGTCTGTAGGAGCTGAGAGTCCCCAGTCAGCCAGCAGTGAGCAAGAACACAGAGATGTCAGTCCTATATTAGGGAATTGGGCTTTGCCAACAATCTGAGGGAGTTGGGAGCTAATGTTTTCCTGCGACCCTCTGATAAGGACACAGCCATTGCCACCTTGACTGCAACATTTTCTCCTCAGCATGGGACTGAAATATACTGTGCTTGGACCTCTGACCTATAGAACTGCAAGCTAATGATGCGACACTGTCCTAAGTCACTGTATTTGTGGAATTTATAACACAGAAATCAAAAGCTAACGCAGTGGGGAAGGAGAGACAATTCAGCAATATTATCAGGAGAGTTTATTAGCTACTTGGGGAATGTAAGCATGGATTTCTGTAAAATACTTGGTAGCAAAATAAATTCCAGATGGACTAAATAATTGGATGGGGAAAAGTGAAACCATGTATTATCTAAGTAAACACTTCAATGATCTGAGGACAGAAGCATAATTTTGGAGCACAAAAATGACAGAAAGAAAAATTCCAATACAATAGATTGGAATATGCAAAAAGTAAAACTTCTTCAGGAGAAAATAGCAACCCAAATCCATGGAAATTTTTGCCTCAGATATACCAGACAAAAATTTGTTATCTTTCCTAGGTAAAGAACAGAGAAAAGTATATTAAATATTTTTAAGTGTCTATGTTTCTGTGTGTGTGTATTCATACAAATATAGAAGAAAAATGCCAACAGCAAAATGTCCTCATCAAATATCTCTAGATGATAAATTTATGAGTGACTTTAAAATTTCGTTGGCATATTATATTTCTAGTCCATGTACAATTTCCAAATAGTTTCTGTATTAATGTCATGGATGTATAAAAATAACAAATATATAAGATTTCAATATATAACTACAATGGAATAGAATGCAATGCACCAGGATTAATTATATTTTGTAATGTTTTTATAAATATTTAAGTGCTAAAGATCATGGGAAATATTAGAACATCCCTGCATAGCTATGTATGGAAACATTGCAAGCATAGATGGTGAAGATGGGAAGACATTGTATTATCATTAAAATAGATGTGTGAGGATAGTGGAAACAGGGACAACTAAAAATCTCTTCTTTAGACTTTTTGGATTCGATGTTTGTCTGTATCTACTATAAGTGAATAGAGAGAGTGATGGTAGACTGATCACAGGTAAGTAGGTAGAGAGATGGCAGATATATACATACATACAAAGACTTGTCGAGTGCATTAGTATTTCTAAGCTTTCTATAACACATGACTACAATGTTGGAGGCTTAAAGGAAAGAAATGGGAAGTGAAATTCTCAGATTAAGGCATCAGCAAGTTTAGTTCTTTGGAAGAGTCTCTCCTAGGTTTGCAGATGGGTATCTCCTTTCCTTTCTCTCTTCCCCTTCCTTCCTTCCTTTCTTTGTTCCTTCCTTCCTTCCTCCCTCTTTCGCTCCCTCCATCCCTTTCTTTCTCTTTCTTTCTTTTCTTTCTTTCTTCCTTTCTTTCTAGATTTTATTTGTTTATTCAAGAAAGAGAGAGAGAACATACAGGTTCACAAGTGTGGGGGAGGAGCAGAGGGAGAGGGAGAAGCAGACTCCCCACTGAGCAGGGAGCCCAATGCACTCCTGGACTCCAGGACTCTGGGATCATGACCTGAACTGAAGGCAGATATTTAACTGACTGAGTCAACCAGGCACCCCTCATCCCTCTGTTTTTTCATACTGTCTTCTGTGTGTGTTTCTCTCTATAAGGATACCAGTCATATTGGATCAGGGCCCACCCTCATGGCCTCATTTTTAACTTAACCACCTCCTTAAAGACCTCTCTATAAATGCAGTCATGCTCTAAGGTACCTGGAGTTAGGCCTTCAACCTATGAATTTGAAGAAAGATGAAATTCAGCCCTTAACATTATGCAAAAATATCTCTTCCCAAGTGAGACCATAACACTCAACTTGTATGTTGTCCTTTTTAAGGTGTGGCCTTTGCAAAATTACTTAGCAGAGTAGTGATACAATTATCACTATTAACATTAGTTTGACTCTTTCAAGCTTGATTTTGCTAAAGGGGTAAATATCTCTGTGACCTCATGTATTATGAGGATTCAGTGAGATGATGGGCCAGGAGGATCAAGTGCAGCTCCTGGAAGGCGGGACCCCCAAGGGGGCATGCTTCTTCCCTCCCCTGACACTCTATTGTTGATTCCGTGTTTCTTAGGTTTTTCCATGGAAGTCCTCTAGCAGCAGGGAAGACAGAATGTGAGACAAAACCCAAAGAGGCATTCAACAATGTTTTTCTTATATTTCCTTAAAAATAACAAAAATGTTGACCTTTTCCACAATAGATCCATATTTATTAAAATAGGAAATTTCAACTCTTTGTGATGTCAGCTTGCTCTGGGAAAACATACAACAGTTACCTCGTGCCCTTCATGAGCCTAGAACTCTATACCCTGCGTGCAGGGTCTTGGTTTGAGCCACAGGCTCTGGGAGAGGTAAGACCCAGCATTTTCCTCTGGTTCTGGAATTTCTCACAGCATGTCTTCAAAAGGGGAACAAGATAGAAAATCAAACAGTAGACTGGTGTTACAAAATCACTGGAAGAAAAGTGAAAAACAAAAAAAAACAGACAAATATAAAAATGGGCAGACAACAATGCCAGAAGGACAAATAACAGATGGACAAACAGAATTACAGAGCTAATGCCAAGGACTAAAAGAGGCAGTAGCTGAGTTGGACAACATTATTGGAGATATTCAGATGCAGCCAGCACGCGTCCTTGTAGGGCCATGCCTATAGAGAAGTGAGGGAGCGCAAGAATGTTCTGATAAAAATCTATGTCCCTGCTTACTGTATTTATTGTGTTGGAATAGAACTCAGAGGGCTGGGATTCTTGCTTAAGTATTGCTAAGAGGAGCCAGTCTTGAAGATTAACCTGTAGTGGGATTTTCCACAAGGGATCCTAAACATCTGTTTCATCCAAAGGCAACCCTGATAGGGTGTGTCTATGACCCTTATGCACCACTGATGACCATCACTGAGCCCAGACCAACAACATGCTATTCTTAGCAAATGAGAGGAATGAAACACCCACACCAGAGGCCCTCTGTTATTTTGGAATGTAGCTCATCAGTATTTGTTCATATAAACAAAGAATTTGCTCTCCCTTCAGGAACAGGTTCCATTAGCTGACTTAAAGTGCCTGGTAATGAATGAGTTCACCTGACTACTGGGGGACAAGCTGAGTAGGTGTATCATTTTCCATGTTATTGAAGTGAAACCAGCTAAGAGAGGAGCCAATGACTCACAGTTAACTGTCTTGAATACCATGAATGCACACATAAAGTGTGCATGGAGTGAATGCTTATCTGTGTAAAGGGTAGCCTCAGGCTCCTTCCAGAACCAAGATTAGACCAAGATCTCATACAAGGAAAATCAAAAGACATAGATACCATAGGACTGATTATATCAGCAGTTGACTCACTGTCTTTGTGAGTCCCTCCAGTTAAGAATTTTTTTTTTTTTATTTTTAAAGGTCTGTAGAGATAAAGAAGGAGAGACAGAGAGAGAGAGAGAGAGAGAGATAAGAGTATGAGACAGAGGCCAACTAAGTCCTCAAAACCTATATCATGTATCACCTGGCCCTAATACAAATCTCCCAGATCCCAGCTTGGATTGGATGATATTTAGAGTGGTGATTATGAACTGTTTATGAGTCTGGCATTGCTCACCTTGGACTTAAGTCTCCTTGGTCACTGTGAAGAGAAGCATTCTTAAAACATGCTATCATCACAAGTAGCATTCCTTAATTATCTTATGTGTACTTGTGACAAACAAGGACTTTAAATATGATAACCAACTAAATTATCACAACTCTTTTTGATAAATACTCTATTTCTCCCATTTTAAGTGGAAACAATTGAGCAATAGAGAGGTTACACGGTTTTCCTCCAAACATGTAGTCAGGACATGGTAGGGACCAGGATTTGAACTCTTTTAAATCTGAACTGGTTGAAGCAGTCTGTATTTATAGACATATAAATAGAGATGCCAGGATAGATAAACATATCCTGCAATAATAAATCACTCACAATTTTGAGTGGCTATTAATACAGAGCAGTTATTTAAAACATAAACATTAGTGCTTGTGCTATGTGTTCACAGAGGGTTGGCCGTAACTCTACTCCAGGTGGCTTGTTTCTGGAACCCAGGATGATGATGTAGCTTTTATCTATCACCAGCCATGTAGCAGAGGGAAAAGAGAGAAAATCCTGTGTTGGTTCTTAAAACTTCTGCCTGGACATGATGTCCCTTGGGAGGGACAGTGACTACCTGAGACCTGCTTCACTGCCTACTGTAGAACACTGAACAGGTCTCCCATTCAGGCCCCAGTATCCTAAGACTTCAGCTAGAAGCCCTCAGACCACTTTATAGATACCTGATTCCTCTTCACTGCTTCTCCCACAATTGTCCAGGACAAGATAATATCAGTCAATGGTAGCATCTCACTCCTTCATCCACTGGAAGCAACACCCCCTCTAGATGTTCCTGTTGTTTAAATCTGTATTAGTCAGGTTTCTCCAGGGAAACAGAACCAATATATTTGAAATATATAAATGTAATATGTCACATATATATTACATATATGTGTGTGTAATAAGCACAATAATAGGTAATATTTATGTCATTGATAAATGGTGAATACATGGAGAGAGAGAGAGGAGAATTTATTTTGAGGAATTAGCTCATGTGATTGTGGTAGCTGAAAAATCTGAAATAATCAGGCAAGTCAGAAGGCTGGAGATTGAGTAAATTGATGTTCTGGTCTTTAGTCCAAAGACTAGAAAATCAGGCAGAGTTTCTATACTGTAGTCTGGAGACATAATTCCTTCTTCTTGGGGAAACCTTGGTCTTCAGTGTTAAGGTTTTCAACTGATTAGGGCACCTGGGTGACTCAGTTGGTTAAACAACTATCTTTGGCTCATGATCCTGGAGTCCCAGGATCGAGTCCTGCATCAGGCTCCCTGCTTGGCAGGGATTCTGCTTCTCCCTCTGACCCTCCCCCTTCTCATGTGCTTGCTCGCTCTCTCTCTCCCTCTCTCTCTCATTCTCTCTCTGTCAAATAAATAAATAAAATCTTAAAAAAAATGTTTTCAACTGGTTGGATGAGACCCACCATATTATGGAACGTAATCTGCTTTACTTAAAATCAACCAGTTGTATATGTTAATCATATCTAATGAAAGGCTTGATAGCACATCTAGATTAACTAGTGTTTGACCAAACAACTGGGTACCACAGCCTAGTCAAGTTGACACATAGAATTAACCATAACATTCAGGACTACGTCTCAGTGTGGAAGTCCTTCCAGCAAAGCTCACATTACCGTCAGTGTCCATAGCTCTCCATATTAGTTAACACTAGCTGTGGTGATAAACTCTCACATGTCATGATGGTTCGAGTATGTTACAATTTATTTTTTGCCATGAAGTCCAAAATAAAGGTTCTCAGTTGGTGTGTGGCTCTCCTCCAAGTGGTGATTCAGGGACCCAGTCACCTACCATCTTATGTTTTCCTACCTTTAACATACAATTTCCAAAATTCCTGTGCTTTTCTCTATTAAGCCGTCACAAGGAGAAAGAGCAAGGCAAGCTGTTGTGGGATTATTTAATGCAGCTGCATCAGTAAGGAATTGCTACATGTAACCTATTGGTTAGAACACAGTCACATGATCTCACCTACCTCAAGGGAGTCTGGGAATTATAATTCAGTTTGTAAGAGGAAAGATGGTGCACAGAATAGGATTGCTGATCTTCTAGCTAGTCTTTGCTTATTCCCACATGCTCCACAGTGATCTTAAATCCTAACATAGCTGTGGGAGTAAGAGATTGCAGAAAGGTACAAAGCTTTTTCTGTGCCTTAGGTTCTTGTCTCGTAAGTTGGAAACAACTCTCTTGCCCCTGATGGGGGGAGTTGATATATAATGGTGATGACTATGTCCAGTACACAGGAGGTGCCCAACATGTCTGTTTGCTTTTAGGAAGTTGATAAAGAGCTCTGCCCTCCTGGAGGTTTAGCAAGGAAATTTCACAGTCATTTTTGCTGGTTCTAGGAGGATAGGGAAAGAGTTAAATGTCTCAAGGTAAAAAATTTGCACTTTTTTAGAGCCTGCTTCCAAAGTGCCACCAAACGTCTTTATGGCAGAAGCCTCCCAAACTGAGTCATACACCTTAGAAACCAGCTCATCTTTGTTAAAATGGGTTTCATTTCTTACTGACCCTGTCAACAGCTCTGCAAAGCTAATTTGCTAGTTCAGTGGCTCATCATCAGTTCCTCCTACATGAAACTGACAAAGGTCAACCTTGTAAAAAAAAAAAAATATTTGATTTCAGATCTTAATCCAAAGAGTTGCAATAAATCTCTGCTTCTCTGAGTGAATTAACAAGAAATTTACCTAATTGCTTATTCCATATGGAGGAAATGGGTTTTCTGTGCAGGCCCCTATCTTTATGAGACTCCTTTTTTTTGGGTGACTTTTGAGGCCCAGTTTAATTTTATGATCTGTCTATAAGCCAAATTCAACTTGTGGTCAAGGACCACAAAAGTATAACATCCTTTTCTACCAGTCAGGTCTTTTCTAGTCAGTTGACCTGACTTTAGTTGCAACATCTACTAACTTTACAATCTTGGCCAAGTCACTTGAATTTGCTGAGTCTCTCTTTATTCCTCTATGAAATGGAGTCATAAAATCTATCTCCCAGACTGTTTTTAGGATTTGATGAGTGTGTCTACAACAAAGTTGTTGGTCCACATCGAGTGCTACTTCATTTCTAGGTGTTCTTCCTATCTTGTTAGGTGTAGATCAACTCTTTTAAATCTGTGTCACTCCATTTTGCTTTATGAGTTATGAAATTTTGTTTGTGAGCAGAAGAAACCAACACAGGCTGAAAATGAAATCGGGGTATTTGGTTTAAGGATATAGTCATGTCTCCCTAAATATCAGGGTAGAAATATAGTCTTGGAGATCCAGCCCTTGGATAAGACAAAGAACAGGATCTGTAAAGCTCAGGAAATGGTCCTTCAGTGTCGTATCTCCTCTTCTCTTTATTAAATCCAACTTCTTTTATATCTGCTTTTACATCAGATATACTTTCTTACTTCCATCTGGTGGAAGATATCCAAATCACAGCTCTGGACTCTTAATGATATTTTTGTTATTGTTGTTGTTAGGAACTCATCTTGTGTGAAATATACTGATGAATTTCAATGCCAAAGTTGATTGGCCCAGCTTGTGTCATCTGTCCACACCTGGCCCCATCCACACCTGGGTCATTTATAAATATGGATGCTGAAGTACCTGCTCTGAACATAAGGAATTCCATTAAGGGGGCACTGTGAATTGAAAAGACACCACAGAGTATGTCTACTACAGTGGGAGTTTCAGGAGTTTATTTTTATCCTAAATAAAATAGGTGGGGGAAAATGGAATTTTCCTTCCTTCCCCTTTTGTTTAGAATTCCAAAGACAGGAAGAAACAATCCTAATTTCTGTTACAAGTCATTACAGAATGGACAAACTAGGATTGTGGAAGTAAATGGACCACATGGGTGAGCATACTGAAAGCATCATCCGGAAGCCACTGGAAGCTTCTGGAAGCTTAAACACTGAGGCCAGCACAGGGAAAGTGTTCTTCACAGAAAATATACTGTGGCAGAATGTGAGAATTTGGCACCCGAATGCATCTTTAATATTCTATCTCCAGTGAAATAGGTGACAAATTCTTCTGATTGAGATGGGTGGGCCACTCTTATCCATATCCCAGGAAGTCCTTGGCAGAGATACGGGAACTGCTGCCTTGACCAATGATGAGCCTTCCACCAATTTTCAGCAGGTTCCCAAACAAAAATTCCTTCACATTTGCTAAATTAATTGAGGGCTTTTTTTTTTCCCCTCTTTCCTGTAAGAGGAACTTCAATCCCATTTATGTGTGAGACATAATGTTACAGACACCAAATTTCAAATACGTATTTTCTTTCTGCGTATTTTAAGGCATAGTTTTTATTAGAGAAATTTAAAAAAAACATTTAAACTTGAGTTCTCTTGGCAAAAGAGAGCATTTTACAAATATTTCTTGATGAAAACTAAGATAGGTGATAGATACATAGATAAACATATATAACAATAATTGTTATTGTTATATCTAAAAGATATATATATATAGTAATAGTTATATCTAAAAGAGTATGCTATTTTAGACAATGGATGGACGCTGATGTTTTAGAATATACAACATATGCCTTTAATTAGACAACTGCTTTACAGATATTTTCTTCTCGAAATACATTTCATATGTTATTTAATAATTACAAGTCCACTAGGTAGAGAATAGTATTCTCATTATACATATTTAAAAATATTGAGGTAAGGAAGTTCAGGTAATTTATCTGAGGTCTGGTAACATACCAGAGGTAATCTAAGGTGTGAAACTATTCTATTGGACAGTGAGGAAGAGGAGTGGGGGAGTTGGTTCAAGGATACATGCTCCCTAAGGTAATAAAATAATTGACCACTGTATTATAAGAATATCAAGGTTATTTATAAGCACAAAACATCTTTCCAGGCTGTTTTCAAAGATCCTAAACATAAGTCTTTTTTACAGTAGAAAATGAAACCCAACTTTGATGCATGACCAGGGCAAGTAAGAGATACCAGATGTACCATCACAAATAAAATGAATAAAAATAAAATAAAATATATAAATCAACAGTCTTCAAGTACTCGACATGAGATCATGATGGACAGGGAACTCTGAGATATGCAAAGCAAGGGAGATGTAGCCTGAGTTAATCCCAGTTATTGCTTAGAGAGTTTCCAGGCCATGGCAGAGGGAGAAGGAACCTGCCAGAGCTTGGCAGTCTTCCTGACTTGAAGGAATATTGGTGGGAGACCAAGGTGGAGAAACTCCATGGGGCAGAGTATCAGAGAGCAGAGAGCTGCACAGAGAGTTCAGAGATCCGTAACGGTGTCCTCACATAGTCAGCTGAAGACAGTTCATCACACGCCTGTGAAGAGTCTGAATAAGACAGGGGAAGAATAACCAAGAGTGACCAGAGGAAATAAGCCCTACAACTCACATGGGGCTGAGAAGAGGGTTTGCTCCCATTGGCTGGAGTGGAGAAACTCATAATTCAGGGGACATCAGGAAGAGTCATCAGGTTTTTCCCTTAGCAGTAGGACCAAAATTAGACACCGTCTAGATGTTACTCTGGTCTTGCTCAATAAAGCTTAAAAGCAAGGTCCAAGAGAATCAGAGTTGTTTCCAAGTAATTTAACTACATCTCAGAATAACACTTAATATTTATGAGAATATAAAATATCCATCACTCAACAAGGTAAAATTAATAGTCTCTGGCATCTAATAAAATATTACCAGACATTCAAAGGAGAAGGAAAATGTGAGTCTTAATGAGGAGAAAAATCAATTGATTGAAACAGATTTAGAAATGACATAACTGATAGAATTAATAGACAGGATATTAAAACAATTATTATAACTGGTTTTCACTGATTTCATATGTTTAATGGTCTAGAGCAATAAAAGAACATGTTAAGATATGGGCCATATGAAAAGGAAAAGGATCAAAATAAAACAACTGGAGATGAAAACTATACCACCTCGGATGAAAAATATCTTGCATGATATTAACAGATCAGATGTTGCAGAAGAAAAGATTAGTAAGAGTGAAGACGTAATCATAGGAAATTTCCAAAATAAGACACGAAAAGAAAACAGACAGAAAAAAAAAAATAGAATATTGGTAATCTGTGGGATAATTTCAAATGACCTAAAATATATGCAATTAGAGTCTTAGAAGAAAAAAAGCACAAGAATAGTTAGAAAACTAACAACTGAAAATTTAAAAAAATTATACTATAATTCTATAGATCCAAGAATCTCAATGAGCTCTAAGGAAAAGGAATAAAAACCAGAAATTAGAAGGAATCAAGAACATGATTAGAAATTAGAACGTATTAGAATTGAATGAAAATTAGAATACAATGTATCAATATTTGTACTATGCAGTTAAAGCAGTACTTAGAGGAAAAATTACGGCACTAAAATGTCTATGTTAAAAAAGAAGAAAGATCTCAAATTGGTTAATTCACCTTCCACCTTGAGAAACTGGAGAAGTAAAATTAAGCCCACATTAAAATAACCACACACCATAAATGGATAATATCTCAATCCAATTGATGTATGCAGTCACTTTTTTTCCATGCATACACAGATAGAAACACACAATTTGGACCTATACAGTCAAATCCTGGCCCTAGCACAACTTACATTGTATTAGACAAATAATTCTGCTTCTCTGACCCTCATTTTCCTTCCTTATAAAGTGGGATAATGAAGCTGGATCTTGAAGACTGGCTGGGTGTTCTCTAAGAACAGAACAGATATAGATAACATTCCAGACAAAGAGAAATATATGCAAAGACATCAACACCACCAGGAATATGATACCTGAGGCAGGGGTCACTCCTGTAGTTTAATATCAGTTTAGTAAGTATGAACTTTAGAGGGCAGACAGAGGCGGCAGGTGGGGATGATCCTAGCCCTGACCATGGATGGCCCCACCTAGCATTCTGAAGAGAACAGAGAGCTGTCCTTGGGCATGAACTCCAGCTAGTGACATCAACAGAGTCCCATGCTTTCCAAAGACCATAACTACAGTCTTTGGATAACTACATCACATGTTTCAACTTGTCATGAAGCCCACATGATTCACAAGGTGAATGAGAGGCTAGAGGATTTTGTTTTACATGATTCAACAAGAAAAATATAAGTTGTATACTTGTTTATATTAGAAATCTGTTCATGACAATTCATTATATAGGCATATTGATTAAATGAATTATTTATCTTACCTTACAAAAATTCAACTGTAGACTCTCTAAATAAGCCAAAGCTCTCAGATGGGATTCTTTCTTGGAAGCATTCTTTTTTTTTTTTTTTTTCCCCTTGGAAACATTCTTAAAGTGCTTTCAGAGCATCTTTTTCTTTTCTTTTGCTCTGATTCACAGGATCCTTAAATACTATTGCCATTAAAGTATGGAAGAAAATGCACACATGCATTTTGTGGAGAATCTCCAAGTTCTAGAGTGCATATACAAACTCAGGCAAAGCACTCGATGGGCTGTTGTTCAGCCAAAATCAGTTAAGTGTAGCTAGAAATGTCAAATTCACCTGCTATCATTCCTTTCTGAAGAAAGTGACAAATGCCCATCTTGGTCACTGGAGCACAAAATTAGCCAAGTGCCCCAGGGAAGGGACAACTTGGGAAGAAATAAACAAGAGGTCAGAGACCCTGGCTCATGTGGGGAATACTAGAAATGGATAAAGGGGGAAGAAAGGTTTATTTGTAATGGAAATCATGCCATCCATGTAGCGAGGTCCCTTTGATTGCCTGGTGATTTCGGAATTTCCCCATCCTAGACACTGATGTGGAACATGGGTGAGGTGAAGCTAACCTCTGACAAATCAGAACTGTTTATTTCAGGTCATCAGGGAATAAATTGTGCCTCTGTCTTGTCCATGTTCATGATCACATACAGAATGCAAAGGCGGAGGAGGGCTTCAGGGCTACGCCTTCATTTACATTCTCTGCATGAATCAGGAATTTCCACCAGCTGTGAATAACAGAGACTTAAATAATTTGGAAGTTTACTTCTTTTCCATGTATAATAAGCCCAAAGGTAAATAGACTGGGACTAGTCTGGTAGCTCCAACATCATTAATACCTAGTCTGTTCTATTATTGTTCCAGCATTCTTTGCATCAGCGTCCATCATCAAGGAATCCCAAGGCCCAATACGGCTGTTGAAGCACCAGCCATTATGGCAGTATTCCAGGGAGGAGATAAATAGGACCAAACAACAACAACAGCAAAAAAAAAAAAAAAAAAAAAAAAAAAATCTGTTACTTTTAAGAAGCTTTCCTGGAAGTCCCATTGAACATTTTCACTTACATCTCATTTGCGGGAACTTGTTCACATGGTCACACTTGGGAGAGGGAGATAGACATTGACAGGAAAATCATCCTTGGCTCAGCCCTTTGGCACCTAGAATAAATACAAGATTGTCTTGAGAAAGAAGGAGAGAATGGGTCTTGGGTATTCATTTCATTAGTCAGCTTTGAACTTTAGAGAGCAGACAGAGGGAGCAGGTGGGGATGAACTGGATAATAATAATAACAATAATAATAATTGGATAATATCTATGATTCATTGACTTTTGACTTACAACAAGTGTAGGCAAGCCCTATTGAAGGATGTAGCCTGCTTTTCTGGGAAAAAAAAATGTTTCTTATTTCTAAAACTTTCACAAAAGGGAAAACAGGTGGAGAGGAGGAAGTAAAAGAACAACCATAATCCATGCCCTAAAAGAAGCACCATTATTGTTCGATATCTTTCCTATCTCTTTTTTTTTCCAGTTTATTTATTTTTTAATTATCACTTGACACATACAATAGCACACAACATTGTATTTTAAACTACAAACAATGTTTATGATCATGAAATTAATACTGGTTTATTAAAATCAGAAAATTAAAGAAAAGTATAACAAAGGAATGGAAATTCAGTTAGTCCATTTCCACATGCAACAGCCACTGTGACTATTCTTGAGTATTTAAATTGCCTTTCAAATTTTACATTGTTGATGTTATACTGTATATAAGTTGATTTTAAATTATGATCAGTACAAGAAGATTCATAGATCTTATCGGAAACATGATTGGGTATGAAGAAATACAGTGATAGATACCATCACTCACTGATTCTAAGACACATATTTTTCACCTTTTAACATCTCTGAATGGGATGCATCTTATAATTAATGGCATATCATAGTTTAATTAGCATCTTTTTTTTCTTAGTAGTACATAAAACAATGATACTTCTTAAGATGGAGAGCAAATTAGATTTTATTAAAGCAGTAATATCTGTCACTAGATAGTTGATTAGTCATTCAAATTAACTCAAGTCATTCAGGGATTCGGTGTAAAATTTAAAGAAGCAGAAATTTAATTCAGCAAATTCTCTGGCAATAAAATGTGACCATTATTTTGCTCATTGTGCCTTGGTTTTTGGAGAGAAAGAGAAAGAGAATCTAGAACAGGGTATATTGTTGACAAAGCAAGTATGGCCCAGAAGGAGTCATGTTTGGGTGGTTTGGGGTCAGACCACAAGACTTCTGAGAGGAGCCTGAGCAGTCCACTATTTGCAGAGCCATATCATTCCACCACCTGTTTTCCTTTAACTTATGTGGTGTAGGGATACTCACTGCTCTCAGATACTCACCTCCTCTCCCGCTCAAGGAATCAGGCATCTCTGGCCATCACCACATGATGCACAGGCCCTTCCCACACTAGACATACGTCCTTCCACTCCATCCACACAGAGCTCGGCCTTGGTGTTCACATGGGCTAGGAAGAAGCTGTGACAATCACTAAGGGGTTTCCTCAGTCTCCTACTTTTTCTGTCTGCAAGGAAAACAATGTGTCTCAAGGGGAGCAGCTCTTCCATCTCGAGCCCCCAGGAAGAGGGTCAGATCTGACCTCCAGCTGACCTCCAGCACCTTATATAGATAAAGTTTAATGTGAGAAAAATAAGGTTTTGGTGCTCTTGGATCCCACAGAGGTCTGGGGGTAGTTTGCTACTGCAGCAAAGCTATCTAATGCAAGAAGTCATCAGACTTGAGGTGGGAGGGAATGGGGGTTGAGAGATGAGCTAATTTCTTGATGTAGGGACAAACTTCACCCTTGGGGTACAATGTCTAACCAGCAGCATATGAGCCAACTAGAGCACTGGACTGGGGGTTTAAAAGGAGTAACAAAAGACCCTTAAGTATTTTTCTTTAAAACAGAATCAGGTCAGTTGCTGCTGACAAAGTTATCTCAATTTTATTTTTTTAACAGCCACTATGTTCTTGTTGTTGAGTACCTCAAACTGGAAGTTCTTCTTCATCATTTTTTTTCCAAGAAGGGTAATGAACATCACTTTTTTTTTTTTTTGAGCGTTTAAATAGATGACAATGCCTCTCCCTTTCTATCCAATGTGGAGTCAAACAATAACAATTACTCAGGTGCAGACCACAGTGATTTTCCTCCCAAAGCCTGTAGATAACACTCCACGTGCACTTGGCATTGGCAAGAAAAAGTCTGAAGTAGCAGATTTCTATGTATTTGTAGGCAACTTTTTATTGACCAGATATATACTGACCTTGTTTTCATCCTTTTGATGGTTCTGCCTGGACCTCTGCAGGCTTGAATTTATCCTTATTGGGTTTCCCTAATCAGAAGCTGATCTTTAACCTGACCTTTAACATTCTGGTCTTTTATACACTTGAGACTTTTTCTTTAGTTGTGAGCTGTGTGGTGGGAGTGCCTCAGATTTCCTTCATTAACAACCACAAGTAGTTGTTGGCCCTGCTATGTCATTCAGGGACATTTCCTGTGTAGTGGTGATGTCTTGAGACAAGGTTCTGGCACCACGGAGCTTAAAGTCTGAGGGTGGACGTCTTCTCTCCGTCTGGGTAACTTATGGTGAGTCAGTGTGCTTTATGGGGCACAAGGCTCCTTGTGTGTATAAGAACATGGTCTCACAGGATGGACACTGATCTTTTCATGTAAAGAACAGAAACTTGATAGCTAAAAATATCGGTGCTCTTTGATTAGTTCTACTTGAGAAAGCTTGCACGTAATAAGACCCATTGCTCAGACCATAAGGTCTAAGAAGGCATGGATTTTTGTCTGCATTGTTCATATGACACTAGAACAATCCTCAGGATATAACCACTGAAAATATTTGCTGAGTAGATAATAGACTATAATACATCTTTACCTTGAGACTATAACTCCTCCCTCATGTCATTTCCTTTACTCTTATATTCTGAGAGGATGCCCAGAATTTCTGTTCCTCACCACTGACTCACTTTTCCCTACTGTCAGCTCTGCCTTCCTGTTTCCACAGCCCTTTTGTGACCTCACTGCACATCTGGTCTCTGTCCTCATGCTTCCAGTTCCTTCCCGGTGACCCCTGTCCCCCTGGTGCCCATCTCACCTGTGTCTTCCTTCTTCCTGTCCTGGGAGGAGAACCCAGCACTCTTCAGGTCCCTCTCATACGTGTGTCCTTCTCTTTCAGAGGATCACCTTTTCTTTGTCTTGATATTTTATCCCCCCTTAAAAAATGAGAAAGCCAGCCTTGGTTGACAGATGTCACATGGGAGTTTGCCATTGTGTTCTAAGAATTTCTTTTAATGACTTCCATTCTCTCTTGCATTATAGAAAATTGGGTTTTGGCTGTACTTTTTTCATTATCAAAAACCAAAGGGGTCAAAGGGTATCAACTTCATGTGGAATAAAAGAGTAGAAAGAGATGAGAGAATTCTTATCCTGTGATTTCTCCCTTTTACAGATGAGAAGACTGAGACCCACAAGAATAGGTTTGCTCAGTCTTGAGGCTAATGCATAACGTTTTAGCTCCTGCCTGCTCCACTGTGGCACCAGCAAATGTCACTTCTAATAGGGAGAGGATGCAAACCTGGTGCTGCCTTTCCACCTCCATGGGAAGTATTTCTCAGCTGCAACATTAGGACAAAGTCCTGACCCCATTAGAGCCTCTCTTCCATCAGCAATCTCCCTCTATATATTTCAGATTCCTGGATCATATTTTTTCAAAGTCACAGTCTTTGTCTTTCAGATACCCAAGTGTTTCTGATTTAATTAAGAATGTGGAGGAGGAGGAGGAGGTAGGTTAGGGGTGGGGGACACATGCCAGAATAATGTGATGGTTATGTTTCCTTCTCTGAAGTTTTTCCAAGCCCATTTGCCTGTGCTCCTTTATTAGGAGTCATTTTGGGCTCAGGCCCAGATGCCTGCTGGCTTTGCCCTTTGCTGCCATAAAGGCATCATCCACTACCAGGAAATGAGTCTGCACAAGCCCACAAAGTGATCATCCAGGGCTGAGTCCAGTCCAGTTCAAGTAGGTAAAGAACAATTCTCTTACACAAATCAATTAAGATTTATTGCAGTTGACTTGAAGAAGGATGAGATTTACTCTCCACTGGGAATTTCAGAGCTCAGGGATAGCCAAGTTGTGTCTATGGGCTTTAGTCCGTCCTAATGACATTTACATATGAAGAATTTCATTATTTGGGCTTAAGAACTAGTTATTATTACAGTCTTTGGCATAATAATAATAATAATTATTATTATTATAATTAATAATAAAACAATTGTAAATTAAGGAGCTGGTATGAAAATAGATGAAGTTTGCATTTTATTCAGCAAGCATAGTTTATTATTAATTTTATGCATTATTTACAGTGATAGTTAAATATATTGATCTTAGCAAAGCAGGAAGTGTTGTCACACCAACAACTAGATTTGACTAAGGAAAAGGTAATAATTATCAATTAGCGGGAATTACTGCTAATAAGGTTGGGGGAAGTGCAGAAAATTTCTGATTAGGAAGAACTGACACTTTCATAGTGTTGTGTAAATTGCCAGGATTTTAAAAATACATCTGCCTCGTATGATATTTAAAAAGGAAAAAAAAAAGTGTCAGCCACATAATCGCTAGATACATCTAAGATACAAGCCTTTTTGTTGTTCTTTTAATCATTTGGAGGAAGAGGAGTCATTGCTTAGGAGGTTTTTGTCCTTTTCTGTGGATAACAAGTAAAATTAACCAACAGCTCAATTATTCTGTTAATGAGGAATCCCAACCCCCCCTTGCACAATTTCAATTTATTCCCCCCGCCCCTGCCAATACCCTCTTTTCTACCATTAATCAACTATCTTCCCATAGGGAAAAAATGATCTGCTGAAAGAAGGTGGGCGTGCATTGAGGGGAAGATGGAGGATGATCACACGCTGTAATGTGGAAGGAAACATGAACTTAAAAGAATCCATTTTACAAACGAGGAAACTGAGACACCAAAAGTTTGCTCGGCCAGCCTGGGACGGAGAAAAGCTTAAGTCTACTGCTGAGGTCCCTGCTATTATCCAACCCTGTAGGTGTCCAGGATGAAATATGTTCTTTGTAGACTGTTGTTTTGCACAAATGTTTTGGCTGTTTGTTGGTCCTCATTTTATTAATCAATAAGAGCTTTTAAGCTGCATGAGGTAAGCAGTACAAGTAGGATAATTCTAGGCAGAAGCAAAGCAAAAGACTCTTTCATTAGTGAGGGTGGCCTTGTCCGAGATAAATATGAGGTGCCCTTCCAGCTTTTGGGAACACTGGCAACCTGCCAGCTGCCCTGGTGTCTTTGAGCAGCTGGAGAAAGAGGTTCACGGTCCACAGGTCTGAGACCAACCCAGTTTTTGTTCTTCCATTTCAGCTCTGACACATGACCATTGAAGTCCGCTGCTTTGCACCTAAGTTAAGATCCAAACATAACTAGTCTACCTGCTCACACAACTCCTAGCGCCTTGACCTCATTTGTGCACCCCTGCCTAACATAATGCCAAGCACCTTGGCTCTGAATTCAACTGTGTTCCCACATTCTCTCCTACTTACCATTATAATAGCACTGTCAGCACCCTGCCACTTACCAGATAAACTCTGAGCATCGTTGTTGACACACCCCCACCCTGTGTGATGACCCAGCCATCTGGATTCTGTCTTCACAGCACCTCATGGCCTTAGCTTGCATTCTCCAAGCTCTACAGGCATTCAGTTCCCCGCACACCTATCCACCCAGCAGGTTCCTGCTGGCTTTCTCACCTGGCTGCCTGCCTTCTCTCCTGTGGCCCTCTGCTCCACTTTGGGCACTGATGCCAGAACGTTCTATTCTTGGAGCTATTTTTTTTTTCTTTAAAATCACATGAATAAATAATAGATTAATTCTCATCATAAAAATGCCTAAAAATAAATAATACTGAGCAATTTATAAGAGCTCCCCTTCACCCCAAAGTAGATATAGCACCCTCAAACAGCTCTTCTCCCTGCCAATGCTCTCGACCGTCTTCTATGCATCGAGAGACAAAAATAGGCACATAATTTTTTATTTGTGTGTTTATATGGATAAGAGGATTCATCTATTTCTGTGGCTTATTATTTTCACCTAGCAGTGAGATAATTCCAGATCAGTTCACATAGATGCCGTAATTTATTTTCAGTGGCTCTTTGGTATTCCAAAGTTTGGGAGTTTAGAATTCTTTTTCTCATGTATTGAAGGACTTCGGGATTAATTTTGCTATGACTCTTACATGTAGTGTTACAATAAACACATCCTGGGAGGGTACGTATCATTGGACAGTACATGCCTTTAAGATGTTTTGAAAGTTAACTATCAAATTGCACCCCCAAAAAATTGAACCAATTTTTAAAATGACCTTAGCCAGTGGGAATGCAGGCTGTCCTCAGTTTGAGGCTATTGCCTATTTTTTCAGATTTTGTCTTATTTAAATCCAAGTAATTAACGTATAGTGTATTATTAGTTTCACAGGTAGTCAATGATTCATCAGTTGCTACAACACCCAATGTTCATTCCATCACGTGCCCTCCTTAATGCCCGTCACCCTGTTTCCTCACCCCCCACCCCTCTCCCCTACAGCAACCCTCAGTTTGTTTCCTATGATTGAGATTCTCTTATAGTTTGTCTCTCTCTTTGATTTTGTCTTATTTTATTTTTCTTTCTCTTCCCCTATGATCCTGTTTTGTTTCTTAAATACCACATATGAGTGAAATCATATGACAATAGTCTTTCTCTGATTGACTAATTTTACTTAGCATAATATGCTCTAGTTCCATCCACTTCATTGCAAATAGTAAGATTACTTTTTTTTTTTTTTTGATGGCTGAGTAATATTCTGTTGTGTGTGTGTATCTCATCTTCTTTATCCATTTATCCATAGAGGGGCATCTGGGCTCTTTCCACAGTTTGGCTATTGTGGACATTGCTGCCTTAAAATAAAATAACATGAAAATTGAGAGGAAGGCAAACCATAAGAGACACTGAACTCTGGAGAACAAACAGAGGGTTGCTGGAGGGAAGGTGGAGGGAGATGGGGCAACAAGGTGATGGTCATTAAGGAGGGCACATGATGTAATGAGCACTGGGTGTTATATGCAACTGGGGAATCCCTAGATTCTACCCCTAAAACTAATAAAAAATAATAAAATAATTCATATTTTGTGTATAAGAATCAAATATATTCTTTCAATTTGTTGTCTCTTAACTTTGCCTACAGCATCCTTTGACAAATAAAAGACTTAGATCTTTTTTTTTTTTTTTTCCTGGCTTCTAGTTCTCATATTTTCTTTGGAAAATTTTATCTACTTCAAGATTTTATCTATCTATCAAACATCTATTGATCCTCTACCTTGTTTTTTTAAAGATTTATTTATTCATTTTAGAGAGAGAGGGTGTGCACTTGAGTGGGGGAGGGATAGAGGGAGAGGAAGAAAGACTCTCAAGCAGACTCCTTGCTGAACCAGAGTCCAACACGGGGCTCGATCCCAAAACCCATGAAATCAGGATCTGAGACAAAACTAAGAGTCAGACCCTTAACTGACTCAGCTACACAGGTGCCCTGATCATCTATCTTTTATATACACATGTATGCACATATGCACACACAACTTTCCTACCTCCAGTAATTTCTACAGCTATGACCACAGACTTAAACTGAAAACTTAAGGGGCACCTGGGTGGCTCAGTCGGTTAAGTGTCTGCCTTCAGCTCAGGTCATGATCTCGGGGTCCTGGGATCACACCCTGCATCGGGTTCCCAGCTCAGTGGAGAGTCTGCTTCTCCCTCTTCCTCTGCCCATTCTCCTGGCTTGTACACACACTCTTTATCTCTCAAATAAATAAATACATAAATCTTTTAAAAAATGAAAATTTAAGATCTGCCTTCTAAGTTTAAAATAATTTGTTGACCCTGTCTTCTATCTTCTTCCTTTTCAGAATTAAGATGACACTCTGATGTGCTGTTAGGCCTCTCATGACCTCTCCTACCTCATTTCTTCCTGCTTGGTCTGCCAGCAGCTATCTAGAAGCTTCTTTTTAAATCACAAAAGGGCCAGGCTCTCTCCTGCCTCTGGGCCTTTTGCACTTGCTGCCTTCTCCTCTTGAAAGATGATAGGCTGCTGGTTTTCTCAATGTCACTGTCTAATGAGCAACCAAGAGAAATATTGGAGTCCTCCCTTGAAAGATGAGAGAAAGGGAAGGAGAAAAGAGTAAAAGAAGAACACCCAGGTGTTTACTATGTAGCGGAAAGTCTTGCTAAAATCTTCCTGAATTGTGGTGGGAAACACAGGGAGCCAGAGGTTCAACAAGAGGGATGATCATGAACTGAGCTTTTCTGCAATGACTTCTCATACTTTCAGTCTTTCATATCCTGGGAGAACAGTTTCTGATATTCCCTAATTTTGTTCCAGCAAATCTAGTCAGAAGCAGCTGAGGACCAACTGACAGAACATGGAAATTAAAAAAGAAAATGAATTTTTAAAAAATTATATTTATTTATTTGGGAGAAAGAGGGCAAGAGAGAGAGCACAGTGGGGAGGGACAGAGGGAGAAGCAGGCTGCCCACTGAGCAGGGAGCCCAACATGGTCTCCATCCCTGTACCTGGGACCATGACCTAAGTTGAAGGCAGAAGCTTAACCAGCTGAAACACCCAGGTGCCCTGTAAGAAAGTAAATTCTTTATGGTTGGAAGTCTGTGTTTGATACTACCCCTGCCTAAAGTCCTCCTGCACTCTCGATAATCTCCTGGGTAAACTGGACATTTTCTGGCAGGTTCCAAGGGCCTCCTTCCTGACCCTCAGCACCCTATATATCTTCACTTCCTAACACCCTTGCCCTGCAGGGTTCCTCTGGGAATTTCCCTGCGTGGGTCACTCTGCTTCACCCCCTCTAGCACGTTTCCAATGCTGGGAGTAGTTCTGAACCTGCTTGCAGGTGACACACATGCACTGGCCATTCCTGAGTCTGCTCATATATCAACTCTCACAGAGGACTCCTGAGTCATTCCTAAACCTAGCCCTCCCTATCCAAACCCTAACCTGGACCATCCCTCTACTCCTCCTTAGCCCTAAACCTAACCTTACTTCCCGTCTTTAACCCTAAAGTTAACTTCATCCATTTTTCCCACAAACCTAAACCTAATCTCAACCAAACCCCCCAACCTTAGTTCTCACCTCACCATTCCAACCTCTAACCATAAATCTTACCTCACTTACTCACTCCTAACCCTAAATTGAACCACCACCTTATAATGTGAAAGGTGCATGGGTGAATGTGTGGATGGAGGTACTGACAGATGCGTGGATATATGTATGTATGGATGTATAGACACTCGCATAGCTGGATGGATGGATAGACTAATAGATGAGTGCATATACATAGGTATGGATGGATCGATACTTACGTGGGTAAGTGGATGGACAAGTGGATGGATGGACAGACTGACTGAAAGATGGGTGTGTCTACCTCCACCCATGTATAAATGAATGGATATTTGCATGAATGGACGGTTGCATGGACTGATAGATGGGTGAATGGGTAGATGGGGGATAAGACAGTGAACTGTATGTGTGTCTGTGCATAAGGGTGTGGGGTGTGGATGTATGATGAGTGATGAGGATGATGAAATGTCTTACTGGATGTGAGGAGACCTATAAGAAAAATGTCATGTGAGAGACTTACACCAGGGTGGTGGTAGAAGAAATGAGGATGCAAACAGAAATTCAAGGATTATTTTTTTGTAAGTCTGTGATATCATCATTGAAGATGTTAACACTGATGTGGTCCCATGGATATCAGGATATTTGTGTCACTCTGTGATTCATAGACTCTAAATGCATTTCCTTAGCACCTGCTGCATGTCTCATGCAAAGTGGGGCACTTGGGTGCCTGTGAATGTTTGGGTGGCACGAGGGCTGGCTTCAGGGTGATAACACTGTGACTCAGTCCAAAGAGAACTGAGGGCGTACTACTCTAGAAAGGTGCCATTTTATCATGTAACTCATTAAGCCAGTGATTATGGTCTTCTTGGTTCATCAGGATAATGACCTGTTTTTGTTTGTTTTGTTTGTTTGTTTTGTTTTTGTTTTTTGTTTGTTTTGTTTGTTTTTTGTTTGTTTGTTTTAAACAGACACATGCAGAACTTACAAATGGATGGCCTGAAGTGGGCCTGGGCATTGCCCAAGTGATTCTAATGTGTATCCAGGGAGGAGGATGACTTCATTCACATATTAATTAATAAAATCCAACCAGAAAAACTCTTGTTTATCTTTCCAAGTGGATTTCACCTATTTGGTGACACTTTCTTTGCTTACAAAGCCAGTTAGCCACACTCCTCCTGACCCCCATAACAACTTGTTCATACCTTTATTGAACCACTTACAGAATCATGAAGTGTGCTTGTGTCGGGGTCTGTCTCCCCTCCCCTCACAGCTGCCATAGCCAGAAATCAGGTGGCTGCAAAGGACAGAAGCATGAGGAATCTCAGGGAATCCTGTTACCAGAAATATGGCATAGCATCCTAGGAATTAAAAGATTCCTCTGCCCTTGGAGGTACACAACATCTCATCTCTTCATGCAGCTATTTTGTTCTGTCTGCAAGCCCTCTCGGGGCACATGACTAATAAGACTGTTCAACAGTGGCTTCCCTCCCCCCAAGTTGTTGTGGCTCAACCTCCCTGTCTCCAGAAGAGAGCATCTGATTGGCTGGTTCTTCTTGGGCCAGATGTCCATTCCTGACTCAAGCAGCTGAGACCAAGGAGGTAGAGTCATGTACTGCTTCAACTCACTCTTCCCTAGAAAGCTGCAAGGGGAATCTCTCTGAAGGAGGGCTTATAGTCAGGGAGAAAGGGACCCATACCCAATCCCATGCATGGCCCTAAAAGTCACCATGTATCTCCTAGTCAACACAGAGCTGAGTTCGGGGCCTGGCACCTCATAGTTGCTCAAGAAAGGTCCTATTTAATGAATAAATAGAACAAAATGGAGTTGAGGGTCTGACTGATGAGGAATGATTTTCTCCCAAGGTCCAGAAATGTATTGAGAAGATTTCACAGATATGAGTCACCCTAAGCGGATACAAGGGAAAGACCTCATAGGTGAGATGAGACATTTTTGCTGCCTCATGGTTTCCAATTGTGTACCATAGAGGGTACTACAGTGGGTTGAATTGTGCCCCCCTAAAGATATATCTACCTGGAACCTGTGAATGTGACCTTATTTTGAAGTAGGTTCTTTGGAAATGTAATTAAAAATTCCTTTTTTTTTTTTTTTTAAGATTCGTCTATACAATATAATGCTTCCAGAATTTAATGCATTACTAAGTGCTCAGCACATCAAATGCTCTCCTTAATCCCTGTCACCTATTTCACCCATCACCCTCCCACCTCACCTCTGGCAACCGTCTGTTTGTTCTCCATAGTTAAGAGACTGGTTTTGTGTTTCTCTCTCTCTCTCTTTTTTTCCCCTTGTCCATTGTGTTTCTTAAATTCCACATATGGGATCATCCTGAACTTAGGGTGGGTCTTTAATCAAACGTCAGGTGTTCTTATAAGACAAGGACAGAAAGGCAGAGGGAGATTTGAGATGGACACACAGAGAGAGAGAACAAAGATTGGAGTGATGTTCCCCCAAGCCAAGGACTGCATGCGATACCAGAATGTGGAAGAGACAAGGAAGTGTTCTTCCCTAGAACTTTCAGAATGAGTGTGAACTCATGGTCCTAAAAACCATTAGAGAATGATTTTTTCTTGCTTTAAGCTGCCCAGTTTGTGGTCATTTGTTAGGGCAGCTCCAGGAAATTAGGATGGGGATGCAGAGGAATCTATTCCTCTAGGAACTTGGGTATATTTTCCCATCACATTTGAGTTTCAATTTACTGATAACACCTTATCTTGAACAAGCCAGCATAGGGTAGGACTTTTCCTTGAATGTAGAATTCATACCAACTTATTTTAGGAGACCAAAGAAGGGGTCTTATGTTTTGATTTTGGGTGGCCAAAAAATGTGTGCACTATCTCTTTTACACTTCAAAAGCAGTCACTAATCAGAGACTTGAAGGAGAGACAGAAGCACCATAGTATGCCCTGACTTAAACCTCTCTTCTCAACATGACAAGATTTTATGGTTTTGTTTCCTGAGACTTACAGATCTATTCAGCAAGTTCCTAAGAGCAGGCTGATTTTACATATGGTTTTGCCTCCTCTGAGCTTTCCTAGATGATCAAAATCCACACTATTTTAGTAGGAAATAAAAAAATACATAAGGAGAGCATTATTTTTCTCAGGCAATCACCTTTTCTTCATTATAGCATTCTGGTTGCTGCTTCTACTGATGGATCTACATTTTTATCTCCCTTTCATTCCCACCATGAGGAAGCACTGTAATGGTCCCCGTTCTCCCTGGGAGCCTCACTTTCCATCAAAGGAGAAATGACTGTGTCTTGAGTGTCTGTCTTCACCCTCCTACATTCCTCCCCTGACCATTCACAACTTGTCTTTCCTCGTTTTTTTTTTGTTGTTGTTGTTGTTGTTGTTCACGTGAAAGAAGTTTCTCCATCTCCCCAGCTATTCTGTTGGAAGGAAAACAAATAAATACCACTTTAAGTTTATCATCATTATTGTCATTATTTGCCATGAGGATTGTTGCTCTGGAAGTTGTAGAGTTGGGTCTGGTCACTGGAAGAAGAGGAAGAAGGGATTAAATAGACCTGGGCTGATGATGTTGTCAGACATCCTGAAACTGCCTTATTTCTCCTCACTTTCCCCAGCTCCTGTCCTACTGCTGCCCTGGTGTTTGTCACTATTTGAGGAGGGAGGCAGGACAGGCTATGAGAAGAGCATTAGAAAAAAGTTTGCCTCAGCTAACCGTGATGAAACAGCCTTGCTATTAAGGCGGAGTCATTTGGGTCACCTGTGAGAATGGAGGCAGGATCCTCATCAGAACTTTTCTCCAAATAGCCCATTCTTTCTCTGTTGGTCACTAAAAATACTGTAATTTTTAAATATTCAAATGGGCCCATGATATAATGGAAGACCCATAATTTCTCTTGACCAGTGAGTTTGGGCAGAGGTTTCAGGCACTACTTCCAGGCTGGCATGTATGATTGTCTGGAGAGATGGTCCCTTCCCTTATGTGGTGGAGCCTGGAGAACTCCATGTGGTGGCCACTCAGCCTGACTAGATTGGTGAGGAGAACCACTCCAACATGAAGGAGTCCCAGGCACACAGGGTGACATCTTTGCTGCCTTAAGTCATTGAATGGCAGGGCTATTTGTTACTGTGGCATAACCCGACTTAGCACCTGGACAGAGCATAATAAAAGGAGTGAGGAAGAGAAAGGACCATTTTCTGTATTGGACTCCACCTCTTTGTGACTATGAATTCGTATAGACATACTGATTCATGCATGCCACCCAACTTACAACTCAAGTGAAGACAGTCACTTCTGATCCCTGCAAACTGAGAATAATAAACATTACACAGCTTTAAATAATGTGCAAACTCTTAATGGTTATTATGGTTAGACTAATTTGTGGCCTTAGTTATCTAATGGTTTTGAAATATTCTTCTACTATATATGTTAGATTATCATCTCTCTCCTACTTATTATCTTTTCAATTATAATGTATTTCTGGTGAAATAAAAAAAAACAAGATAAGCAATAGCTGATTAAAACAGACTACACTGAAGAATGAATGAAAAAAATTGCTTTTCAGCTTTTCTTAAAGAATAACAGTTAGTAAAAGTCATGACTATCTTCCTTCCTTCCTTCCTTCACTGCAGATAGAATCAAAGGAGTCCGAAAATGTTGCTTTTCATTGTTAATGCTTATTAGAGCAATCCATGAACATAGTTTAATGAGTCAAATGGTGTATAGTCCTTAACTCAGGTCATGTCAATTTCCAAATCCCCTCCTCAGACCCACCACTAAGATCTCATTTACATTACTTCTTCGTTATATTTTTAAATGATGTGCCCATGCTGCACCTTCTTGTTTTCCTTTCTAGGTATTATTTATGGCCTTCTTTCCATGGAAAATGGCATGCTAAAAGGTTGGGTACCTTTCTATGAGGGCCTGGGTCTCCCTGGAAACAGGTTGAATCATGCACCCAGTGATACATTTCTCAGACAAGTTAGCTCCATGCCAGGCGTGCGGTCATGAGGGGTGACAAGAAACTAGGGAAGCGCCCTCCCCCAAATAGCAAGGCCTCAGATCTGCTGATGGCTGGTGGGAAGGCATTACGGAGAGGAGATGTGATATGATAGATAAGTAGTTCTACCATTTGACAGCAAGTATGGCATTGGATTGAAGAGGGAGGAACGATAAACCCATTTTTTGAAGGAGGCTCGGGCTTTTTATGCTCACCCCTCATTGTTCCTTTTTTCTGCCTTATTTGTAAACCAAATGACACTGGTTTCTGAGTCCATAGGAGAAAGGACGCTGCCATGGCCTTATGGCAAAGACTGGGTCCAGTCCCGGTGGTCATGATAAAGAGATCCACCTATTGTTTTATGTTTTTGTCTCCTCAGTTGTCTTTATCTTGATGAGAGTGAGGTAGAAGATCCACTATCTGTGTTCAAGGACTTCTTTTAAGGGACCAAGAACATTGTCAACAGGTGGAATCTGTTTTGTTGGAATCCCTCGGTTTTGTTCCCTCCTGGAGTAAAACAGATGAATCTATGGATTGATAAATACTCTGTGGTCAAGTGCACTCTTGGAGATCGAGAAGCAATAAGGATGGTGAGGAGAAAGTCAGAGAAGAGAAACTGCTCTACAGTTGACACATCATTTTCTCATATTCCATTTCATATTTATAACACATCTATGAGGTAGCTATAGCAAGCATAATAACTTACCCAGTCCAGGTGAAGAAACAGTCTAAGGAACTTTCCAGAGGATTCTTGGAATAACGACAGGTGCACCGACTTAGAAGTCAAACCAGGTCTCCTCTCTCTCTCTTTCTTTCTTTCTTTTTCTTTTACTTTCTTACTTCCTTTCTTTTTAAGGTTTTTATTTATTTATCTGAAAGGGAGAGAGAGTGACAGAGAGAAAGACTGAGAGAGAAAGAGAGAGAGTGTGTGTGTGTCTGTGCACCCATGAGCAGGGGGAGGGAGAAGCAGACTCCCTCCTGAGCAGGGAGCCCAATGTGAGGCTCGATCCCAGAACCCTGGGATCATGACCTGAGCTGAAGGCAAACGCTTAACTGACTGACTACCCAGACATCCCCGGTCTTTGTTTATATTTCAGCTGTCCTAGTCACTAGATAAGGCAATAAATATTAAACAACATGAACAATAAATAGGCCTTAAGTATTATTATGCTTACATTGGTCTTAGATCTTAGTTATCTGATGTCTTAGGCAAACTACTTAGCTTGTCAGAGCATCCATTTCCTTAAGTATGAATTGGAGGTAATAATAGTTGCTTCAAGCTATTTGCTGAACATTTGGGACAATGCTCTCTAATACACATCGTTCACATGAGCCTGAGCTGTTGAAGTGTTTTGTGCATATTGGCTGATTTACAGCAAGCTTGTGAGATAGGTTCTGTAATGACTGCATTCTCCATCTTGCAGGTGGACAGGTAGCCTCCCTATGAGGCAGAGTGATGTGCCTAAGATCACAAGTGCATTAGGCAGAGGAACTGAGGTCCAGCCCTCAACATTGTGATGCCCAAGCCTAAAACCATAACCCTTATGTAGTACCATTTCACACCTCCAAAATGTGTATAGGGCTGCATAGATTCTAGATTCTCAGTAAATGCTGGTGTCCTTGAGAAACATCCCCCAGGATCAAAAAGGTGCTAAAAATCTCTAGTCAATTAATCTCTGGGGATTTCTTCTAATGCATCAACCTTCTTATACCTTCACTTTCTTCTTTGCTCAGCTGAAATTATTTCAGGAATATTTTTGTCAACACTCCAAAATCTCTAAACTTCTGCTTTTCACATCTATCTGAGTAAAAACCAAATCCCAGATGAACTCAGTAATTCACTTGTCTTCACTCAAGAAGCACACATTGCCAGAGATCACCTAGCAAGGCAGAATGCATTGATGTTCACCTTCCAAAGCAGGATCACCACTACCACAAGCTTACCCTATGTTTTCTTGGGCCATCAAGATCCTGTTTTCACAACAAATATTTCAAACCCTTACTACTTCTCTCACATCTCTGTAAACACCTCCACAACACATAGAAGAGGACAAAAACCACGTTCTGAGATGAAATGGAAAGAGTGGGATAAGAACTCCCTCATCTGTCTCTAAATACTAAATCGTCAACATACTTGCATCCTGTCCTTCTCTTCTGGTAACAACATTTTCATTTGAGGTTATCTCCATCCCCTCATCCTGAGACAGCCTTCCCTGTTTCAGGAATCTTAAAATCTCAATCATTCCTTTTCTCTCTCTCTGGACATTTCACTAGATCCTTCACATCAATACTTGTTCATTTACTCATGATCTTCCCATTTTCAGAGAAAAAACACTTTATTGCTCTCAATCTTCCCCTAATTAGCACTTTATCTAACTTCTCCTTTTTGTTGACACCTTATGAGAAGAGCCTCTTTCCTCTGTACTCTGGACCCTCACTTCTTCTATAACATCTGTCTGTCCTCTGCCCACATCTGGTCTCTAGGTATGTTTTTTTCTTAGGTTATAAGGTGTTCAGTCCTCTACAGAGTCTTTCCTACACTTCCAGGACAAAAGGACTTCCAGTTTTTTCCCCTCTGTCTCTGGGTTCCTTCTTCCCAGCCACGACTACCTTTGAATGCTGGAGTTCATTCATCCTAGACCCCGTATTTTTATTCTATACATCTTCTCAAGACCAGAACAACAGAATCTGTGGTTACAGCAATCGTTGCTAAGGTAAGGGCTCCCAAACTGATGGGTAGAATAAAGCTTCTCGCTCTGAGTTGATCCTACTCATCACCTCCATGTTGAATGCTGAAAATTATATTAAACTCAAAATCTCCAAGACCAAATTCTTGATCTTCCCTGCCTTTTTTAATTTAATAGAATTAAAATTATATTAGTCAACATAGAGTATGCTGCTGGTTTTTGGTGTAGTGTTCAATGATTCAATAGTTGCATGCTCACCACACATGTGCTCTCCTTAATGTCCATCACCCAGGTACCTCATCCCCTACTCTCCTCCCTTTTGTAACCCTCAGTTTGGTTCCTGGAGTCCAGAGTCTCTTATGGTTTGGCTCCTTCTCTGATTTCTTCCTAATCAGTTTTCCCTCCCTTCTCTTATAATCGTCTATGTTATTTCTTATATTCCATATATGAGCAAAATAATATGATAATTGTTTTTCTCTGATTGACTTATTTCACTTAGCATAATACCAGCCAGTTCCACCCATGTCGATGTAAATGGTAGGTATTCATCTTTTCTGGTGACTGAGTAATATTCTTTTGTATACATAAACCATATCTTCTTTATCCATTCATCTGTTGGAGGACATCTCAGTTCCTTCCACAGTTTGGCTATTATGGACATTGTTTCTATGAACATTGGGGTACAGGTATTCCTTCTTTTCACTACATCTATATCTTTGGGATAAATACCCAGTAGTGCAATTGCTGGGTCATAGGGTAGCTCTATTTTTAACTTCATGAGGAAACTCCATATCATTTTCCAGAGTGGCAGAACCAGCTTGCATTCCCACTAAAAGTGTAAGAGGGCTCCCCTTTTTCCATGTCCTTGCCAGCATTTGTTGTTCCCTGTCTTGTTAATTTTAGGCATTATAACTGGTGTAAGATGGTATCTCATTGTGGTTTTTATTTGTATTTTCCTGATGGCAAGTGATGTGGAGCTTTTTTTCATGTTTCTGTTGGTCATTTGTATGTCTTCTTTAGAGAAGTGTCTGTACATGTCTTCTACCCATTTCTTGATCTTCCCTGTCTTAATAAATGGCATCAGACATCAATAACACAACATGGCCACTTTAGAATCAATGGGACTCCTACCAGACCCACATCCTCATGATCAAACCATGGCCAACACAATATAATTTTATCCTCTAAAGTTTCATCTGCTCTGTTCACTTTATCAATACCCATCACCACCATGTTAGTTCAAGAGTCCATCATTTCCTACCCAGACACTACAGTGACCTCTGATTCCAAACCCAGACTGGACCCCTTTCAAGCCATCACTGAAGACCTCGGACTTTCAATACACAAACCTGGTTTTGTTTCTCCCATGTTAAAACCTCCCAATATATTACCCATTCTCTAGGGATAGTGATCACAGTCTTTAATAAGCTTCCAGGGTCAGGCATGGTCTGGAGCAGGTGTCTCCCCACCTCATTTCATGTCATGGCTGGCCCCACCAGCTGTGCTCTGCACAAACTACTTGTTCTTGTTGTCTATTGCTATAAAACAAATTAAGTCCACATTTAGAAGAGTCAACAGCCAGTATTTTCATAGATCAGGAATTCTATGCATGGAGAACCCAGAAAGAGACCAGTGGGCATATCTGAGAGTAGGGACTAGGGCCAAGAAGAGTTAGGACTGCAGTATCCATGTCTCGAGGTTACACCTTCTTTGCCAACATATGGCTTGGGCCAGGGTGCCTGAGAACAGGCTCACCTGAGGCCATCAACCCCAGCACCAGCCCATGAAGACTGCTTGGGATCCATGACTGGTATCTGAAAGGGAGTAAGCAGAGTCCTCCAGAGCTAACATTCCCTAACAGCCTTCCAGAAATCATGGCCTTGCACAGTCTAGCCTCAGAAGTCACAGGGCATCCTGTCTAGCACATTCTATTCACCCAGGAGGCCACAAACATCTACCCATTTCACAGAACAAAGACCTCACCCTTTGATGAAAGACATGTCAGATAATTTAGGGATCATGTGTGAAAAGTGCTGCACTCTTTCTGCCATTTCTCAAAAGCACCACTTCAGGCTTGTGCCACCCTCTGCCCTTTCCTTCCCCACAACCTGATTAATCCTACCCATCCTACAGATTCTAGCTCCTTCTCTGTTTCTCTCTAAGACTGCAAGCTTGAACTGATTCCCTCTCTATCCCTGCTTCCCCCCATACACTTCTTTGTCACACTTAACTCCATCGTCATTTAACTTCAAGTTGCTGATTGATGACTGCCCCCTTATTACATAAAGAACTCCCCAAAAGCAAGACCTTAGAGTAAGTGAAGAAATGAAACGGGAAGAGAGAGAACTGGAGCATGGTCTCTCCAACTATACATACAGAGCTCTTTGACCACATATTGCTCCCTCTCTGTGAAAGGAAGAACGTTCTGGCAGATGAGGCAGGAAAGACCTGTCTTCAGAGAACTGTGTTGGGACGTCCTCCAAAAGGGAGAGATACATGGGAAGAACTCTCTTTCCCTGTTTTCTTGATCATCCTAAGTGAATGAACAAACACTTTATAGCCTCCTCTGGAAACCTCTGGCCTCTGCACGTGGCAGAACATGAATGTATGATTGCAATGTTTGCCCAGGACCACTCAGGTGTAGGCAGGAGGGCACAGGCTGGGAGCAACAAGAAGCAGAAGTTGCAACTACACCTGGATATGCAGCTCCTTTGAGCCCTGGAGGCACTTGAATACTTTTCAGAAGGGGAACACCTGGGTCCCCCATGACCTGGATGGCTGCCATGCACCTTGGCTTCCTGCTGAAACACTGGGCAAAGCAGTCAGCAGCATGAACACACAGACCCCATATCCAAGGTGGGGGCCGTTGAGGATGGCTGGGGGTGGGCATCTCACGAGGTAGGCCACCTTCCCGAGCCCATGCGCCATCATTTTTCCTGCTGCTTGCTAAGGTGATTTTCCTGAGGCTGCTGTTCATCACACAGGAGCAACCCCAACTTCTAAGTCCCAGTAGTAGGGTATGGGTGATTTGTGTAGCGAAATGTTCAGACAACAAAGTATACTGAACTGAGAGACGCAAGGAAACAGGGACTTTTTTTTTTTTTTCCTACTCTGATTCAATCATTTACCAAGTCAAAAAGCACAATATTGAAAGAATGTAGGAAAAAGACTCAGCTTTATTTTGGATCTATCTATCTACCTACACACACACACACACACACACACGCACATAAATACAGACACACGTGTGTACAGTATGTGCCTTCCTATATGTAAATGTATGCACACATAAAATCAAGTCCCTAGCAACTCAGTCCTGTTTTGTATTCACTTTTTAAAGTAATTTCTTCCCTTGCTTTTTTTTTTTCTTTCGATTAAGCTCCATATGGACCAACTGATTCACGAAAGCTAGCTATACCGCGATCAACATCACAATCATCGTTATGAAAGGTAATGGTAACAATTCCTTGAGGCTCAGACTATTTCACAAAGTGCTTTGATGCCCTGTGCAGGGTGGGATGTTACCAGTCTGTGTCTGCAGCCCAGCATCCAGGCTCTGGGGTAGAGATGAGGTTGCTGTGGTCATAGGCTCATCATTTCTTTTACCAGAAAATAGCCTCCGTTGATTTACCTAAAAACAAAACAAGCAAAACCATTGTTAGTCTGAGCTGCCGTTCCTGAAACAAGAGGTAGAACGTGAGTATCCTGAAATGAATTAAATGCATCTTCAAGTCCGGCTGTTGTGGGGGAGGGATGATTCTATATACATGTCTGATCCTATTCCCCCTAGGGACTTGGAGCCCTACTTTCATTTAAGAAATATGACTACTACCCCTTTAAATAAGAATAAAAACTTTTACTTCATTCTTTCAACTCTACGTCCAGGCTCACCGGGACTGTGGATCTTTGTCTCCAGTCAGTGCCTATTCCACTCTGTGTAAGAATCACCGATGTTGATAGAAATAGCCATGGGGTGTGCTAAGAACCCATTTCGTGTGTCAGAGGAGCTGGATCTCAGCTAGATGAAATGTCAGAGGAAGGCAGATATCTCTATGTGAAATGACCTTAAGAAAACCCCGACCTCGCCAAAGATGACCTTTTTCCAGCAAGAAACATTAAAATTACAACCATATTCATGTTTCAGTTTCAAAAACAATATGTGTTTCTCCTCCACACTCTCTGACTTGGCATCCTACATATCTTAAATAAAGATATACCAGGTCCTATTTCTACTCGGCAGTGTGGACTTGATTTATTTCTGTCTGAACACACCCGTGGAATGAAGCTGCTCTTTTTAATTCCTCAAGAGGCCCATCGGAGGTCCATTTTATTGCTATTTTAGCTGAATGTTTTACTACTGTACCTGTATTTAATATTTCCAGTGTGGCCTCATTTTGGGGATTTTTCCCCCCAAATCCCACAGGCATCCTTGTTTTAAGGAAAATATATGTCTTATCCATGTGTTAATCAAACTGAAAATTCTGGGCCTTAAAATGCAGCTATAGAGAAAGGTCCACATCTGCTTGCATTTGAGTCTTCAGGTGCCAAAGTGCAAAATGACAGATCAGGGGTGGAAATGAATTTTATATCAGTGGCTGGAGGAACATGGCTGTCCCGAAAGCCACATTGAGAAACGGGCTTTAAAAGCACTTGCATTATTCTGTGTCACTATTAGTCCTTTGTTTTTGCCTATCTGTTTAACAGGGCCTTGTCTTGCAAATTAAATCCAATTTTTGATCAGCATGAATTCCAAGGGAACACGGAAAGCCTTTCTTCTGGATACCTAACTGCTGAAGTAAAACATAGGATTTCAAAGCACCTGTCATTGTCAGAATGGGAGAATGACTTCAGAACCTTCCAAGCTTCGTGTGTGTGTTTTCCCCCCATTAATGGTGTTTAAGGTGCTGTGACACACATGCTCCCTATTGCAAGATAAATGGGAAATCACTTGAGTTAGGATCCTTTCTGAAACAGTGTGCTGGGGCACCTGGGTGGCTCAGTGGGTTAAAGCCTCTGCCTTCAGCTCAGGTCACGATCCCAGGGTCCTGGGATCGAGCCCCACATTGGGCTCCCTGCTCAGCGGGGAGCCTGCTTCCTCCTCTCTCTCTGCCTGCCTCTCTGCCTACTTGTGATCTCTGTCTGTCAAATAAATAAACAAAATTAAAAAAAAAAAAGAAAGAGTGTGTTGACTGCAGCTACAATCTACTCTGGGCACAAGACAAGGGCAAATGCAGGTGCAAGCAACACACGAGGAGTGGGCCAGGGAAAGGATGTTGCTGCGTATTAGCTGGATCACCTTGGCTATTCACCAACTCCTCACCTTTAAGTTAACAACAACAGTGTCTATGTCACACATGTGTTGTGAAGAATGAAGGGAATGAGGTGGGAGAAACAGCTGGGAAGATGTCTGGTGGAGAGTTTCAGGTCGGAGTTTCATAAAACACACAGCGCAAAGGTGAGAGAGGGTTGTTTGTTCTTTTATCAGGTTAGAATAAAATTCCAGGGAAGAATTCTGATTGGCCTGGTGTCTATCACGTGACCACTTTGTATTACAATCCACTATTTAGGGAACTTCAGTAGAAAGCTGTTGTTTGAAGGAGCATATCTGAGAAGGAGAGTCTATCCTGAGTTGACAATTTATTAAATATTTACTTTAATTCATTATTGGTGCCATGGAGATTTCAGCATCCCACTCTCTGCCCAAATACCTCCAGAAAGGCTTCATACTTCCTCACAAATCAAACCTGAACTATGCTGATGATATTCAAAGCAGTCTTTCCTCTGAGGGGATCTTTATCTGTCAACCTTATTATCACTCTTTCCTTAAAATATATTTCACAAATGAGTCAGGATCATCTGCGTACATATCTTCCATACTCTTGAGGATGACAAATTTTTCCACTTGCATCCTGCTTTTGGAATTTCTGATGTGATTGTACATGCATTATCCCATTTGATGTATGGGACATAGGTAAGCAACCTGGGGACGTGGATAAGGATCATAACCTATGGTTTATCTACTTGGTTAAGGCAAGACTTTTTGCAGAGTTTCTAAAGAATAGAGGCAGGACTTGAACTCAAGACATCAGTCTCAAAATCAAATTCTCTTTTAGAAGCTGTGCCATCCATGCACTAACACTTTGTCCCTAGTCTTAAAATTATGGCTTTGTTGCTGATGAGTCATGGTCTATAAATTTAAAGGTGGGTGCTAGAATGCTGAGACCATACCCCCTCTATGAAGGTTATAAACACCCTCCCTTCACAACAACGTTCCTCTTAGGACCCTTATATTTCTCAACAAAAAGCTGCTGAATGGGTTTTTAAAATTAAATGCTCTTTCTTGAGTTGAGAATCTGTACACGTTCTGGGAATTCAGTGAAGGCACCATCAGACTGTCTTGCTTCTCCATTCTTGTCAAAAGCCTGTCCAAGATTTATGAAAGCTCTTTGGCCATAACTCTGCTACCTCCTTAGAGCCTGGCTAGCCTTGGAGGACTGCATGCTGACCCGCATGTCCTACTCTTTCCGAGAGCTTCCTACCTTTGACAAGGTTTTAATTTCATGTCATCGTCTTCAGTTTAGTCCTAGCAAAAATGATCATAAGCATTTAGGATGTTGGTGTTTGATAAATATTTGCCAAGTGATTGTGTATGTGACTGAATTTGCCAAAATAATTTTGAAATATCTTGCTGTAAAGATGAACTTGTCAGTTCTTCCTTGTATTTCTATCATTTTGCTGTAATATTTTGAAAATATGCTAAATGTTGACATCATGTTGAGAATAGTTATAGCTTCCAGATGAACTGACAGTTATTGTCATTATATGGACAATCTCTATCCATAATAATATTTTTGTCTTAAATTCTACTTGTCTAATTTCAGTATGGTTAGAATTTGCTTAATGTTTTCCTACCTTTCTTTTGTTGCCTTTCCATGTTGTCATGAGCTAAGTATAATTTTGTAAACACTATATACCTTATTTTTTTAACCTGGTCAGACATTTAATAACTTTTAACTTATGACATTTAGTCCATTTATATTTACTGTGATTATTCATATCACTAAACTTCTTCCTAGCATTTTGGATTGCATCTCTCATTTAACACCTTTAATAATAATGCTATTTCTTTGATTCTTTATTCACTTTTCTAGAATTTTATTTTTGGAATAAAATGGAGCAGGTAGGGGAATTGATTGTGGAATTTTGTTGTTAATTTAATTGTGTTTTTTCTCTATTGGTTTGGAGTGTATACATATTCCTTCTTTATTTTTAGTGGCCACACTTGAAATTTTTGTCTTATATATTTAACAAGGTTTAACAAGGTGCTAATAATTTTTTAAATCTTTTTTTCCACAAAAGAGATGTAAGAATCCTAGATTTTTTTTCTTTCTAAAATTTTTTATTTATTTAAGTAATACATCCAGTGTGAGCCTCAAACTCAGGACCCCAAGATCAAGAGTCCCATCCTCTTCTGACTGAGTCAGACAGGTGTCTCAGATATTTTTTTTTTCCTTCTAAAACATTTTTATCTGTCTGAGGAATGTCTTTTTAAAAATTCCTTTAGAGCAGCCTATTGGTCATAATTTTCTCATTTGGAGCTATCAGAAAAGATCTTTATCTTACTTTTAATGATAGTTTTACAGAGTATGAAATTCCTTGTTGAAAGTTAAAATCTTTCAAAATGTGGAAGATGTTACTCTGTCTTCTTGCTTCTGCTATTTCAACTAAAAATCTGTTAGCTTGTTGATCTTTTTCTCTCCAGCTACTGTTGTATTCTTATTGAAGTTCTTCAGTTTTACAACAATGTGTCTAAGTGTGAAATTCCTTGTTTTGTTTAATTTGGTTTGATATACACTGTACTTTATTTTCTATATTCTATATTTTTGTATTCTATAACAGCTTTCCTTATTTCTCTCCTAAACTGTTGGGTATTTCTTCTAATTAGTATTTCTTCCTGATTCCCAATTTTTAGTTTATTTTAATTTTATTTTTAAATTTTATTTTAATCCATTCATTGGATTTTGAAACTTAATAATTTTATTTCTAAAAGGACTATCTAGTTTTTTTTTCAAATTTGTATAAACACAATTATCTTTTGTTCTTTTCTAACTTTGTTTTATTTCCTTAAATTCTTCAAATGTTCTTACTTTGTATATGTATAACTGTGTGTGTATGTCTGTGTGTGCATCTATGTGTATCTCTGTGTGTGTTCATGTGTGTGTGTGTGTGTGTGTGTGTGTGTATAGGACTTACATTTAGCACATGATCTACAGAGGGGAGTTTCATTTGCTTTTTTGGGGAGCCAAGGGGCCTACAGATATGGCACTATTTCTGGATCCTTGCAAGGTTCCTATGCTAAAGTCTAGATCTCAGGTTGAGGTCCTCCATTGTACTAGGGTCTAAGCTTAGGTTTTGTTGTTGTTGTTGGTGGTGGTGTTGTTGTTGTCCTGTTTTGTTTTTTTACACGGACTTATTTAGTGGTCACCCCTCATTCTCTAGTTTTAGCTTAGGCATTTTTCTTTGTCTACTTATTTTTATTTCTTGGAGATCTCCTTTATATCCTCTAAAGCCATTAAAAAACACATTAAAATTATTTTCACTTATATTTGTGTTGTTAATTTCTCTTTAACCCAAATCTGGTTGTGTTTGGGTTATATAAGCCAAGATATTCTTCTGATGACTCATCTGCCATACAATCAGAAACCCATTTCTGGAATTATTTTGGAGAGGAATTGTCTAATTGATCATTCTGTGTCCCTGAACTTCCAAATAATGATAATAAAGAAGAGTAATAATAACAAGAAGTGTATACTGAAAATTTTCATGGCACAAGAGACCATGCTACCCATGTATAAATAATGTCTTCTCAACATAGTGAAAAAGCTGTGCTTCTGAGAATAAAACAGCATGGTGTTTAGTTATCAAAAACCTAATTGAGGGATGCCTGGGTGGCTCAGTTGGTTAAGTGTCTGCCTTTGGCTCTGGCTTTGATCCCAGGGTCCTAAGATCGAGTCCCACATTAGACTCCTTGCTCCATGAGAAGCCTTCTTCTCCCTCTGCCTGCTGATCCCCCTGCTTGTACTCTCTATCTCTCTGACAAATAAAAAAATCAAACCTTAAAAAAAAAAAAAAAACTAGTTGCTAGTGGTCAGGGGTTGAAAGGGGCTGGAATAATACTCTGTACATTTAACACTATGCCATTTTATATATATATATGTATATATATATATACACACACACACACATATATTTGAAAAACTGATATTTTATATATATATATAAATTTGAAAAATATAAAATTATATAATTTTCATGGAAAACTGCTTTTTGAATTCACAGCTAGAACATATATTAATTCACCTGAAGAGACTGGCCTAACCCCTCTTTCCAACAAGGAGTATTGCAGGACTGAGTGTACCTCCACTTTGCCCAGGAACCTGGAAAAGCTCTGGAATGAACCAGAAGTTCAGCTTCATCAACTTAGGGAGACATCCTTATTTGCATTCTCCTCCCTAATCACCACATTCTGGTTAGTATGTCTATTTCATTGTTGTATCCATTGTATGATTTCTTATTACAACCATTTCAAAAATGAACAAAGAGTTAACGAGATGAATGCTGAGCACACAAATATGTGATTGCCTTATGGAAGAAGCTTAAGTCACTCATCTTGCGTTTTCAGAACACATAAAAGATTCTAGCAACTCTAAGGTCTACATCATGTAATATTTTAGCTTTATTTTCAGAGGGGGGATGCTCTTCTCATGTACCAGGCAGCAACAAGAAATTAATGACATCAAATACAATTAGATTAATATTAGAAACCTTGCAGAAGGATTTCCCTCAGTTTGGTGTTCACTTAAAACAATCCTCTGGGTCCCTTTGGTTCTATACATTATAGAGTTGAGAAGACTGAGGCACAGAGGCTCTGTGGCTTGTTAATGCCACAAGACCAGTAATAGGGTTTTCTGGAGAAACAGAACCAATATGACATATACCCATTACACACACACACATGATTTATTATATTGGGTCATATGTGATTATGGAAGCTGAGAAGACCCTGCAAGCTGGAGACCTGGGAAAGCCAAAGGTTTTGTTCTGAGAACCAGCAGGCCCGTGATGTAAGTCACAGTCAAGGGCAAGAGAAGACTGATGCCCCAGCTGAAGCTGTTGGGCAGAGAGCAAATCCCCATTCCTCTGCCTTTTGTTCTCTCTGGCCCTCAGCCTATTAGAGGGTGCTCACCCTCCCTGAGAATAATCTGCTTTACTCTGTCCACTGATTCAAGTGCTAATCTCTTCTGGAAGCACAATCACAGGCACCCCAGGAAATAATGTTTAATCTGGGCACCCCACGTTCTGGTCAAGGTGGCACATGAAATCAACCATGGTGGACAGCAAGTGGGAGAGGCAGGGAGGACCACCTCATCGGTCCAGACCATTTCTTTACTCCTTGTGCTGCCTATGTTAAAACAAATACTGGTCAGTTCCTCTTCCCCACCTTTCTAGAGGAAAAATTAATAATAAATAAAAATAATAGCAAGACCTTTCATCTACTTTTCTCTGTCATATTGCTTTCTCCACCCTTCTGTTCCACTTAGAGAAAATTATCTATTACCCATTCTCTTTAAAATTAAGTATCTCCTAACAGTCATTCTGTTTGTTCCTGGGGCTCCAAGAGTCAGTGAGAGGATCAAGATACTGACCTGGAAGGCCTCAGAGTCCACCAGGGTTTCCCTCATGTCAGATGTCAAATCTCTCTTAATATATCTCCCCAGCAATCTGCTTATCCTCCATGAAAATGGGCCCCTCCCCTTGGAGGAGCCTTCTGTTTTGCTACAAGATGTATTCCGGCCAAATAACTTAACATCTCTGCTCTGTGAGATACTATTCAAGGCATAATATTTTCATTCTGTCATGTCAAGTGAATCCTGCAAAAATACGATTTTATTAAAAGTGATTTGCCTTTTAGGATTTCTTGCCTTTCTTGGGTATAAATGTTGCAACTCTCCAAATTCATGTGGAACATTGGCTAATTCAGGCAAAAAAATGTCCATTCTTCCTTGAAAGATGGAATCCTGAGCAGGAAGGATACCTACATGATTATCTTGTTCAACATTTTGCTTTTACATGTGAGGACACTGAGAAACAGATATCCAGTCACTTGCTCAAGAACACACAGGTCATTCTGACAGGAGTATTCAAGGGCTGGTTGTTTTGTGGTTCAATATTCCAATTAGCAAGTTCACATAGTCACAGTGGAATGCAAATCCTAGAAGGGCAGTGATAATGTCTTCATAATTCTATTCTCTATCGACTATTTTAATGATATACCCAGACACTCAAAACATAACTTCCATGTCCAAAGATCATAGCATTTTCAGACATTCAGAAACCTTATGACAGAAACAAAAAGTTGTATTTCAAAACTAATGGAATCTTACTTATCTGCTAGGAGCTAGACTGTGTGCTTTTCAGTGCATTATCTCATTAGACTTCATAACTATTTGGGGAGGTAGGTACAGCTACTGTTTTACAAATGGAGAAATTAACACTTAGAAAGATGACATGTTCTGCTCAGAATTACCAGACTGTCAGGGGTAGAAGGAAGCATTGCATCTTGGTTTCGCCATCTTGGAAGTACCAGCTTCTAACCATATTGGTTCTGCCTCTCAAGAGCTACGAGAACATTGGGGACCACCCTGGGGTGCTGAGGACCTGCCATGCCAGAACTCAGCAGGTCTGTGATGGAGCAGATCTGTAAAGGCTGCTTCTGCTGGGAGGAAGTCCAGGAAGAGGGGAGAGAGACCCTGCTGGGGGGCTATTGATGCCGAGGAACCCAGGACTCAGTAACAATCACCACTGGGGTCAGAGAATCTGTAGAATGTTGTGGGGGATTGAGAACCTGGAAGCTGGGTAGTAAGGCTGACTGATAGTCAGGCTCACAATTCTGTCACCTGAGGTGTAGTATAAGGGTTGATACAGGGATGAACAAAGCAGGGATATGGGCATTCAAGTTCTGGGAAGGAGAGGGGGTGACAAGGACAGATGAGGGCTGATGACCTGGCAGTCATGACACTGAATTAGGAAGCCAGGCTCTGTGGTGTGGTCAGAGAGCTGTGGGTTAAGACTGCGTTACTACAGAATTCCAATATCTCTGTCCCATGCTCTTGCTGTGTGACCTTTGATAAACCCTTAACCTTCCTGAACATCAGATGTTTCATCTCTAAAATGAGAAATAGAATTATCTCAATGAAGTGTTTTAGATAAATTAAAAAAAAAACATAATTTGCAAAACTGGCCAGTACAGTATTTGTCACGCAGTAGGTGATTTTTATTACTTTCTTCTTGTCCAGCTTTACTGAGACAGAAGTGACATACAACACTGTGTAAATTCAAGGTGCACAACAGGTTGACTCGACAGATCTATATATTGCAAAATGAAGACCACCCTAGCATGAGAGAACACCTCCATCATGTCACATAATTACTTTTTCTTTTTGCAGAGAGAACATTTAAGATCTACTCTCTTAGAAATTTTCAAGTGTATAATACAGTGCTATTATCTATAATCACCATGTTGTACAGTAGATCTTCAGAACTGATATGTGTTATAACTGGAAGTTTGTGCCCTTTGACCAACATGTCTCCATTTCCCCACCCCCTAGTAACCACCATTTTGCTCTCTCTCTAGGAGTTCCACATTTTTCGACTTCACATATAAGTGATATCATATAGTATGTATCTTTCTCTGTCTGGCTTATTTCACTTAGAATAACTAAAAATCTTCTGCACAGCAGAAGAAATGATTAGCAAAATTAAAAGACAACTTAAGAAATGGGAGAAAAGATTTACAAACCGTGTATCTGATAAGGGGCTAATTTTCAAAAAATATAAAGAACTCCTACAACTCATCACAAGCAACAACAGGAACAGTCTGATTAAAAATGAACAGAAAACTAAATAGACATTTTTGGAAAGAAGACAAGCACTGACCAATGGATCTATGAAAAGGTGCCCCACATCACGCTCGTCCTCAAGGAAATTTAAATCAAAACCACAATGGATATCACCTCACACCTGCTGGAATGGCCATCATCAAAAAAATTAGAGACAAGTATTTGCGAGAATGTGGAGAAGAAGGAATCCTGATGCACTATTGGTGGGAATGCAAACCTGATGCAGCCACTGTGGAAAAAAGCATAGAGGCTCCTCAGGGGGGAAAAAAAAATCACTGCCATACGACCAGCAATCCCAACTCTGGGCATATTTCCAAAGTAAATGAAATCAGTATATTGAAAAGACAGTTGCATTCTCATGTTCATTGCAGCATTATTTGCAATAGCCAAAATACAGAAACAAGTAAGCTGTCTGTCGGATGAAGTGGACGTGGTGTGTATATTCAGTGGACTATCATTTAGCTATGAGAAAGAAGGAAATCCTGCCATTTACAACAACAGGGATGGACCTTGAAGGGCAGCGGGTCTGATTCTGTGAATATGTATTATCACTTCCAAGACTTTCTCTACATTAATTTCTTGTGGATCCGATAACAAATTACTACAGACTTACTGTTATAAAACAGCACAAATTTGTTAAAATTGTAGAGGTCGGGGCATGTGGGTGGCTCAGTGAGTTAATCTTAAACTTCACGTCTGCGAAGCCCCCTCTGCCATGTAAAGTAACATATCTACAGGTTCCTAGACATTTGCAGGGGAAGGTCTTTTTTCTACTGACCACATTGTGTAAGGATCTAATGATGCCAGAAATACCTGTGGAACCCGATCTCCAGGCTGGGCTGGAACCAGCTGCAGAGGGAGGTGACTGGGTGCGGGTGGGATGGTGACTATTATTATAGTGTGTAGGCAGTCCTGACCAGCTCTTCCTTTCTACAGCCGAGAGCACCAAGACCAGCAAGGGAAAGTTTCTCCTTCAAAAGTACAGAGAATGAGTTTGGGGTGACTTTCTTCATATTTAACACAAACATGATAAAGCAGCAAATGCCCCTACTCCTTATTCATCAGTAAAGGTCACCTATGGCTCCTGCATACATTTCTCCTGATTTCTTCTTTTCAGAGCCTCAAGGCTCAATTGCACATTATCCTGTGACTGTGTTTATTTGTGTTTTATCTTAGCACTTGTCACTTTCTGAAATGATGCAGTTTTTATTTGTTTGCGTTCTAAATTGCCTGCATTTTTTCAAATATCACCTAGTTTGATGAATACATGTTGGATGGTTGGATGGATAGATGGATGGATGGATGGATGGATGGATGGATGGATGGATAGACGGATGGACGGATGGATGGATAGCCAGCTGGTTGGCTGGGTGGGTAGAGGGGTGGATAGAAGGGTGGGTGGATGGATGGATGGATGGATGGATGGATGGATGGAGACTGTATGTGAAATAGAATGCTAAACACTTCATGCACCTTATCCTGTGCACTCCTCATGCCTCTGCAGGTAAGCACTGTTACAGATGAGGAACGAAGATTTTAAGAGATGATATGATGTGACCAGGGTCATAATCAGGTGCAGAGTTGGGATTAGAACTCAGACCTTCTCTTCCAGAGCTATGAAGAACTTCACCTCCTGAAAAGTGCTGGGCACATCCTGGATTCAGAGCCAGCATTTCCATAGGCAATGAATGCGTACAGTTACCTTCTGAAAGGGAGTGTGCTTGAGAATTTCACTCTCCTGTCTGCTGTGCTTTCTTCACAGGCTTTCAATTTCAGTGTAATCCAACTTAGCAGCACAGAGTGGCTCCTGGGAAATTGGTTCATCTGTGTGGATGGGCCCCTGTAGCCCAGAGCTAACCTACTCACTGCCCCTGACCACTGAGGAGCAGATAAGTAGCCGAAGCGTGTGTGGATGAGTGTTGGAGGAGGTCGTGGTGCGTGTGCTGAGCGCAGCTGGAAAAGAATCTGAAATTGTCATACAGGAAAAAAGGATGGAAAAACGTTCTGGATGTGAATTTGCTATCAACACTAACACATATTAAAAATCTCCCCTTACACTGAGCTGTAAATTTATACTTTACAGTAGCTTTTGAACTCATCTTATTAAATCACCCTAGAAAAACTTACACAATAGAAGTTACTAACTCCACTTCACAGAAAATAAAACCAAGTCTTGGGAAACCAGAGTAACATGCCTGTGACCATACATCTAGTAAATACTATTCTTTTTTAAAAATTGTTATTTTAAATGCTGGTGTAGTTAACATATAGTGTTGTATTAGTTTCAGGTATACAATATAGCGATTCAGCAATTCCATGATCCGTGCTCATCACGGTAAGTGCACTCTCAATCCCCATCACCCGTTTCATCCATCCCCTCACCCACCACCCCTCTAGCAACCATGTGTCTGTGCTCTATAGTTACAAGTCTGTTCTTTGTTTGTGTGTTTGTTTTGTTTTGTTTTAATTTAGATTAAATTACCCAACATGGAGTACATCATTGGGTTCAGATGTAGAGTTCAATAATTCATCGGTTGCATATAACACCCAGTGCTTATCCCATCACATGCCCTCCCTACTGCCTTAAAGCCCATTTGGGTTTATTTTGTTTTGTTTTGTTTCTTTTGGTTTGTCTCTCCTTTTTATCCCCCTATGATCATTTGTTTTGTTTCTTAAATTCCACATGTGAGTGAAATTATATGGTATTTGTCTTTTTCTAACTGAATAGTTCACTCAGTATTACACTCTCTAGATCCACCCCTGTTGTTGGCAAATGGCAAATCTCATTCTTTTTTTAATGGCTGAATAATATTCCACTGTACAATTTTACTACATCTTCTTTGCCCATTCATCAGTTGACGGACACTTGGGTTGCTTCCATAATCTGGCTATTGTGAATAATGCTGCTGTAAACAAAGGGGAACATATATCCCTTCAAATTGTTGTTTTTGTATTCTTCAGTTAGATACCCAGGAGAGTGATTACTGGATCATATGGTAATTCTATTTTTAACTTCTTGAGGAATCTCCATACAATTCTCCAGAGTGGCTACCCCAGTTTGCATTCCCACTAACAGTGCAAGAGTGTTCCTTTTTCTCCACATCTTTGCCAACACTTGTTGTCTCTTGTGTTACTGATTTTAGCCATTCTGACAGGTGCAAGGTGACTAATTTGAATACTGTTATATCTTGGCACCAAGTATATCATATCATATGACATAGTATATAACCCCATGTCATGGGCTGAATCGAGACCCCCATATACATATGCCTAAGACCTAATACCCAGAACCCTTAAATATTACCTTATATGGCAAAGTTAGGATTTGGGGAAAGGAGGTTTTCCTGGATTACCCAGGTGGGCCCTGAATGCCATCACATTCATCCATACGCAAGAGAGACAGAAGGGGGTTTGAGACAGAAGAGGAGGAGACCACATGATAAGGGGCAGAGATGGGAGAGATGTGGCCACAAGCCAAGGATTGCCTCCAGCCACAGAAGCTGGTAGAGGCCAGGAAGGAATTTTTCCCTGGAGCCTTTGGAGGGAGCATTGTCCTACTGTACCTTGACTTCAGATTTCTGGACTCCAGAACTGTGAGGAAATATTGTCTGTTGGTTTAAGACCCCAACTGGTAGTAATTTGTTATAGCCATCTCAGGATACTAATATGCCCCAAGATAGCTTTAGTTTTAGCTAAACTGATAACTTAGAATACATCTTGGCTTTCTCAATTGAAAATGATACATTTTAACAAAGACACATGCAAATATTTACTAAACATTAAAAACAGACTGTCGGGGCGCCTGGGTGGCTCAGTGGGTTAAAGCCTCTGCCTTCGGCTCAGGTCATGATCCCAGGGTCCTGGGATCGAGCCCCGCATCGGGCTCTCTGCTCAGCAGGGAGCCTGCTTCCCCTCCTCTCTCTCTGCCTGCCTCTGTCTACTTGTGAGCTCTCTCTCTGTCAAATAAATAAATAAAATCTTTAAAAAAAATAAAATAAAAAAAATAAAAATAAAAACAGACTGCCACACATTAAAAAAATATAGAAAATGCATATATAACTATGTATTTGTAAGACCTATGCATTTCACTAGTGTGGATTGCCAGTAACAAGACCTTTCTGACATGTTAACAGAATAAATGATTTCTGTAAAACTCACCCCCAAAGCTTACTTTCAGACAGGTTATCTCAATTTATTTGGGTTCAGACTTGCTTTTTAGTAAGGGGGTTTTTGCTAATTATTGAGAGTACCACATTATTCCCTGAGGACTTTGAGGGTCCTTTTATGGAGAAACAATTCCCAAAAAACCCAAAGTAAAAGCTACAGCTACTCATCATCCCAGACTGAAACACATGTAAGGATTTAAGCTTCAGGTGGGGAGCACTGGACCTGCTCCATCTTCCCAGAATTTAACCCATCATCAAACCTAATAACGGTAAGGGTCGCAGGATAGGTGGCAGAGTCTGGGAAGAAATCAGGCAGGTGCAGACATGGGAGTGACAGCTTTCTGAAGTCCTTCACAGGGGAAATACCCAAACACAGAAAACTCAAAGCCAACCTTCCAGCTTCGTTATTCAGTTCACCCATAGAACAGGTTTGCATCCCGGTGGACTGGACACAAATAATGATTCCTCTGGGACACCCGGACAGCTCAGTCAGTCCAGGGTCTGACTCTAGATTTTAGCTCAACTCATGGTCTCGAGGTGTTGAGATCGAGTCCCACATTGGGTTGCGTCTTCATTGTGGAGTCCTCTTGCTCTCCTTGCTCTCTTGCTCTCTCTCTAAAATACCTAAATAGAATCTTTAAAATAATAATAACAATAATGATTCCTCTGAATAAATAAAACCCAGACCACTTTGGAAGACCTCGTCAAAAAGAAACTTTGACACGCTCCTCAACATTTGCAAAGTGCTCAGAACCCCTGGGAACTTAAAGAAGGATGACCTCGGTGACATGGAGGTGACAGTGATGGTGACAGTATGACTATGACTGAGGTGATGAATGATGACGGAGAGAGGCTGTCATGCAGTCTGCAATGACTATCACTCCAGGGACTTTGCTGTTCTAAAGTCCTCCTCGTGGGCTGCCTGGTGGCTCAGTCCCTTGAGCATCTGGCCCGTAATTTCAGCGCAGGTCTCAGAGTCATGAGATCAAGCCCCACATCAAGTTCCATGCTCAGCAGGGAGTCTGCTCCAGATTTTCTTTCTCTGCCCCTCCCCCTGCTCTCTCACACAAGTAAATGAACAAATATTTAAAAATAAATAGATAAATAAAATCCTACTCTTTGAGATGACAGGATTCCAGAAGGTCTTGGGTTCACTAGAGACAAGCCTCTGCTGAACTATGTCCAGGTTTCAAATCAATGATTTCATCCAAGGAGAGCTTACCAAGTGCCAGCAATATCCGTGCTGTTGTCCTAAGCTTTGCAGAGCAAATTTTAATAAAATGCTGTCTCAAGGAATTCTAGGAGCCTAGGGGTGAAGATTCAGGAGTAACATGGGGTTGAGCCAGAGTTTAGGAAGTGCTGCAGGGTGACCTGATAAATGGACAGAAGGTAGTATCGAAGCATGAAGGGAAACGTAGCTGAGCCTGGATAGTGAAGGAATCCAGCCTGCAGGAGGTGCCATATGCCCTCTGCTCCAGGCAGCTGCTAAGAGTTGCCCTGGCCCTAGAGAAGCACAGAGTGGGACCTGGAATGGAGGACAAAAATGCCCCTGCCTGTTCCTGTGGGTAGCAGAGCCGGAATGAGATGGGGGGCTTGTGGCGGAGGGAGAGGTGCGGGCACATGTGCCTGCCAAGTGCCAGGTCCAGTACTGAGCCTGATGCATAGAGAATCTCCTTTAACCCTTGGGACATTCTTATAAAATTGTGATTATTACTATCCCCACTTTACAGATAAGAAAACTGAGGGATCGCTCCAGATCCCACAGTAACCCAGCCAGATTCAGTTCTAGACATCAAGTCTGAAGCTCCAGAGCTCTTCACCCCTGTTCAGTGTTCGATGATGCCTTTGTGGTTGCATGTGTGTGCAGACCAAGGGGTCTGGGCCCCTGGGGGCCTTGGATATATAGATGCATCTGTGTTAAATTGGGCTTGTCTCCATCCCAGAGGGAAAATTCACTCTGCACATTTGTTAGCTGTTTCCTTTTAATACTATGGTGTCCTCTGGTGTTTAGGAACATTCATTTTGTATACTGTCTGGATTCAAGGGCACAAGGTGGCATACTAGGGGTGCTGGGGGTGGATTCTGGAGTCAGCAGATGGAGACTGGAAGCCACCACCACCCTTCCTAGCTTGCAAACTTAAGCTCCTCTCTGCATTCCTGCCCTTGCATTCTCCTTCATGAAGTACCTGCTTCACAAGGGTTAGCACATGGGAAATTCCTAGAATGTTCCCCACAGCACAGTAGGTATTTGATAAATAATGCTTGTTAGTATTACTATGCAAATGTCTCCCTGATGGGGATGTAATTAAGCCCTTCACTCTTTCTCTCCAGTGGATTTTCTTCTTAGCACCTTCAAACTTTCTTAGGGCTTTAAAGTAGTAAAGGCTCTTTGCTGCCCTCCCATCCTAATCCTGAGAGATGGACCACTTCTAAGAAGCCTGGTCCACCTCTCACTTTGTGCTGTGATTCTAGAAACAGATCCTGCATTCTTGCTACCCAGTGAGCTTATTTGGGGGCATGAGGGACTCAGGTAGATGGACACACGTTTCTTGGACTCTGCCCACCTGGATCTTCCTGCTGGAGAAGCAGCTTTTTGACCCACCACTAGAGCCTTCCAGCGCATCCTGCCTTGGGAGGGCTATGTGCTCCTTAAGACAGCTCTGTCTGTTCCCTTTCCTCCTCCTGGTCTTTGCATGGTGTCCTCTCTCAATGAAGCCCCCACTGAGAAAACCCTGTCCCCCACCTGGCATTCTCCACCCCCTACCTTGCTTTATTTTTCTCCAAAGGACCATCACCATCCAAAATGCAAAGTATTGTACTCTTATTGTTTATTTTTGTTAACCAACTTTATTTATGACCTGATGTATGTATCAGAGGACATCCGGTCTATGGCCATGCTGCCCTGAATGAACCTAATCTCCTCAGAGGGCATCCAGTGCCCTGGTTCCAGAACCTCCAACTGTGACTTTCACCTGGGAGGCACTAACATAAGAATCCTTGAAGGAAGACCCCTTTCTGGTAAGTATTCTTACCACAGCCATACTTCAGAGCACAGCAATGCTTAAAACCACATAAGCTTGAATCTCTCTCTCTCTCTTTTAAGATTTTATTTATTTGTCAGAGAGAGCACACACAACCAGGAGGAGCAGCAAGGAGGAGAAGCAGGCTCTCCGCTGAGCAAGGAGCCTGATGGGGGACTCAATCCCACACCCATGAGATCATGACTTGAGCTGAAGGCAGATGCTTCACCAACTGAGCCACCCAGGCGTCCCATGAACATCTCTCGTCTTTGCATTAAAACCACCCTACCCTAAGTACTGTCCCCTTTGGAGGGAGCAGACAACTTGCCTGGCATCCTCATGGGCACTCAGCAGAGTTTGGCTTATCTCTTAAGCTAAAATGGCTCCAAAGTCTGTGTTTCACACATTGCAGAAGGAAGGTTCAACTTCATCAAACATCAGAATCTGACGTGAGGCATCAGAGTTTCCCAGATCCTGTGGGCTGAGGGGCTTCTGACTCTAGAGGTCTGAGAGGGGGCACAGATGTTTTTCCACAAGCATCTCCCAATGGTTCTGATGCATTTGGCCCAAGGACCCGAGTTTGAGAAACCCTGCTGCTTGCCCATTGTGAGAGCTGAAGAATGATTAACCAGGGTCTCCATTCGAGGACAAGGACTTGGGTAGCAGGTAGGGGGTTGTGGTGTTCCGTATGTGTGAGAGAGCAGAGCAAACAGGGAAGGCAGAATGGGTTGGGGGGAGACTTCCTTATGTTATTCCTCCCAGCATCCCAGATATTTATAGCTCCAATGATGCCCCAAAGAGACCGCTTGACTCTAAACTCATAAAATGTCTACTTGGGAGTCAGACTGTAATTTACTTTTCTAAAGATGCCTCAATTATATCCAAGGAAAAGCCTGGTTACATTTTTAAAACTCAGGAGCAGCAGCTTTTAAATTTATTCAGACTAATGAGCACGTATAAATTTGGCAAAGCCTAATTCACAGGAGTCGGTTGTGGTGGCATGAGAGACAACAAGAGTGTCACTGCTGGGGAACAAAGTGAATAGGTGATATGAGTGACAGTAAAGATTTCTTTTAACATCACTAAAAGGCGGCTGAAGTGACAGGTAAGAGGACAGACGCAAGATTCTGCAGCACTCCGAGAATTTGTGTACTATCAAGAAGGGACACGTTGACTTAATACCAACTTACTAAGTTCAGCAGAAAGTCAGAGCAGGGGGAGGGGGTGGGGGTGGACGGTAGCTCTGTTGCCCAAAGGGCACCCACTCTGCTTCCTTGGGGGGCAGGGGACTCTGATCACACAGCCATTTAACCGGGGGGCCTCTGCACCCCTTCTTGCAAATTTCGCAGGAATCAGGCACATGGTTTTAATCTGTTTCCACAGATCTTCCAAATGAACTTAGCATCCTCTGGAGACAGTTTTTACTTAGGATCAGCTTGGAGGGAATGAAACCCTAAATCAAAACCCATCAATGTACATCTGGAGTTCGAGAGAGTCACTCCCCAATCAAACCTACAGGCTTCTGAAGTTGGAAGCCTCTCGCTCAGGGAGAAAGCTGTGGGAGGCAAAACTTTGAAAGCTTCATAAGCATGACTTTGTGACCTGCACTTGTGCTTTCTCTGCAGAGGCTAAGGGGAGGGGTGTCCTGAATGGAATGCAAATATCAACACAGTTCCAGTTTCCTCACTGGGATTTCTTTCAGCCAGAGGTGGGCACCAGCCTGCACCTGTGTGCCCGTGATATGCAGGCCCACCTGAGGGGACCTTCTCCAGGTATCCCTCTCCTTCTGCCCACACACCTCCCGGAGTCACCGTTTGTTAAAGGCTGACTTGCATCCCTCTAAAATCCATAGGCTGAAGCCCTAACCTTCACTATGACTTTTTGGAGTTATAGCTTGAAGGAGGTAATTAAGGTAAAAGGATGTCACAGGGTGGAGCCCTGAACTGATAGGACTGATGTCCTTCTGGGTAGAGAAAGAGACACCAGAACCCTCTCTCTGCATGAGGACAGAGGAAACACCACATGAGGACACATGTGGCTATCTCTGAACCAGGAAGAGAACTGCCACCAGAAGCCAACTCTGCTGCCACCTTGATCTTGGACTTCAGCCACCAGAACTGCAAGGAAACACATATCTTCTGCTTAGGCCACCCAGCCTGTGGTATTTTATCATAGCAGGCCAAGCTGACTGATGCATTATTCTCAGAAAGAGCCTTATGCTTTGGGCCTTGTGTCTGCTGTGCCCTCTCTTAGAAATGCCTTTTTTGGGATGCCTGGGTGCCTCAATTGGTTAAGCATCTTCTTTCCACTCAGGTCTTTCCACTTCTTTCTGCCCCGCCCCCCCAGGATCCCCCTGGGATCGAGTCCCTCATCAGGCTCCCTGCTCAGTGAGAGCCTATTTCTCCTGCTACCAGCCATTCCCCCTGCTTGTGTTCTCTCTCACTCTCACTGTGGCAAATAAATGAGTGACATCTTAAAAAAAAAAAAAAGCCTTCCTCATGTCACTCACTTGGTGATCAAACAGTCCTCACTCAGGGACCTAGAAGGTCCCCCTGGACTTGCCTAGTATGGAAGGAGTGTCCCTGCTTATGGCTTACTGAACATCTCATGCCTCTTCTCTTGTACCATGGAGCCCCCTGCCTAGAAAATATGGCTTTACGTGATTTGTCCCTCAGTGAATTTTTAAATACCTGGAGGCCACATAGTCCGTCTTACATCTTGGTGTACAGAGAACCTAGTTTAGTATCTATCTCAAATTTTCTTCACTGCTTGTAAATTGACTAATGGAAAGATTACATTGATAAATAAATAACAGGATGGACAGATGGATAGTTGGATGAATGGATGGATGAATGGATGGGTGGGTAGATGTATGTATGTATGTATGCATGCATGGTTGGGTGGGTGGATGGATGGATGCATGGTTGTGTGATTGGATGGATGGTTGAATGGTTGGATAGTTGTGTAAATGACTGGCTAGGTGGATGGATGGAAGGGCAGATGGATGGATGGGTGCATGGACAGATGGATGTGTGGACAGATAGATGGATGCATGCATGGTTGGGTGGTTGGATGGATGGATGAATGAAGGGATGGATGGATGGATAGATGGATGCATGGTTGGGTAGTTGGATGGATGGTTGGATGGATGGATTGTTGTGTAGATTGTTGTGTAGATGAAGGATAAATGGATAGATGAAAGCCTATTTTTACCTTTCCTAGTCTGGAGATTTCAGCAGTGCAGGAAATAGGGGAAGGGTTGAGGTTTGGGCATCAGAGAGTACTTTCTAAATGCAAACTATTCTCCTCATCAAATCTTTATAACTATAATTTCCTTACTTGTTCCCTTGCTGCTTGTGTTACTGGTTGCTGAATCCTTACAGTACTGACTGAATTTTTATAAATCTTGGTCTAATAGCTGGCTAGACCCATTCTTTATATTGTATGTCATCACATCTCATTGCTGGGCTGATTTCATTTCAAAGTGGGGTCTTCAGAATAAGGTAGTATAAAAATAATTGTGGACTGGGCATTTTGACAAACTACCGTTTCATTTAATCTTTACAAATAAATCCCTGAAAGTTGATATCATTAACCTCATATTAGGGCTGCAAACCATGAGGCTCAACCAACTGAAGGCAAAGACAAGATTCAAACTGCATCTTTGCATTCTCAGCCCCAAATCACAAGATGAATGAGCTGCCCTGCTGCCCAGTGTCTTCTTGAAAGATGGACACCCAGTGCTATCTGGAATTGCACCTGCATTTTCTGCAAGAAGAATTAGGCTAGGAGACATATTTCTCTTTGAAATAATTTTACTAGGGGAAATTTCCCACTGTGCTGAAAGCTGACCTCTTGGACAAACACACTGTCATAAAAACGTGCTATTTGCTACGAGTGCATTGGGAGTTTTAAATCATCAAACTAAAGTACCCCAGGCTCTGACAGTAAAATTTTCATTCAAAGAAGGACTCAGCTTCACAACATAATAAATTATATATGACTGGGACATATAAAACATTTAAAGATATACAGAATTTCTCTGCATTTGTGTTCAGTGGAAGAGTTCAGCTCTCGAAGTACTTTTTTATGTCAGTCCTGCCTATTCGTAAGAAGAAAGACACCCCCTTGCCTCCCTGCTAAAATGAGAAGCAACAAACAAGTTGCCTATCTTCCACATCCTGAAGTTCAGATTTTATATTTTTTTTCCTTTTTTTTTTTTTCCTTTCCCCAAGTATATGTTGGGCTGAAGCAATGCCACCATGGATACCAAGGAGTTAGACAGCCTGCAAGCAGTGACTTTGGTGACCTCTTAGCCAGAATAATTAAACACAAACAGCAGAGACACATGCCAGACAGACCTGGGGGAGCTATTGAAGACACATCAAGGGAAAGATCTGCAGAAATCAGTTAAGAGTGGAGCATATACAAACCAAAGCTCCAATTACTAGAACCACTTTTTAAAAGGTGCTGAGTTCAGAGAGACGCACATTAAAATAATGGAAGCAAGCCATTCCTAGATACAAAGTTACAAGTACAGTCCTGGTCCATGCTAGAAGCTTACTACATGATACATTTCTCTGCCTTCCTGGGCTGAAAGATGATCCCAGCATAATGCTAACACACAGGTGTATATCAATCAGCAATTGGTGCATTAGTGCTATATAACAAACTACCCCAAAATTCAGTGGCTTACAATAACCATCTCATTTGTGGGTCCCCAGGTCATCTGAACTAGGCTGGCCTTGACTGAGTGGCTCTAACTCCGGACACTGGTCAACTGAACTTGCATCCAGACTGAGCACCAGAGTCCAGCTGTGCCATGTGCCTCCTCCTCTTTGGACTGAGCTACTTTGAGCGTGCTCTGCTCATTGTTAATGGCAGGAATCCTCGACCCTCAACAAAAGCAGACAATGTCTCTTGAGGTCCTGGCTCAGAGTTGGCTCACTCTCTTTCCACCCATTCTGTTGGCCCAGGCAAATCACGTGGTCAAACTAGACACCTGTGGGGCAGGGGAACACCACTTGGTTGGTGATTTTGAAAAGCCACATGCCCAAAGACATGAATATATAATTCAAACACAGGAAGTTCATGAAGAATTGCAAATAATAATTTTATCTACCTCTCCCGGGTTTTATCTCTACCTTGGTCTTAACTTGCTATGGAACTTGAAAGTGAATCATTTCTCTCTCCCAGTCCAGCTGTAGTCTCAGTGTGGTCGCAGAGGAGAGCGCGGGCCTCACCCTGGAATTTGCGGGATGTGAAAGTTCTTCTGCCCCACCCAGACCTACTGAATCAGAAAACAAGCTTCAGGTAGTTAAAGTGACTTACCTAAGCACACAGACTGCTAAGTGATGGGCTGACCCTGTCCCTCTCACCCGATCTCACCGTCAACCAAGAATAGACTGGGGGTGGGAGGAGGGGCGAGTATGTGGAATTGGCTAGGAAAAAAAAAAAAACACTTTTTTTTTTCAAGTGAAAATGAGAGTTAAAAGCACTTCCCAAGTATGCAGACAAATTCATTCATGTGCCTTTCACCTCTTGCCAAGCCCACATTCCACTGATGGTATGTAGTTAATCACCATTTGTGCAGAAACTTGATCCAAACCCTCAGGTCGCTTTACTGTGATTTAGTCTATTTTTGTTTTCTGAAATCTCATCCGCTTCACCGGTGACTTCTAGGCCTGCCCTGCCCTGGGTGTGGACGGAAGGTCTCCCGGCAGGGAAAAGACCCTGTGTTCATACAGAAGGAGAGCCTGGGGCCTCCCGCTGCCTCAGCACACAGGGCCAAGAGCCACTGGGAACATGAGTGAGCACCAACAATGTGTGGGACACAGGTGGCCATGTAAGCTAGACAGAAGTTTTCATGTGATTTCTGGGAGCCCCATGCCTTGGGAGGGGCAGAGCTCAGCTCACAGCACCAGGGCCAGCTTGGGGTTCTGGGACTGAGGGTCAAGAGAGGTTCTGATACAGACTTTACCCCTTCTAAAGTATGTGATGCTACGTAATGTCCCTAGGCTTCCAGAAGCTCATTTACCAATGTCAACAATCAAATTATATCATATGTTAATATAAAAATATGATACAGCACTAATACAATATAACATATATATCATTACATGTTTAGTATGTGTTAATATAACACTCTATCAGTTTAATATAAAAGAATTATACCATCTTATGCTATATATTGATTAATATATATATAATATACATATATTATATATATATATATGTCAATAAATGTGGACATATATATTGTGCATGGTATGTATACAATAATGCAGTATTGTGTAGTATTACGTAATTATATAGAAAAATTATATAATGACAAATGTGATACATGTTGTATAATATCATCATATTATATTATTATTACTATGAATGTCAGGAACTTGATTTTTCCTAGAGCTGAAGTTCATATCCGTGTTTCTCCAAGTCCAGAATATGTGAGCACCAATCTTAAGCAATACTGGCTTCTATAAAATAAAAGACTTTGAAGAAGACATGCCTCCAAGGCCCCTGATGCTGTTGGAAGCAGAGCCCAAGATATAAAGATACTGGAGGCTGGAAACTCTGGAGTTAGGCAAAAACCAAACTGGAATCAGCTTTGTCACTTTGCTTGGGCCAGGTCCCTCCTGCAAGCCTCAGTAGCCTGGTCTAGAAGCAGTGGTCATTTTAACAAGTAGTAGCAGCCATATTTGGTGTCAGTCGACCGGCATGCACTGGGAACTTACTAGGTATCAGACTGATGGAAGCCTGTCTTCCAGGCATGGACAAGGTGCTGGGGTGAGACGTGTCAGCTTCCAATTCACCAGTCAGGACCTTTAGGCAAGTCTCATGAACTGTTGAAGACTTTTCTAATCTGTTTAGAGAGGATATTTGTTTGACAGTGCAGTCCGGAGGGCTATTGTGAGAAAGTTACAAAGCACTTGACTCTCAATCCATCACCTGTAAATGGCCATCTGTTTGTGAGTGGCCATGCCCTCCTTCTAGAGCTAGAACAGGTTACTCTGGGTGTGGAAGCAAAATGAGGACTCAGCTTTGCTTTGATCACAAACACGAAGACCCACCTTCCTCTCCATTTTACAGGTTGCCCAAGCTTATCTATGCAGACCTGGAAAGATTAGGTGTTTGCTGAAGCTACCCAGAAGGTACCCTTGTCATCCAGAAAGGACAGATAGTGCAGTGGGGGAAGACTGAGGCCAACCTCTGTACACTGTCACCAACTCCCATCCCTCAGCATCTTCAGGCTCCCCCTCATCCCTGCCCACATGGCTCCCCCACTTGAATGCCCACCCAGCTAACTCCACCCAGTGTGACCCTGTGAATGCGGAAAGTTGGGAACCCAGTGCGGTCTCCTCTCTGTCCAATCATTCCACAAACATTTCCTGTGAACTCATTGTCTCTCCACTGGCCGTGTCTTGGTCCCCAAACAGAATAGCAGTTCGATTTTAGCACTGCCCATGGCACTTGTCACATCCAAGCTTACAAGGCTGTTTAGGGCATTCAGTTCTGCATGGCTGGCAGTGGAGCACTGGCTGAAGAAGCATTGCCAGACTGGAAAGAATTTCTGCTGTCAATGGGCTTGAGGTTTATTCTGTGCACATGGAATTCAAGGAAAATATAATAGCCAGGAGCTACATGTGGTTACTTAAATTCAAATTAGTTAAAATGAAATGAAATTTAAAATACAGATGCTCAGTCTCAGTGGCTACATTTCAAGTGCTCAGTAGCCATATGTGGCTGGTGGTTATTGTATCCCATGGTGCAGACAGAAGATTTATCTTTTTGCAGAATGTTCCTTTGGACAACCCTGCTCACCATACTCTGTCCCACTTGAGTCTCTGTTATTCCCTCTCACTATGTCCATTCCCTTTAAAACCCTAATGATTATTTGTACACTAATTTGTTTAATGGAAGTGTCCCCCAATTAGACTGGGAGATCCCCAAGACTAAGGATTATGTTTATCTCTATGCCCTCCTTGAACCCCCACACTTAGAAGGGGACTGTCACACAGGGTGCACTGAGGATATACTGGTAAAATGAATGAATGAAAAGATGTGGTTCTATAGCCCATTGACCTGAATTCAAAATCTACATAGGAGTGGGCATGTCATTTGGTGGGATGAATCCTCTAGCTCGTGGTACTTCTCCACAAGGACAGCCAGCACTACCATCATTTCAGCCTCATTCATCACTTGCTAATGCTCTCTTAATCCCTCCTGCTCTGCCCACATGGATCTAGCCAGGTCCTGCTTCCCTCCTCCTTGCCTTTGTTCACTTATGGCCTCAAGACTCCAGGATGTCCTTCTCCATCCAAGTCTACATGATGACATTTGACCCATACATCAGGGAACAAGAAAAATGCCACCTTCTCCAGGAAATCTTGTTGAATAGAATGCCCCCCTCTTGTTTCCTTCCCTTCTTCCTTCAATGGGAAGTTAGGAATGGTTTCCTTTAGCTTTCAATGTCCTTGGCTTTTAAATCCTCAAACTCTCGGGTATCTTCTCTCCTGTTACCTTGTCCATGGCTGCTTTTGTGTGCTTTAGTTCATGGTTTTATCCACTTTTTGGGAGCAGGGTATGAGAAAAGTACTTGACACACAGTAGATATTTAGAAAAAATTTGAATGAACATAAATTAAAAAAAAATCACCTCTTAAGGCTATGATTTTTCCATGTATAAATGATCGGTGCCACCAAAGAGCTTAAATTCATGACTTATGACTTACTTCATGACTGCTTTTTTTTTATTTTTCAAAAATTCACATTAAACTATAAAACATAAATCTTTGTAGCTTGTGTAATTTGTAATACCAAATTCTAAAATTAAGAGTTTATTACATCCAATGGTTCAAGGACCTAGAGCTAAAAGAAGCAAATTTCTAAATTGAAATGTCTCTTGAGAACGAATGGAGGCACATTCATTTTGATTTTGCAACAAAGTAAATGAACTGAAATAGGAAAAATGTTAACTATTAGTGTAACTTATTTGTATCTTAGAACAATATTAATTTTAGACATGAAATGCATATATTTTAGATCAGTATTTAAATAAAGAAGCCACAAGTAAAGGACCTCCCCTGTACAAACATTCCCTCCTTTGAGACCACGTTCCAGAGAACCATGACAATATTTCTCTGTGTTTAAGACTTGAAAGGTCTTTGTGCACCCACTGTCACACACGATCCTCATGGCAACTCTATTATTTGGGACCTTTATCCTGTTGAATGCTGGTTCCCTATATATCACCAACACAACGTGTTAAAAGAAGATGCTAAGTTCATTGCTTACTGGAGTCCTGGGGAACCTGAGAAGGGTGCAGGCAGTGTCTCCAAGGTGGGAGGCCAGGGGCAGCTTACTGAGGATTGGCTTGAACACAGTCTTCTAATGTGGGGGGTGTGGTGTGGTTGGGGTTGGGGTTGGGTCACAAGACAACAGTGCAGAAGGGATGGAAAAAGCAAAGTGAGACTCTCTGAACCAAGAGATTAAAAGAACATGAGGTCACAAACTATGGCTGTTTGACATTGCGGAAGAACTGATGGTTATTTGAGGAAGGCTCCACAGTGAACGATCAAAGAACCAAGCCATTTTCCCTAAGACTGTCTAACAGAGTAAAGTCATATTAACCACGCCAAGGGGAGAGCAAATCATGCTAGTGTGGACGGTAAGCTCTGTTAGGGCAGAGAGTTCCCGACTCAGCAGTGATCTCCATACCTGTGTGAACAGATTCACACTGACGGAGGAGAAACCCAGCTTCTGGAAACAGGATACCATTTCCGTCTTCCATATGGGTACACATGTTTAAAAGCAGTGCCTGCCTTGTTCTTGACTCTAGGGCATGAATTAAGGGCCCCTCCCTGTCTGCAGGGAGCCCACCCCCAAAAGGAAAGGAGGGCTGTTGAGAGCTGTCTCTCCCTGTCTTTAACACTATATGCAAAATAAGACCTTAATTTGAGTGTGCTTTTTGAAAAACTCCAGTTGCTTTCTGATCTACTGAAGTGTTACATAAGTAGAGATATAAATACACATCGATCAATATTTTATTCAATTGTCTTTCCCCCTTTGAACCACCTTCCAGGTGGGTGGCTATTGAGAGCATTCGGAATTGTAAATGCTGTTGGTGACTAGTGCTTAGTGACTTTAATTTTATTCCGTGAGTATTGAAGGCATGTGGAAAGGTGCTATTCTCTTTCAGGGAGGTAATCTGTGGGATGAATGCTAGATTGTGCACGAGGGCCAACGTAACACGTCAATAATATAGCACGTTAACACTGCTGGTTCCTTGCAACCAGGCTGCCAGAGCTGGGAAGTCAAGACCCTGGTAGAAAGATCTCCATCATTTTCACATTCACACTTGGAAACTGCTTTCTCACTTCTCTGGCACAACCGAAACATTATGTTCCATATCCATCACCACCACAACACAGCACACAACACACAACTCCGCCTTCTCTTGATCTGTAGCCCTATGTTTTTTACACTGTACATTCTTCTTGTTTGCAAGTTTTATTAAACTCTCTTCTCTTTCCCTTGCAAAGAATAAGACATTTGAGAGAGACTGCTAATAGTAAACCTCTTCCAAGCGTTTCATACAAAGAGTGAGAAACAGAACTCTAAATACGAAGGTCAGAGAAGGATAGCAATGCAGTCCCCCACTGGGTGACGTCCGGAGTGGTGGCTGCCCCAGGAGGGAGCCCGTGGAGGGACAGGGTTACCATCCAGCCTCATGAGCTCAAGGTGCCATAATGAAGACGAGGTCACTGTCTAACCAGCACTTCCCTACCCCGTGCTGTCCTGAGACTCTGGAGGCGAATCACAGACCCGTGAGAAAAGGACAGAGGTAGGAAGCCATTTTCCCCGTCTATGCCAGAATGCTAAGGATTCATCGGTATGTACATCTATCGGGATACAGCTATACTTACCACATGTTCTGGATAAATCTGGATTTGGAGAAATTATCTGGAATCTGCTTCATCATATTCTCCTCTATTTACTTGGTATCTTCAGAACACAGTTTTAGCTCTATCGTATGTGCATCCATATCTGTATCTGTGTGTATGGCCATGGTTATCTATTTAATGTAGATGTTGGGTCAATCCTGAAAATCAGTCTGGCAGATGAGACTATGAGTCGGATTCAGAAGATGTGAGTTTAAGCCCCAGCTCTGCCACTGAGTAGCTGAGTGAGGGCAGGTAGCTAAGGGCTCTCTGTGGGCCTCGTCAACTCATCTGCAGAATGGGTCTAATTGCCCTGCCTGAGCAGGGGGGTACACATCGTGTCCAGTGTGGTCGTGTGCACTAAGACTTTGTAAATGGTAAAATCAAGAAGGCAGCATCAGCAATATATACCAACAGTGGATGCATCTGAATCATAGGGTTATGTCTGACTGTAATTTTTGTCTTTATGGGTCTTTGGTCTCTCCTTAAGGGACATGCTTGTTGCTCGGTTTTTTTGTTTGTTTTGTTTTGTTTTGTTTTTTTAACCCAGGAACAAGAACAAATGCCTTAATAAAGAAGAGTGTGTGTGTGTGTGTGTGTGTGTGTGTGTGTGCTCGCACATGTAAAGGAAAATTTAGTAATGGTACAATCATTCAAACTAGTTTATTTTCCCTAAACCAAGTTTTTAAAAATATTTTATTTATTTATTCGAGAGAGAAAAAGAGAGTGCACATGAGCATGGGAGGGGCAAAGGGCTCCTCAATGAGGGTCTCCATCCCAGGACCCCAGGATCATGACCTGAGCCAAAGGCAGACGCTTCACTAACTGAACCACCCAGGCACCAGCTAAATGGCTAAATCTAGTCTTTTTTTTTTTTTTAAGATTTTTTAAATTTATTCATTTGACAGACAGAGATCACAAGTAGGCAGAGAGGCAGGCAGAGAGAGAGGAGGAAGCAGGCTCCCCGCAGAGCAGAGAGCCCAATGTGGGGCTTGATCCCAGGACCCTGAGATCATGACCTGAGCCGAAGGCAGAGGCTTTAACCCACTGAGCCACCCAGGCACCCTTAAATCTAGTCTTTTATGCTCATCCCTAGCCAACATTGTATTGTGTATCGTAATCTATATATTTAATAGCTCTGACATTTTCCTGTGGGAATGAGTGCTCATAAGGGTGGGAAGGGTTGTCTCAATAACACTGCCTTTGCAGTCAGGGCTACACGGATACATGTGGGGCAGAAACGAGAGTACAGAGGGAGACCAAGCACAGCCAACTTGACCTTACAAGAGGAGCACATGGGGTATGGGACAACTGATCCTTGCCTGCTGGCAGCTCCATCCTCCCAGGGGGATGCAGTCATGGAAGGGGCCAGCAGAAGCTAGAAGTAGGCCTGGGGCTGTAGGCAAGGGGCCCCAGGATCTTGGGTTAGGCAAGTGGGTTCTTGATGCCCTGGTCCCTTAGGCTGCAGGAAGCCCTCATCTTGAGGGGATGGTGGATGCTGCAGGAGGGTTAGGGAGGACCCTCTGAAGGGTGGGGCCCAACACTGAGCCCCCACATGTCTGGGTCTAGGGGTGATATTATTCTGGTATCTACTGCCCGAGGTGCCCCCAAGAAACTCTGGTTAAATAAGAGTGTGAATGACATGTGTCACCATGTGACATTCATGGTTCTAAGAGTGACTTGAGATGAGATGAGAATGCCAAATCAGGGGTGGTCTGAGACTCGGCTACACAACGTTTTGAGTGGCCCTGTTGGCTTTAGAAACCAAATCCCGTCTCCTTACTCATGCCTTTCCATTTGTGTGAATTCTCCATTCCATTCCACCTGTTTTAATCCACTCACTCCTTCCAACAAATAGGACCAGGGTATGGGGTCACCTTTGACAATCGTTCTATGACAAAAGGTGTGTGTGTTCCCACCAGACGTTCAATCACACAGGAGTTGACTCAGTGGGGTGACAGGCGGAAATCTCAGTGTTGTGGAATTTGGTAGCGTTAAGGAGAAAAATAAAACCAAGACCTGTCGGAGCACTCCTTCTCCAGCTGAGTAAGTTATGAGGGGCGAGTGGGTCCTGGAAGGAACCAGTTTATCACGCTCAGCATCCCAGGACCAGTATTTATCGTCTGACCCGCTGCAGCCTTGAGTGAAAGCAGAAGCCATAAAGCACGCACAGAGGAGGGTGCAAACTGTTGCATTCTCTGAATTCATTGAAGATGACGTGAAAAAGTTGTTTGGATGCTTTATTATGTGTGGAAGGGTCATAAAAACCAGGCTGAGCCACCGGGAGGAAAGTACGGCCAGAAATAACGGTGTGCATGCAGGAGATGACGCTGCAATTGAACTTGAAACCCTCTCTTTCTAGACGCGTTAAAAATCACGCTCGAACCGGTAGAATGAATAAGCAGGCTCAGTGCACCAGAATCCTGCGGCTGGGAGCACACGGCGCTCCAAAATAAGGTCTGGAGTGTTTGCTCTCTCTCAGTTATGAAATGACAGCACGTCAACTAAAATATCACATAAATGCCAGATAACAAACAGTTATTAAGTGCCACCTGAATACCAAGCTCTCTACTAGGAGAGGAGGATATAATGACCAAAAAAAAAAAAAAAGAAAGAAAGAAAGAAAGAAAGAAAAGGCATGGTTCCTATTCTGGAAAAGCCGTCAAATGCAGATGATTGACTAGTAACCGGGGTAGCAGATGAGTAGAAAGGATAGTCCCCTGACCTGGTCTTTTTAATGTGCAGTGGGATTCTCCACCTACAGCTGATCATAAACTCTGGACACATTTTTTCCCTTATGATCATCATTATGGTCATGCATGTCATGGGAGAAAATGTCCAAAGTTTAGAAAAAAATAAGTAGAAGAAGAAAACTTTAAGACTCTTCATCTAGGAGCATTTGGCTGGCTCAGTCAGTGAAGCTTGCAACTCTTGATTTGGGGGGTTGTGAGTTCGAGCACCACATTGCTGATAGAGTTTACTTAAAAATAAAATGAAACTGGGGTGCCTGGGTGGCTCAGTTGGTTAAGCAACTGCCTTCAGCTCGGGTCATTATCCCAGGGTCCTGGCATTGAGCCCCGCATCGGGCTCTCTGCTCAGCGGGGAGCCTGCTTCTCCCTCTCCTGTCTGCTTGTGCTCTCTCGCTTTCTCTGTCAAATAAATAAATAAAATCTTTAAAAACATAATAAAGAAAACAGAACAAAAAGAGTGTGTCAATTATACACAGATAAAAAAATGAAATAAAAATAAATTTTCTCTTATAAAGGTAGAAAAAAGGAAAAAGAACCTTACCTCTCAGAAATAACATGTTACCTTGTATTACATCCCATTGCTGTCTTTTACCTATGCATGTCACTCCACATTATTGGTGTTCCTCACTGTCTTAACTACACATAAGTGTCTCATATGCTATTTTAAATGCTCGGTAATCTTAGTTTTATGATTTTAAAACTTTTTCACATATTTGGGACATTGCAACTTGAAATGAGAGGGCTGGTTTTTGCAAAACTCTGGTGACTGGGTACCACACCCCTGATAAATTCATTCAGGGTCTCCAGAAAAAACACAGTCCTCGGGATTTTTTTAAGTTCCTATATGTCTCCGATATGCAACCAGTATTGAGAAACCATTGATAAATTCATTATGTTTCTTTCATTATTAAACAACTGAAGTGTCCTCCAAGTAGTTTTTGAATTATATTTTCATCAATAATATACCATCCTATAAAGAACATCTTGGTGTAAAGCATGCCAGCATTTTGCATTGTCTCCTCAGCATAGAATCTGAACAATGGGATTAGCACAGGCAGAAGCCACTGCACTCTTCACACACCACGATGTGTTCTTATTTCCTCCAAGGAACCAGTGCAGAGGTGGTGCAGCAGTTTAACAGGGGGGCACAGCCTCAGGGAGTTTAAGGAATGGGCTCATTTTGGCTCCCAGGAGCATGGCCTTTCTACTATATCTGTATTAACTTCCTAGAGAGTCTTTCTATACTTTATGTTTGTTTTATTCTTGGTGCAATTCTGAGTTTCTCGGACCAGCAACCTCCAGGAAGAACATGTGGGTTCAGGAATCTGTTGCTGAATCCGATGAACTGAATACATCCAGAGAACAGAAGATTATGCTACGACTTTGTTGTTACAGGCATCAATTAAACTAGTGGACAAGGACACCTGTAATCTAGTTATTGTCAACAGGAAAAAAAAAAAAAGATTAGGATAAAATCCCACATCCCAATCATCACTTGATTATTACATCCACATGTAGATGAAGAAACTGCCGTTAGGTAAGTAAAGTCATTTCTCCTTCCAGGTTTAGAAGGCAAGATCTGACTATCTCACCAGTGATTGCTCTGTGCTTACAGAGAAAGTTCTGAGGTCGGAAGCTTTTCCAGGCCCACCCTCCTTCCTTCCTTCTCCCCACTCACAGGTGCCCAGCCCACAGCTCAGTCTGAAGACCCGCCCATCCCAGTCCTGCTGCTCCCCGCTGTGTCACTCACAGGTATGCCCCCTCTGATAAAACTCTTACACTTCAGGCTCACTTTTGGTGTCCTCTCCCTGGAGGACCTCCAAACTACCACAAGGTGTGACCCAGTAAAGTGGTACAGAGACATCCCAAACCTGCGGTATGCAAGAAGCTGTACACACCCATGGAGAGAAGCAACTCATAGGGGTCCCTGGAACCCATCTTCCACCAAATCTGCACCAGTGGCAACCCGCGGATGGTTTAAAATCGGCCCTGGTGGAAGTGTTTACACAACAGAGATCAACAAATTCCACAAATCAAGACTGTGTCATTCCCCAAGAGCCCGAGTCGTCCCATACCTTTCCCAGAGTTGCAACATCTAGGATTCTTGGAAATTCTGGTCCACAAGTGACATTTCCCTCCTGCAAGTAGGGAGCAGTGGACAGCAGCTACAGCCTTTCCTCCTGTTGTTAATCACCCATCGATTTTTCTCTTGATGTCGGATGAAAACCCTGTTGCTTCATATCCCAAGAGTTCATCATGTAAACACTTTTCTCCACCTGCTTGCCGGTAGAGTTTCTGTGTTCCAGTGCTTCTCGCCATCCCTGCATGTTTAAAATTCTCTGTAGCCAACAGCACTCTATAATTTTATAATCAATAAGAAATTGTACCAGCAAGAAGACAATTACAATAAGTCAAATTCAAAATGATATGCTCTGGATATAATTCCACACCCTCCCTTTTCTTTTTTAACGTGAGTATCTGAAAAGCCTTGAAGAGACCGTTTGTATGCATCATGGATAGAAATGCTCACAAATCCATAATTTAGGTATATCTTTGTGTGAGACTGGCCAAATGAATAAATAAATAAAAATAAAGGCACACAAGGATTGGTGTCAGTAAAGAACATCCCCTCTTTCTGTGGGGAGAGGAATAACAATTTCCTAAGGGTTATTGATACAAACATTAAAAAAAAATCATATAGAAGATTTTAACCTACATTTTATTAGTGGAATGTGAGCATCAGTTTTCCTAACTGCAAAGTGAGTCTCTTAATACCAACATCAAAGTGTTGTTTGTGGGCTCGGTAACATTCTATGAGTGTGTATCCATGTGCATGTGTCTATATGTGTCTGCACATCTATCATGTGTTCATGTGTGCCTGTTTACATGTGTGTGCGGTTATGTGTGTGCAGGTGTGTGAGATGTGTGTATACTACTAAGGTATCTAGTAACTGTTCAATAAAAGAGAACTTATCTCCTGCCTCCTTTTTTAGTTATTCGAATATATGGAGAATAAGGCACCCACATTTTCTTGCCGAGTGTATGCATTATTAAAGAAGAGTGATTGCTTTCTGCTGTTTCTGTAAGTGAACACTAATGCATTAAAAGTCGAAAATAAATAAAACAGGCAGACAAAAAGACAGGGCAGAATTCATAGTGGAACTATCTCTATTAAACCGCGCAGAACTGGAGCGTGGCCATGCAGAAGAAAGAGGGAGCTGAGGAGGTATTTGGAGGGTCAGGAAGCAATTCCACTGGGAGGTGCAGAATGACTCACTGTCCGGGAAGCCTTGCAGGACTGCCATGCGAGTGTGCCATCACAGAGAAAATTATTTTTTTTATAAACAATAAAGGTTTTCCAAATATTCACTCTAACTATGGGCTGCAAAATCCACACGAGCTAGGCACAGACACTGAAGAAGATACAAGAGGCATGAGGCTTTCCGGGTTTAGTTCCTTCCACCTCTGCGGAGGAAGCACAGGGAAGTGAGGTTGGGAGGTTGCTTGACAAATTGCCTTGGGTTTATTTTTCATCATTTGTATTATATTACATAAGATTGGAACACAACTCAATGGTGGAACAGCGTAATAGTCTTTGCATTTAATACGATTTCTGCGATGCACAAAATAGTACCAGATAAACCATTCATATCTTAATGATAGGTAAATACTCCTTTAGTGTTACAGATGAGTATGTGACAGACATTCTCTATCCGTGAAAACACCTTTATGTCTGTACCTATTACAGCAGAGATATTGCTACATCAGTAGCTGAATTCCTGTGCTGATAGACAGGGAATAAACAATTCGCATCCACGCACACACACCAGCAAGATAGCGGTCATACCGTCATACAATAAGAGCTCCCTGCTAGAAGGCAGAGAATTTCTTTCTCTGTGTTTTGACTCTAGGAAAAACAAAACAAAACAAAAAAACAGCCTCATATAATAGGAAGACAGGCTTTGGGCACTTTTGAGACCAGTGTTCAAATTCCAGGGGCTCTCCTGACTGGCTGCGTGGCTAAATGTTTTGCAAACTCTACCTTGCTCACAAATCTCCCAGGGATCCTGTTAACATTCAGATTCTGATTCTCCATCTGGGGCTCAGCATTTCCCACAGACACCCAGCTGGTGACCCTTGAACACCACTCTGAATAGTGGGGACTTAGATCTAGAGGTTTTCTTCTCTGAGTCTTAGTCTCTTCATCTGCACTGTGTGGATGCTGAGGTTTAATGATGCTGTGAGCATTCTACCCAGCAATGCTTGTTGAAGCCCCAGCTGTGTGCGGTGTGCAGTGCTCCATAGGCAGACACCTGCTCACAGGACTGGCCACACAAGGTCACACCCGTCTACTGTCCTGTCTCCACCACCTTCTTCACCTGACACCTAAAGGCCGCGTGGCTGCAGCTTCTAGCCACGACGCCTTGTGTAGTCCATCATCTTCTTCAAAATAATAACACATTGTAAGGGAAATAAAAGAAGAAAATCTGTTTGCCACTGAAAGTTTCCACAGCTCAGTGGAGCTCTGCGTGTGTTGGATCCTAACTTCATTTCCCAGGGTCTGTCAGAGGCCATAATCCATGAAAATGGAACACGGAGTCCCTGCATGATGTACTTTGCAGTAAGCCGCTAAGATTCACTTGCAGCTCTGCATGAGACCCTTGAGTTCTCTTTGATAAGTTGCCCGACCTGAGCAAGCTGAAAATGTGTCCATTATTGTGGGGGCAGCTGGGAGGATGTGGTGTTACAGGTGGAGAGGATGGTGGGTCCGGGACCCCAGGGTGCATAGCGTGCCTCCCAACCTCTTCTGTTCCAAGAAGGGAGCTCCAGTTGCCTTCGCAAGGTACCCAGAACCCTGGCAAGGCAGGGGGAGAGGCAAGTTGGGTTGCTTTCTTCCAAATACATGCCAGGGGCCTGATCAGTGTGTTAGGAAGGATTTTAGCACCTGTGGAAATGGGGGAGCCAGCACCAGCCAACTCTGCCCCCTCCCCTGCGGAGGGAAGAGCACCCTGGGGTTCAAATTGGAAAGCTGGAGAAGAAAGATGTGCCGTGCAGGCAAGGCCACAGGGTGCTAGGCCTCTCAGTCCTGGCTTGGGAGAGGATAAAGCGTTTTCTGCTTTTCTCGAGGGAAATTTGGCATTCCTGTTCAAAACCTTTAAAATTGCGTGTACACTTGGACCCTGCAGACCTGCATCTGGAATATTATCCCAAGGAAACTACATAAATGTGTGGAATATTTAGTTTTAGGGCACCATGCCTAGAACCAAGAAGATAGATTTTTTTCCCCAATTTTTTAAATATTTTTGTTTACTCTGTTTTGTTTTTTAACCTTGAAAGGTAGTGGTAGTCAAAAACAAACAAACAAACAAACAAAAACCTACAAAGACAGAGCAAAAAAAGTTATCTCTTTTCACAGCTACAGGCAAGGCAGCTTTCCCTCCCTGAGAGCTGGAGACCAGAGGTGGCCTTTGGTGGAGGCAGGTCTAGTACTTAGAAGGAGTCCCCTACATGGTGAAGAATATTAAGCAAATGCCCTCCCCAGTGTTCCCAGGCAAATCTGAGAATGCAGGTGTGTTAGACTCTGAAGTTAAGTGCCCTGCTTTGTTTTGTAAATTGTCAAGTGCCCTTTTTTAGCCAGAAGTGCATTTCTGCAAGCTCTGATGCTCCTTTATATATAGCCCCATTTCACTTCTAGGTAGGGATTCCAGCCTGCGGCAGTTTGCTTGGAAAGAGCGTCCATAAAGCCGCATGATATTCAGATGGTGATAGGTGGGCAGAGGCTAAGGTTATGGCCTGAAGACCTGCCCTCAGCTCGTTTATGTTCTAGCGGGCTGAGATAGATAATAAACAGGCATCCCGAGAGTGAGTAAATAGATGATGTATACATAGTAATTTATTTAAAGAGGAAACATACAAGAAATATTAGAAAGTATCGGGATAAGGAGCTTAGCTAGGATGGTCTCAGGTGCCCAGCAGAAGAGGTGACAGGTGAATGAGGGAGAGGGACAATTGTAGCTTCACTGCGGAAACTCTCAGAGGGGGTGTGGTGTGAACGCCCATAGAGAAAGGGCAGGTAGCTGGCGGTGGGGTGGGGAATGGGAGAATTAAGTTTAGATGTATATCTGAGGGCAAATTTCTGGGGTTATGAGAATGATCTAGTAGAGGAAAAGATGGTGCTGAATAGAATGAGGGAAACTAGAAGAAACAGTCCTTGAGAACGCTGGAGGACATGGGGAAGGGAGCCAAGAAGAGGAGTTTGCTTTAGGGATGAGATGGTTGCCCTTTCCATTAAATAAGGAGGCAGGGACTGTGGAAGCAGACACAGGAAGGCCAGTGTCACTGGAGAAATTAAGATGGAGTGTTTCTATCTGATACCATCCATCTTTTTTGAAATGTAAGGTGGGGTCATCAGTAGAGAATATGGTTGGGGTGGAGTGGTGTTGAAGAAAGAGAAGCCGTTAAGCCATCATCTCTAGAGCTGGAAAGATAAATTTGCTTAGAGAATGTAGGATTGTCTAGTTGGATTAATGCCTACTTCAGACGTGTGGCCACTCACTGAAAGACATCAACTCAGCCCTGGTTTGTAATATTCTCCAGCCACAATCAGCATCTTGGGAGCAGATGCAAAGTAAGTGGACTGTGTGTACAATCAGGTGTGATGATTAATTTTGTGTCAACCTGGCTATGCCACAGTATCCAGATATTTGATCAAACATTATTCTAGATGTTTCTCTGAAGGTATTTTTTTTTTAGGTGAGATTACATTCGAATCAGTAGACCTTCAGTAAAGCAGATAATCGTCCATAATGTGCGTGGGCCTTGCAAAATCAGTTGAAGAGCTTAAGAGAAAAAAAACAAAAACAAAAACAAAACTGACCTCCCTGAAAGAAAAGGGAATTATGCCAACAAGTCGTCTTTGGACTCCAAATGCCACTCTTCCCTGGGTTTCCAGTTTTCTGTTCTACCATGGAGATTTTGAACTTGACAAATTCCAATTTCACATGAACCAAGTTTTAAAAATAATTCTATCTACACACACATCATATTGGTTCTATTTCTCTGGAAAACCTTGACTAAGACCCCAGGTTTGGGGGGATAGGTGTGGCTCCTAGGAAAAGTTGATTAGTAGAGACTGTTCAAAGAAATTAAGTCTGTTTTCTAGGGATAGTGATAGTCATGGTCAGGGAAAATGTACACAGTAGGAGGCTGTATCCATCAATAGGGTCTAGGTACCCTGAAAAAAGGAATAAACCCCAAATCTCAATGGCCAATTACAGCAAAACTGTATTTCTCATGCAGGATGGATATGGCCTCTGTTCATTGTGGTCCCTCAAGGAGCTGGGCTGATGAAGGCTCCATCTTGGCATTGGCTCCCACAGTCACAACAACAAGGAGAGACGGTCAGGGAGTCACAGTGGCAACTGAAATTCACATGTCACTTCTGCTCAGATTTCATTTATCAAAGCAAATCATAAGGCTTACCCCAATTTTGAGAGCTGATGAGCAGTTCTAACACGTCTGGGAAAGGAGAAGACTCAGAAGTTTGTGAAAGAGTTTTAATGACTTCCAAGGATAACGTATGCTGACAAAGTGGTAGGATCAATGGGCTGGAGGTGAATGAAATCACAGAAAATCTGGACTGGGAGGATTAGAGGGATCCAGAAGTTTGGAGGTTATAGTCAGAATGTGCTGACTGGCTGAAGTTTGGTCTCAGAGATGATGGAGTCATTGGAGATGATAGTTTGAAGATAGGACCATGCCCATGGGTACCTGAGATATGATGAAGAGTAAGACCCTTGAAGCAGTCTTTCTCAGACTTTGGTGAGCATCCAAACTGCATGTTCACACACAGATTATGGACCCCATCCTACAAGAACTTCTGGTTCAGTAGGCTTAAGGTAGAGCCTGAAGAGTAGCATCTCTGACAGGTCCCCAGGTAATGCTCATGAACTTCACCTTGAAGCTATGGATATGCAAGGAACAAGAGGCATTGGTATTAGGTAGCTCAGTACCATGGATTGGGAAGTTGCTTAGAATGATGACTAGAGCCAGTGGCTGAAAGAGTTAGTGAACACTTGGAGCAATAGTTTGTTGATAAATGGCAACACCAAAGGTGATAATAGAAACAAACTGAGGGTTTGGGCGGGGAGGGACGGGAAGGGTTAGGTGAGCCTGATGGTGGATATTAAGGAGGACATTTATTGCATGGAGCACTGGGTGTGGTGCATAAACAATGAATCTTGGAACACTGAAAAAAAATAAAACCAAATAAAAAAAAAAGAAAAGAAAATCTGATAGTATATATGTACTTCAAAGATTTTTATTGTGAAAAGAAGAAAACAAGATGATTTGGAAGTGGCATTAGGAAACAAAGAACACACTTATCCAGGCTACAGATTTTAAAATAGACATGATTATGTAGAAGAAAAAGAGTGCCCACTTGATAATGTTCTAATGGAAATGGTGTCTTAAAAAAAAAAGAAAGAAAGAAAGAAAGAAAAAGATTAAGTAAGAACCGGTAAGGGAAACTGCTTATGTACATAACTTTGTCATCTGAAAATGAGACAATGTTACTTCTTCCTTTACAACCTTTGTTCCTTTTTAAAGTATTTTTCTGTCATGTTCCTCTAGCTGGAGACTCTGGAATGATATTCAGTAGTTTTACAAGTAAACATCCTTGCCTGATCCAAAGTTTAAGCTAAGCTAATCTTTTAACATAAAAACATAGTATTAGCTGTGGATTTTCATGAAGCCCTTCTATGATTGATAAAGTTATCTTCTGTTCTTGCTTTGCTGAAAAATTTATAATAATTAAGTATTAAATTTTGGTAAGTGTATTTTCTTCGTCTGTTGAATTGGATGTTTTGCTGTTGTTGTTGTTTTTTCTGTTGAGATGGTGAAATATATTGATTTTTTTTAAATGTCAAGCTAACTAGGTGTTAATGCTGTATCTTAGCATTTCTGGGATATACACACTTGGTTATGATATCTTAACACCCTCATGTATTGCTGGCTTGATTTGCAAAATTTCTGTTAATAACATTTTCATATACGATGATGAAGGATATTGGACTTCAATTTTGCTTTTCTTGTGTTAGATTTGGCTTCATAATAATGCCAAATTCCCAAAATGAATTAAAGAATATTGCTTTCTCCTATATTTTCTTTTTCTTTAAAGACTTATTTATTTATTTGATGGAGGAACACAGTGGGAAAGGGCAGAGGAAGAGAGAGTGTCTGCTGATCATGGAGCCCAGTGATTTTATAATCGTGACATCATGATCTGAGTCAAAATCAAGAGTCAGGCATTTAACCAACTGAGCCACCCAGGCATCCCCTCCTGTATTTTCTGAAAGAGTTTTCACAAGATGGTTATTATTATTATTTCAATAATTTGATAGAATTCACCAATAATGCCATCTGGACCTAGAGCTTTCTTTGAATGCTGTTAAATAAAAACTAATTTTTCATAATAAATATAGATCTGGTCATAATTCCTATTTGTGATATGTGCTGGTTTTGTTAATTTGTGTCCATTTACGTTTTCAGTTTCATTAACATGGCAATGTATTTCTTATATTCTTTCATGAACCTTTCAATCTTCTCAGGTGATGTCTCTTTAATCTAAGTTTATTTGTAGCATGCCCCCTCCCCTTTTTATTCTTGATATGACCAAGTTATGTTTTCTATCTTCCTTTGTTTGTCAATTTAATGAGAGGTTTTACATTTTACTTTTCCTTTCAAGGAATCAAGTTTTGGTTTGACAGATTTTCTTTATTTTTTGGCCTCTTTAACACTGGTTTTGCTTTTATCTTTACTTCTATTATTCTCCTGATCTTGGGTTTAATTTCCTCTTTTTTCTAATTTCATAAAGTTCAGACATAGACCAATGATCTTAAATATTTCTCCTCTTTTATTTTAATCACATATAATTCCACATTTCTCTCTGCATGGTACTTCAGCTGCATCTTGAAATGTGTCATTAACAGTATTTCATCTCTTCCTCTATTCAAAATATCTTTTAGTATCTTTCCTGATTTTTTTCCTTGATATATAGTTTATAAAAAATATGTGGGTTAACTTGGAAATTCTCAGGTATATTTTTTTTGTTATTGATTTCTAATTTCTGTTTCTAAAATTATGGAGGCTTGATGTGTAACCCAGAATATAGTCTTCAGTGGTAAGGACTGTGTTGTGTACTCTAAATGTTCTGTGGGTCAATTTGGTTTATAACATCATTCAAATCTATTGTCTTACTGACATTGCCTGAAATATTTTTTTTCTTTCATATTTGAGGCATCTTTTAGTAGGATGTATAATTCTATGTTGTTTTTGGATTAAACTATTTTTTCACTACTTTGGAGGTATGATACAATTGTCTTCTGACTGCATTGTTTCATATCAAAAGTCAGCTGTCGGTTTTAGAACTGTTTCCTATATACCATATTGTTTTTTCTCTGGATGCTTTCACAGTTTTTGTTTCATCTTTGATTTGTGTAATTTTATTATAGTGGGCCTAGTTGTAGATTTCTTTATAATTATTCTCACTTGGTTTTGCTAAGATTCTTGGATCTATGAATTTATATATATTTTTCAAATTTGAAAAAAAAAAATCAGCTATATTCTTTCCAAAACAAAACAAATGTGCCCCAATTCTTCATTGCAGGGGATAGTCTTATATAGTCTACCATGTTTATCACCATCCTGGGCTTCTACATACTAGAGGGTAACACTTGTCATGATTGTCAAAATGTCTTCAGGGGCACATGGGTGGCTTAGCTGGTTAAGCAGACAAATCCTGATTTTGGCTCAGGTCATGATCTCAGGATTGTGAGATCAAGCCCCACCTCAGACTCTGTGCTCAGCAGGGATCCTGCTTAAGATTCTCTCTCTCTCCCTCTCCCTCTGCCCCTCATCCTGCTTGTGCTCATTCTCTCTCTGTCTCTTTAAAATAAATAAATAAATCTTAAAAAAAAATGTCTTCAGAGTTTGTTAAATGTCCTCCAAGAACCACCAGTCTAAAGGAGTTCTTTTTCCAGGGTTGGAATATCTCTACACCTAAGGCATGGTCTTCTGGAATTCCAACAGGATATTCAGGTGTTGAGTGAACATTTTCCACTCTGGCAAGCCAGGCCTCCACAACTCTCAGTTCTGTGCAAAGTCTGTAATGCCTTTTCTGCTTATAACTCCCATTTTTCTTATAACTACACAGCATCTTCTCTTGGATGTGTGCAGCCTAGTTTGTCCCTAGACTCCAGGGTACCCTCTGCATATTTATTAATTATTATTAATAATAATTATCTTCTTCTCTGTTAAGCTGCTTCTCCTTAGTTATTTTGTACCTCAAATTCTAGCTCTGAATTCTGATATTAGTTTCCTTAGCTCACAAAACCACTGTGCCTTGTTTTTTTCAGGGGTTACCCCCTCTGTTGTCCAAAGATTTCTTCAAGGAGAAATTTAGGGCAGTAATGGATCTTATTTCACATGCTTCCTTTCACCCAGAAATCACAGCGCTGTGCTGTCTGTTGTTCAATGTTGGAAAACAATTCAGTTTGTCCAGTTTTATGGTTTCTGTGGCATGATGGACTAGTCTGGTACCAGTCAACTTTTTTAACGATGGGTACTGTGTTGTGATTTGAATATAAGTCTACAAGACACAGGAATACACACACACACACACACACACACACACACACACATGCTCACACTTTAGGGTGGAAGTGGATTTTGTTCTGAAATATGAGACTTTCCCACTGGCAGTCACCCTATAAAGAGACTGATCTTAGGATAAGAAATGAGGTCAATGTGGGGAGACTTAGCTGGTGTGAAGGAGGGTAGAAGAGCTCATGTTATATCCTGAAATAGAGAAAGTCTTAACACTCTCTGTTGTAGTACTGGCCATAAATTAGACTTGCTTTTATATGTCCTTTCTTTCATCCACTAAATTTCTACCAAGTTTTGTCAGAGGTGGAAGCATTTTCCATACTATGTATATACCATAAGGAATAGCTCCTGCTATTGCATACTTGAACATGAATATTTAGGTATATCTGTTCATGTCCTTTATTTTAAGAGAGTGTATTAAAAGTAATTAGTTAAACAGGAACTGAAGAACTAAAAATGAGGGACTACTAAGGTAACACAAGGATTGTAACTACAGGGAGCAGCTACTATTCCAAGATCCAAGAAAACAAAAGGAAGAAATTAAATTTTAGAGTCTCAGGACTGGGAGAGGAATGTCAGGATGGTCCTGGTACTTCTGGGCTCAGAGGAGAATCCATGGGACCCTAATTCTGGTCAAAGGCACTGCCTGGCTGGTGCTGGCATCACTGAGGAGGACTGAGGCAACAGATTTAGAAGTGCTGGGAGGAAAATGAGTCTGGGTGTAGGAACCATCTTCTGCTTCAGGGCTGAGGAGCCATTGCAGAGGTGGTGCATGACAGCAACAGCAAGGAGAAAGAGAAGGAGCAGGCTTTCTGTCCCTCGTCTTCCCTCTAGGCTCTGTCAGCATCCGTTCTCAGCAAAATTTGGTGGGGAGCTGGCTGGCAAAGGAGAAGTGTACTTGGAAGTGTCTGGGCTCTGGTATAGTGAGGAGGAGTACACAGAGCAGGTTTGGAGGTGGTGGGGATCACCAAGCCAGCATGACCGTAGATGACACTGGTCCCAGGAGTCCGTCATTATTGAGGGACTCAGTCTGCAAACACAGGAGGATTGTTTCATGTGGAGGCTAAATTATACAAACACAGTCTGTGCTCTGTAGACATACAGCACAGGGACCTGGAGACTGAACGATCAAAAAGGACAGCTGCTTTGAGGGCACACCTGGATCCTCTATCCACAGGTTGGGGCTGACAGACACCAGTTTGGATATTGATGACCTATGATGCCATTTTTGGATTCACAAACCTTTGAAGCATGGCTATTCCAACTATACTAATAATGTTGAATAAAGGACAGGTTTCATGACTAATAATAACACATTGTCTAAAATAAATTGTGGTATCCTGATACAATGAAGGACTGAACAGCCATTAAAAATAATACCATGAAGGGCACCTGGGTGGCTCAGTGGGTTAAAGCCTCTGCCTTTGGCTCTAGGTCATGATCCCAGGGTCCTGGGATCGAACCCCACATTGGGCTCTCTGCTCAGCAGGGAGACTGCTTCCCTTCCTCTCTCTCTACCTGCCTCTCTGCCTACTTTTGATCTCTGTCTGTCAAATAAATAAATAAAATCTTTAAAAAAGTAAAATAAAAAAAAATAATAATACCATGAAAGAATATTCAGTGATGCAGGAACATGCTTCTATTAGATTTAGAGAAAAATATCGTGAGCCTTATTGTTGAATTTTCTTTACATAATTATTTGTCTTTATATTATTCTGTACATTACTTACACAAAAGTTTCTATAGCAAAACTTTATGGTGTATCTGTGAGGATTCAGCCAGATGTCGTTTTTATTCTTTTTGTGTTCATATTTTTTAGTATGTCCTGAATTTTCCAAAAAGAAAATATACATATTTTTTCATTTTCTGAAAGATTTGCTTTTTTAAAGTGAGAAAGAATAATGTGCTAAAGTGATCGGAATCTCATTTTCTCAAATCCTTCTAAACTGATTAAGCGTCTTTAGATATTCTCATACCCTGTCACCTTTGAAACGGGGAATACCATGTTAGAACATTTCTTAAATTCCTGGAGCTCTCCTCTATGACCAGCCTCTCATAGACTGCAAGTTCTTGGAATAGTATCAAGAAATATTCCCTTTTCTCCTGGTGGGAAGGATTTTTTTTTTTTTTTTTCCAAAAGAGATGGGGACAGAGGGAGAGAATCTTAAGCAGGCTTCATGCCCAGTGGGGGAGGCTGAAGGAGAGCTTGACCAGAGCCAAAATCAAGAGTCAGACACTTAAGAAACTGAGCCTCCCAGGTGCCCCTGGGAAGGGTCATTTAACACTGTTCCACCAGGATTGGGTCTGTCAGTGCTTGCCTCTCAAGTGCCTTTCTTTAGCTTTTTCTTCTGGAAAACTCTTTCTTAGCATTAAAAGTCTGGTTCCAACATTCTGTCTTTATAAAGCCCTCCTAGATTCCAGATGTTGGACTTACTTCTTTTGTCATCTATGAGTTTAAGGCTTTGCCTTCTGACTACTACTGAATTATTTTAAAAATTATATTTTATTTTTAATTTTTTAGATTTTATTTAAATTCAGGTTAGTTAACATATATTGTATTATTAGTTTTAAGGGTAGGATTTAGTGATTCATCACTGGCAAAAAA
>NW_022631102.1:6029120-6029317 GCF_010015895.1 Lontra canadensis
TTTTTTTTAAAACTTTCTCTACTTCTTGGAAAGAATAAAAAGGAGGAAGGAAGGAGGGAAGGAAGGGAGGAGGGAGGGAAGGAGGGAGGGAGAGAGAAAGAAAGAAATAAAATTTAAAAAAAAGAAAGAAAGAGGGAGAGGAGAGAGAAGGAAAGAAAGAAAGAAAGAAAGAAAGAAAGAAAGAAAGAAAGAAAGAA
>NW_022631102.1:6029327-6211136 GCF_010015895.1 Lontra canadensis
AAGAAAGAAAGAAAGAAAGAAAGAAAGAAAGAAAGAAAGAAAGAAAGGAAGGAAGAGGAAGGAAATAAGGAGGGAAGGAGGGAGGAAGGAAGGAAGAGAGAGAGAGAGGGATAGAGAAAGGAAGGAAAGGAAGGAGTGAGGGAGAGGAGGAAGGAAGGGAGAAAGAAGGAAAGAAGAAAGAAAGAAAGAAAGAAGAAAGAAAGAGAGAGAGAGAGAGAAAGAAAGAAAGAGAGAGAGAGAGAAAGAAAGAAAGAGAGAGAGAGGGAGAAAGAGAGAGAGGGAGGGAGAAAGAGAGAGAGGGAGGGAGGAAGAAACCCTCCATGTTTACTGCACTTGCCCAGACTTTTGCCAGCTGAGAAATGGTCATCCCAGTTTGGGTTGGGGAATCAATTCCACATAGCATTGAAGGATTGCAGAAATGAGCCATTTCACAGCTGGGGGAGAATGTGGGACACATTGGGTCTGATGCTCCTGTCTGTCGTCCAAGGAGTAAAGATCGGCCTCCGGCCATGTAACTGGACTCTCTGTGTGTCCCCTTCCACCTTTTGCCTGTTATCTGTCTAGCTAAGTTTAGGTAGAAGTGCAGAGAATGTACATAGACCATGATAAAGAATAATTCACCAACTTCACTGAACAACTGGTATTTGTTGAGGTAGGTAGGGGTTAGATTCACACTGAGGCACAGAGAGATTCTTACTGTAGAAAGTGCCAGGGAACCCCCAATCACAGGGTGTTGCTGCTTTCCCTCTGATTCCTCCCTCCCTCCCAAACTTGGAGGAGTTATTTCCACCAAGAGCAATGCTCTCTTTTGAGCCTTTGAGGGTGACTGGGTCTCAGATTTTTGCTTTTATGTGCAAATATTATTAAGGAGGATCACAATTAAAAGTCCCCCCATGCATGAGTGGGGATTTAGTTGAGAAGAGGGATAAGAATGGACGACCCATCTGCCATGGCTGGGAACTTCTCAGTATTACGTATCTCCCAAAGTGAAAGTTACCTCGTGCCAAGGCTGGTGCTAGAATGAAAGACTGTGCTCTCGATCGGTCTGTGTGATTTGTTGTTTGTGCTCTCCTCCAGAAGCCACTTTGCCGTACACCACCGTCTGTGTTGACAACGTAATATGACCTTTCTATGGAAGGAAGGAAATTTCCCAAATTTTTAGCACTTACTAATGCCACATAAAATATTCCAAATCAACCCTGAGATTCATTTTAATTCAAGCAATGTTGTTTTATATTCACCATTAGTAATATTGTTTAAAGGAAGCTCTTCGTTTCCCTCTGGTTGTGCTGTCAGGATTCGGGATGAGTCAAGAGGACAAGGTCGAGAGGCTCTGGATGGAGCTGGAATTTTGCCCAGGGAGCAGAGAATGAGATTTTCCGGGTCAGAAGGAGGCACCTATAAATTGACAGTGGATTTGCACTGGAGACAAAGAGGGAAGCTCCAGTGGCCTTGAGGTATATCAGGATACTTATAAGGGGAAGGGCACAAAGATCAAAGTTGTATGGGCACACATCACAAAGAAGATGTGTGCATTTGACTAGGATAAGGAGAGGCTCAGGATCAAGAGTCATGAGGACGCATCCATTCCTGTCTCCAAGTGCAGTTGGGGACAGGTTGGGGATGGAGATGGTGGCTTCATTGACTAGCAGACAATTTCAGCTACCCTGGTAGGTGGTCCACAGCTAGAAAAAAAAAAAAAATCTGAGCTTAAAATTCAGAGACATGAATTGGTTACATTTAGGTCCCTTGGCTTAGCTGGACCATAGTGTCCTTTAAAAAGATGTAAATAGCAAGAGTACAGTTTGGTAGGAAATAGTAAGACAAGGCAATTGTAAAGGAATTGAGTTTCAAACACTTCAAGACAGCCATAAGCACTCTCATAAAAGAGCAGGCTTCTACTGCATTTCCTATGGAGTTATTCAGACGGGAGATCTGCTTTGAAATTTCTCTGCAAATTATTGGAACCCTAATGCACAGCTTGAACCCCAAAGCAGCAGATGTTTTGAAATAGTGTAAATGCATAAGGATTGACTTTCAAGAATCCAATAAAATGCTGGGAGAGACGTGAAGAATAGCACAACTAAAAAAGCAAACAACACACGTTATTCAGGTATAACCATCATTTATAGTCTCATGTTAAAAAAAAAAGAAAGAAAAAGGATCCATTTTCATTACTAAGCTATATTGGATCCTTTTCCTAATTTTCCCATAATTTAACATTCAATTTATTTTACTGCCCACATCACAGATAATTCATAGGTAGAGTCTTGAAAATTTGATATGATTCATTTCATTCCCAAGTAACATAAAGACTCCTGCCTCATTTTCCCATATTTTTACATTCAATTTATTTTACTATCCACATCACAGATAGTGGTGGGTAGAACCTTGAAAAATCAATTTGATTTTAAAGGTAGTGAACATGAAATTAGAAATGAACAGTAATATAGTTATACATTCATTCAACAAACATTTATGGAATGGAATATTGCTCTTGTTCCCCACAACACAGTATTGTGGGCATTAGACACGGATTTGACATTGAATTCATCGAGGAACCTGTACTTCGGTGGGGATAATGGAACATATATAAAAAAAGAATATAGATGTAAAAAAATGTATTTGGAACCTATGAGGTGTCAGGCCCTTTAAACATTTAATCTTCAAGATACTTCTGAAAGACAGATATTATCATGACCATTTTTCTGACAAGAACACCAAGTTTATTTAGGTTCACGAAGGACCCAGTGCCCCATAAAGTGACAAAGCCATGATTTAAACTGGTGTGAGGCAATGTCTACATTCTTTTCATTGTACCATGCTACTTCTTAGTGAGTTACTGACCAAGTTAGAAATGGATCAATGGGGTAGACAAAGGTAAATACTTGGGGAAGTCTGGGAGTCACAGGGCAGGGGCAGGAGAAACCGCTTTTGGTTGGATCCACAGGAAAGGCAGTATGGAGGAGATGGTGTCTGTTTCTGAGCTGGGCTTTGAGAGATGGCAGATTGGGATGGGTGTGCGTTTATCCATGCATCTGTCTGCCTATGCAAGCATGGGCTATGGGTATACATGTGTGACTGAGTCCTCCGTTACCCAAACTGCACCAATATTTGGATCCTTCCATAGACAACTTTTTATCACTCTCACAGTGTCTTCCTGGAGCTTTCCCAAACATTCTAGATGCCCTTCATGTTCTTTGACAGATAGGACCTAATTTTAGAAAAATAGCTACAAAAGTGAGCAAGGTTGGAAGGAAAAACAGATGTCTTTACAGAGTGAAAATACCTCTGTGCTCCTTATCTGGGCAATGAATTTTGACAGTGGTTTGAAATGCAAAGCGCTCTGAGAAGTCATTTGGGTCACGGCGGACAAAAGAGTGGTAGCCCGGAGATTACCACAAAAATACAGAGGATGGTGGTGAAACCAAGGTGTTTTAGAGCTGGGGAGGCTTTGACCATGACTCTTGTTTCCGGATGAGAAACAGAGAGATGAATGGAGTTCTTCTTGGACACACAGCAAGTAGGCTAAGCTATTGTGACAAGAACCTAGCAATTTCAATAATTCCATAATTATAGATGATTAAAAAGTCTTCTTATGATATTTAGGAATAGGGAAAGCAGAGTCAAAATATCCATTAATATTGGAAGGAATTTGATTTGACTACTTGCTTTAGGAACTGTGGCCTTTCTTGATTTCAATGTTTCTGTTTGTAAGAATAAGAGATTGGGCAAAACAATATAAAAATATTTTCCATTAAAAAAATTAGAATCCATGACCACTTAGTAGCAAGCTAACAAGGTGCTAACTATTGAAAAAAAATTTTAATCCCCATATATTATGATCTTAATTTACTTGGAGTAATCATTTAACAGAGGAAATAATCTCATAGTAGTACAAAAACCACACACAATTGAGCTCTGAATGAATTAGAAACAATTTCCGAAAAGTGTGACAGTACTGGTGTGTGTGTGTGTGTGTGTGTGTGTGTGTGTGAGTGCTATGCAATCATGACTAACAGGTAAGTGAGATCATAGCATTGCCTTTAATTATAGGAGGAGTCCACGAAGCTTACAGCTAAGTCAAAGTTTCCTACAAAGTAAATTGTGTCACCCCTCCTTCGTATCTAAGTAGCCAACAGCACAATAATAATTCTGGCAAAATGATGGCTAATACCCAGCCACTGTGCATTCTGCCTGACATCCTCTGCCAACCACTTTGCACACATCATAACCTGTAGCCTCCAACACAACCTTAGGAAATAAGTGGTGTTCTCAATACTCCTTAGCAAAGAGGTGCAGAGAGGTTCGGTAAAAGTCACTGCCCGAATCGTAAAGGCCTTAAACTCAAAGGCCCTGCCTTACTCTAGCCTCAACAACCACAGACCATCATGCTGCCTCAGAGTTGAGTAAGAGACACAATAACTCATCAAAAAGCAGTTAGCTCTACATATTCATTGATAATGATCATTATCATTATCTGAACAGAGATCCCCAAACGGCTGGCCAGGGCTACTGTTTTGTGTGGGTTCATACAAAACATTTTGGTTGGCCTTCAAAATATGGTTTTGACTTCTATAGGAGCCTACATTTAAAATGTCTTGAAAAATTGCAAGAGCCATGCAGCCTGGAATCCCATAGATTCCTATTGTCACACTGATAGGAGCTGAGTAGCTAATGGCTGCCTCCTTTTGAGCTGGAATGGGTTCATAGCTTTCTCAAGTCCCACCTGACCCAAGGCTTCATTGGTGTTACCTGTATAGCCTATGGGCCATTGGTTTTCTATCTCCTTTCATGAAAAGTTCTCAATCTTATCCTTAAACCCTAACATGATAGATAGATAGATAGATATGATAGAAAGAAAGAAAGAAGAAGGATGGATAGATAGATAATAGATAGATGATAGATAGATATAGATAGATAGAAAGGATAGAAGATAGATGATAGATATGATGGATAGATAGAAGATGGATGGATGAGCAGATAGAAGAGACAACAAACAAACGATCTTTATGAGTCTTAGCTTGGATTTCTGTAGATGAGTCACACTGCTCTGATTTGCCTGGGAAATAAGACTTTAATATCCTGAGTGTGTACACTCTGTCATTATTGAAATGTCACCTAGATTAAAAAAAAAAATCTGCTCTTGCCATTTTCTTACCTTGCTATTTAAGTTTTGTTCTTATCTCCTTCCAGGAAAGCATGTGGTGAACGTGAAAAACAATAATCATGTCACTTGGATGACAACTTGACTCAATAATGATTAATCCCCCAAGCATGCTCCCTCCCCATCTCCGTAGAGCAACGCTCCCCCACCTTGGATCCCTTAGGCATGCCAGTCCCCCCAGTAGGAAAACAGCCCCCCAGATCAATGAGACGATCTGTTACGTTTCTGTTGCAGATTGGTAGCTTGTATATTTCAGCGCAGGGAGGGAGGGAGGAGGAAAGACGTTATGAAGCCCACAGATTTCAGCAGTAACTAAATATGTGTGTTTATCTGTGATTCCCCTAGCCTAGCTCCCCTCTACAAAGGATAAAAATGCATTACTCACTTTTCCAACTAAATAAAGCTACTCTAGGAAAATATATGTTGAGATACTGAAAGAAGCCAATGTTCTATTTCTGAATGTTAACACCAAAAATTGAGAGAAAGTAGGCGAAGAAAAGACAAGAACGCTGCCAGATATCATTACAACCTCTTCTACAGCCTTGTAATGGAGACTGTCCTATAAGGGAATAGAAATTAATAACCTACCCATAATAGGGACACACAAAAGATAGCAAACACAGGGCCAAGCTTCTGGAGCTGAATCTGGAGTCACAGTAATGGGAAGTTGAGAGAACTCCTGCTTTGGCTTTTTTGTCCTTCACTTTTTCCCTCCTTCTCTTTCTCCCTTCCTTCCTTCCTTTACCCCTTCCTTCCTTCCTTTACCCCATTCTTCATTCCTTCCTTCCCTTTTTCCACTCCATCTCCTTTTCTTCCTTTCTAGAAGATGAACACTCTTTGGTCTTTAAATTTATGGCCGCTTTTTCTTCAGTCCAGGAAAATTGTAGGATTGCCTGGGGCTCTCTGGGACAGAAAGATGTAATGTTGACTTTAACGAACAGATGGTATCCGGAGGGGGGGAAAAATCTATCAGGGTTTTAAGCATCAGAGTTTGATAGGGAATTTGCCTGTGGGGTGTCTGGGAACCTGGACAGGGGAACGTGTTCTGACCTTATAGGAAGTGGGGGAGGGGTTTCTCACCCTTCAGAAATGATCTGGCTCGGGGTATGGGTTCAAATGTGAAGTGATATACATATTTTTTTTTGTCTTCAGAAGATTATTTAAATAAAACAATTCCATTTTCAGAAAGGAGTTATAGTATAGGACTCAGTACCAGAGATAAGAAAATTCTAACTAAATATAAATTCTCATAGTGCTCTTGGCCTTGTTTCAGGGAGCTAAAGAATCAACGTCTTTTTGCAAATGGTATTGATTATAGATGGATACATGTATGGATGTAGATAGTTTTCTTCATCATTAGTATTTTTATCATTGTTGGTCACTTGCTAGCCATCTGAAGACAGGAGAAGCTGGTGTAAGCTGTCCTGCCTCAGTTTCCTCCTCTGTAGAATTGGGATAATGACCTACACTTGCAGGGTGTTTAAGTATTTAAGTGTCAGAGAGGCTCAAGCCTTCCCCCTGCCCCCCAGCCACCTGGCCCATTGCTAGTTTCTTTGCCTGGCTCTCAACAGTTCTTGGAGCATCTTGACAGTGGTGGCCCTGCCTCTAGTTCCCCAACTGCAAGCTCTGTGCCTAGCACATATTAAATGCTTGGTGTATACTTGTTGAATACAACTTGGACGGAACTCTGTCTTTGAATTCCGTCCGTGGACTTCCAGAAAGACCCCATTTACTGACATTTGATCTGCCAAAGAGTGTCTGCTTGGGTTGAGGGTCTCTATTCCTTACTGAGACACTCCTGGAAGAGTTGTCCCAATCTTCCCGAGAAATCTGTAGAAGGCAGTTAAAGTGTTTCCAGATGCAGCATCATCTTGAGAACATTTTTTGAGCTAGTGGGTGAGGAAGTGGATTCCTCCACAGCAGCGCCTTCTCTCCCACCCCGTCACATACAGCGGGCACACTTTTGGATCTTGTGGCTTTGAGAAAACTGAGTAGGTCAAACTCAGCACCAGCTTAAGGGGGCCGGGTCTGATAGTCACCCACATGGTGGTGACAAATAAAGGGTTGCCAGAGTCAAAATTACTCAGAACCCCTTTCTCTAGAATTCTTGGGTTTTGGCAATCATATTGCTCATTTTCCATTCTTGGCTGAATCAATCAACAGTCTCTTGTGTGTGCGTGCTGCATGCCATGCACTGTGCCACAGTGCTTTCTCTCCTGAAACCACAAGTATTTTACATCATCACTATTGATAAAATCAACAACTTTCTAGAAAGAACTATATCCTTCTCTATCTTCTGTCTCTTGAAAGTCAGCTCCCTGAACACAATCCCACCTTCATCCACGATTCAGGAATATACCTAGGGAGGCAGTGAAGTCTCTTGGGACCACACTGCTTCCTTTTTTAAATCTGCTTTTCATAGTTTTCTGCCTTTTTCACTTCTTGACATGCCCTATGACTACCAGTGTTCCCACACCCGCTTGTCTACCCAAAATATCTTTCCTATTTGTTTCTGGTTTTGTTTTGGCTTTCCTTCTGGGCTCGGAGTGAGAAAACCAAAAAAGGAAGAGTCACATGTATCAGTGGAGTACAGTGGAGTACAAAAATGTATCAGTGGACTACAGCTGGAGTTCTAAATTTGGAGACCTACCAGTTACGTAACGGGGAAAATCACCTCAACCCTCTGGCCTTCATGGTCCTCATTTTTTGGGGGGAAGTTAGTCAAACCCACCTTGGTTGGAGAGATTAGCCACGCTGCTTACAATGCTCAAGCCCAGTGACCGAAATGCCACTGCTTTTGGACTTCACAGGGTCCTGCTTCCCCTCTGCATTTGCACAGGCACCCAGGCTCATCTTTTGCTTTCTGTACCTTGGATAATAACAAATTAGGGGTGAGTTACTGAAGTCGTGCATTTTATGTCTGTTACCTTCTTTAACCTGCACAGCAATGCAGTGAGGTTTGCAGATAAGAGCACCAGAGCTCAGGAGGTTAAGTGGCTTGTTGAGATCACATAGCTAGCAAGCAACTCAATCCCGTGTTTCTGACACCCAAACCGTGAATCAGTTCACTGTACTGGACTTTCTCTCCAGGAATAAGACAGGTTTGCAGAGAGCAGAGTAATGGATCATGGAGGTATAACTCCACCAATCCCAGAAGGCAGTTAGCTCCTTGGGACATTGATTAACTTTGGCAGACTGTCACATCTGAGACAATCAAAGGTTCCAGTATTGAGACAGGGTAGATTTTTTTTTTTCTTTTCTATCTCGGAGCTGAGTGCTTGGGGACAAGGATCTGCTTCAGCTTCAGGAATCTAGCTCACTGTCCTCCTACAGAGTGCCAGTGATGGCACATCGAAGAGATGCTGGCCTGATCAGGTGAGAATTTATGTAAGCCGAAACCATTAGGTGGCTTAATTAAATCAGGGCATTTAACTCATTAGCCTTCTGCTCCTGGGACTAATAAATTTGAACCCAGTGCTGCTAATCACAAAAGAAGTCAGGTTAAGCAATTCTCTCCTTATTGGAGAGATGAGAGGGAACAGGAGAAAGGGAATAACCAGAGAGGATGACTGGCAACATTCTGAGGTTCTGCTGGGAATTCTGAGCCTTAACTGGGACTTGGGGTTACATGGGAACAATAATGATTTTGGTGTCTAAAAGGAACCCCAAGAGGTCACTTGGTTATCCTCATGGGTGACCACATCCAAGCCATCACAGAAACCCTTGTCTGTTGAGTGACATCTTGCCACAGCATTTGGTAATGCACTTGGTGTCTCACAGCTATGGTACTGGGAGGAAAGCCTCTTCGGCTAAGCTTTGTCTCTCTGCTTACAAGTGAGGTGTATGCATTGCCTTCCTGCTGCTCAGACTCACTTACTGTACTTGCTGGGCTTCTGAGATGAATGGAATTTCACCAGTGTCTTGCCTGTAAGACCCAAATAGCTCATGACTTATGTCTCATCCTTTGATCCTGAGCATAGCAGCTGGATGCATCTTGTGTAAATAGAGATCACAACACCATATTTCAGCCTGAATTCCTTCCGCAGCCTCCCATTACCTTCAAGATCAAGTTCAAGTTCATTTGTGTACCCAACCAAGCCTTTTGTTAAGCTTCACCTCTCATCCCACCATCTCTGCTACTTACTTCTGCAAGGACAGGGGGCTTATAAATGGTATGAAAAGATCTGCATTTTCCCAAACATTTCATACTTTTCCACAAGCCTAGGCCTTGGCATATTCTGTTTTATTTAGAATTCTTTCTTTTCGGTTTGGGAGAGCCCTTCACATCTATCATTTGGTGGCTCGGACCTCAACCTTCTCCATCAAGTTCTCTTTGTCATCTTCAGGCTCCAAAACCCATGCCTTACTTGGACTCCTTCTGCACTCTTCATAAAACCCTTTCCTCACTCCTGAACACTGATCTCTTTACATATTTGTCTTCCCCTGTAGACTTTCAATTCCTTGAGGTCAAGAACTACGTAGTAATAGTTATAATAAGCAGTTAAATGTGCTATGTTTGAGTAGCCTTGAGTTGTGCCCAGCAACTTGTCAGGGGGAGCAACCCTGGCTGACATCCTGTCACCCTGAATGGAGACTGAGCTGATAGGCAGAGCAGACATGAGGCCCACACAGGTCATGAAAGAGAAGGGAGCAGTAAAGAGAAGCTGGCATGGGGAAGGAGATCTAGGGTTTATGGTGTTTTGACACATGGTATTTAATGAAAAGCATTTCTATAAAATCTTCTCATGACATTTCCAGTAAAATAGCCATTTCTTTTTAATGTGTGATAAACCAGATTTTCTGAAGAGAATTTGACAAGCTTTTTCATATGACTTTAAGATCTACCTTGGCATGCCCACCACATCTGTATAACTCTTACCACAATGGCCATAATAGGTTGGATTTTGTTAGCATGCCTCATGTGCCATCCCTTCTAGACACTTTCCTTGCAGAGTTTCAGTTAATATCACAACAGCTCCAGGAAGAATTGTTTTGATTAATATACCTCTTATGTGAGAAAAATGGGAGACAGAATAAAAGACGTTCCCAGAGTCACATGCTAAGTAGGGTATTGGGACTTGAACCCAGTGAGAGGAGAAACCATTCAGTTATGCTGTTCTCCCAGCTCCTTCTTTGGCACCGGGCCCTGGTGGAATGTCTCTCACAGCAGCCATAGCCCAAGGATGGCCACCGTGGTTTTGGGCTGTCTGGGGGAGGAGCAGAGATGAGGAGAAACGGTCCAGAATCTGGCAACTTCTGTATGCATTAGAGGTGTGTTCCTGCTTCCTGGTAGAGCCAGGATTTAACCAAGCTCCTGTTGAGATTTCTGATACTGCAGTAACAACCTGCTGGGATTTTCATAGTCTTCCCCTCTCCTCTTTTCAGAAAGTGTAGAGAAAATGACAGGGAGCCTTCTCCATGAATGCCCAAGAGCCCAAAGCAGCCCAAGTGAAAGAGAGAGGTGGAGGGAAGAGGCCATGTTTTAAATGTATTTTTGTTCTAATCTAATAGGATGAAAGGCAGCCTGTAAGGGTGTTCTTCAAGAAGCCAGGAAGTAGCCCAGAACAGGAGTTATCTACTTGGTAACATAGTCATTTGTAGCAATGTAGCAGATAAGATCTGTTCTGTGTAGACACACTTCAGTGTTCTACTATCTTTCTGTACCGTAGCAAGCAAAGGGCCCTTCACCATCGCTCACAAACTAGTGGGCTTGTTCACACTCCTGGACTCATCTTTTGACTCTGGGCTCTCCTGCAAGCATGGCTCTTAACACCATATGTGAGATACCTGAGGGTCCCCATCTACAAATAAGGAATTTTAGGTTCAACTTTTGAGTGGTTGTCAGGGTTAATGGAGATGACACAAGGATGTGCATTTAGGAGACCATCACTCAGTCCAAACCTTTCGTTTTGCAGGTGCTGATTTAAGTCCTACACCAAGGGCAGGGGAGGCACCCATGGGATCGCACAGCACTCCATGCTAGCCCCAGGGCCACCAGAACAGAAGCTCTTCCCCTCTACCCTGTGACCATTTCTCTCAGGGTCTTTGTCTCATCATCGAGGGTACTTCTCCTCATTTCCTCAACGTCAATTGCACACCAGACACAGGAACACACACACACACACACACACACACACACACACACACGAATAGTGCCTCAAAATCCTATACTGTCTAGCACTGCAGTTGCCAGGGATAGGTGGCTGTGGGGTAATGGCAATGTCACCAGTCTGAACTGAAATGTGCTGTTAGTATAAAATGTGCACTGGAGTTTGGACACTGAGCACATAGAAAATAAAAGAAAATATCCCTTTAATAAGTCCATATTAATGGAGAGTGAGTGGCTCAGTCTGTTGAGCATCCCACTCTTGATTTCAGCTCAAGTCATGATCTCAGGGTTGTGATATCAAAGCCCACGATGATCAGCCCCAGCATGGAACCTGCTTAAGATTCTCTCTCTCCCTCTCCCTATGCCCCTTCCCTACCCACCCTAAAAATTAACAAAATATAACTCTATTGGGTTTATGGATCAAAATTATATTTTGCATAAACTGGGCTAAATAAAATATATCATTAGACAATTTACTTCCTACATTTTATGTTCTTTTAATATGTGGTGATCAGAAAATTTTAAATTACATGTGGAACCCTCAGTATCTCTTTATCAGACAACATTGCTGTAGCTCATTTTTTCTTCTCTCTCTCTCTTTGTTCTATTATCAGGAAAAATATTACATCCCTTCTCTTCCCTCTGCCACTGTCCTCGTTGCCTCAATTACTCCCATCCACTGCCCAGTTGTGATAGTACCAATAGTTTGCAGAATAATCGAGGCCTTTGGTGAAACTTTACATTTTGTGTGGCTCCCTTCCTTACAAAACGCACCCCTGCAGTTTGTTGCTCCAGCATATCTCTGCTTGTGCTGTCAGGCCATCTCCACAACCCGTCCACTGTGGGGCAGAGAGGATATTACTCCTGGGTGAGTGGCCATCCCAAGGCCCAATTCAGTGGGTGAAAGGTCACATTCTAAAGCCAGACCCATTCTACTCCCTTCAACCCTTCTGAGGAAGGAAACACCCTGCCTCTCTCTACTTCACCGTTTTTTTTTTTTCTTAAACATACAAAAGCTGTACATAATTACCGCATAGAACTTGATGACTTTGGAGATACGTATGCACCTGTGAAACTATTACCACAGTCTGTTCCATAAACTCATCCAACACCTCAAGAGGGTTCTTTTTGACCTCTTATTTATTACTATTATTACGATCATTTATGCTAAGAACACAACATAAGATCTACCCTCGTAGCAGATTTTCAAGCATACAATAGAGTACGACTAACTGTAGATACTATGCAGTACAGTAGATCTCTAGGACTTATTCATCTTGCATAACTGAAACTTTGTAGCCTTTGACAAATACCTTCCTGTTTCCTCCTCCCCCACCCAGCCTTTGGCATTCACCATTCCACTCTCCGCTTCTATGAGTTTGACTATTTTAGATTCATCATATAAGAAATATTTGTTTTATGGAAAACAGTATGGAGTTTCCTCAAAAAACTAAAAATAAAACTGCCATATGATATGGCAATCTCACGTCTGGTTCTATACCTAAATAAACTAAAATTAGGCTTTCAAAAGGATACCTGAACTCCTATATTCATTAAAGCATTATTCACAATATCCAAGAAAAGGAAACAACCTAAGTGTCCATCAACAGATGAATGGATAAGGAAAATGTGGCATATACATATAACAGAATATCATCCAGCCTCATAAAGAAGGAAATTCTGCCATTTGCAGAAATGTGAAAGAATCTGGAAAACATTGTGCTAAGTGAAATAAGTCTCCATCGTCTTGGACCTGAGGTGGTATAAACAATGTAGTTGAAAGAGTAGTTTCCTCTCCTAGCTCCCTCTGACTGTGTTCATGCTGTTTTGTTCTTTGTAACTCACTTAAGCATTAAAACTGGCTGGGGGCCTGATTAACTTACCCACTCATTCATTTGACAAATACTTATTCTGCATCTCATAAATACCAGCTACTGAGCTAATGGCTGGGAGTGAAAAGGTAAGCTTGAAAGGACACTTGGCCTCAAGGAACCATAGACTAATTGAGAAAACAGACTCATGAATACAGTATTATAATATTATTATAATAGTTATATTATATTATTAGTATTATAATAGTTTTTTGAGTTAGGTGTCATTTTGGCTCAAAACAATAGGAAGAGGACACCTAACACATCCTGAGGGGTAAAAGGGAAAGTTCCCCAATGATGTGTTCAGATGAGTATGAAGAATGAGTAAGACTTAACCAGAGCTTATTGTCACCATCATCATCATCATCAACACCATTATCATCATCATCATCACGATTATCATCATCATCATAAAGGTAGAAGAAAAACATCATTGGCCAAGGAAACAGTAACTGAAAAGATGTGAGTTTGAACAAGAGCATACAAAATTAAGGAACCAAAAGTACTTTGATGATATCAGTTGAAAATGGGCATGGTGGGGGATAGCAGAAAAAGAGAATGAGGAGTAGGCATGAGTCATCTCATGGAGACTCATAAACCAAGCTTAACAATTCATCTTTAATCCTCAACACAGTAAGGAGCCATACGTGGGGCTCATAAAGGTGCATGAAACGGTCAGTCTCACATTATGGGCTGATTGCTTTGGGAGCCAAAGGTGAGAAATCCAATTGCTCTGATCCTAAATATGAAAAGCAGACGGACCCTGTGTCCACAGATTCAAACTGGTTTGTTTTAGAAATTCACCTGCCAGGTATTGGCAGTTGATCTGGTCCCTTGCTATCAGAAGGAGGTACCTCCTGGGGGTTCAGGGTTTGACTGCGATATTATTTCCCACAGTTCTACCAGGCAAAAATGATTATATCTATGTTTCCCCTCCTTGATGATGAGGGCAAAGGTGCTGGGTCCGGCAGGCGCCTTGGGGAACCAGAGCAGACTTGGGGGATCTGTCCTTTCCAGCCCCAGAGAGACTGGTTTAGTTCAGGGACCCCTGGGGCCCTGTCTGAAAAGTGGCTTTTCTCATTTCCCTTTGATCAGGCAGTTCATGGCATATTTGGAAGGACAAGGAGTGATTTGTCTTGCACATGTGTTTTCATTTATTCCTTCAAGGCAGTGCTAAAACATTAAGCAAGAATACAATGAAGTCCAGTGGACAGACAAGCTTCAAACAGTCTCAAAGGGTATATATCTAAGATAAGCTCGTTTGTTTATAGCTCATATTTTTAAAGTAGCTTATGGAAAATACATCATGATGAGATTTCAACTGAGTAAGCAAAGATGAAAGTAAAATAAAACAATGCTATGCATGAGGTCAGTACTGAAAAAGGTTGCCATAAATTTCTGAATAATTCACTAAGGAGAACCGTCTTCTAGTCTTGGGCTTCCTAGTAGTCAAGGAAACAAGGGACAATGTCCCAAAGGGATAGGGTGGAGTGGAGGAATAGCTACTTCTGGTATCATCACTAAGAGAAACCACACTGGTGGCTCTTCATAAAAGGTACATCTTGTAATTAAGTGAACAATGTCTTTAGTAATATCCTGGCCACTATCACATTACAGGTTTAAGAGGATTATTTAAAATGATAATAGTCCTTCATTTAAATAGCATCCCCTGAGCACCTTTGATGTACAAGTGTAGTAAACTATAATAATGTATTAAATATTCACTGTCTTTTCCTGTCTCTGCTTATTGCCATAGAGTGTGCAATGCCCCATCCATCCCATGAGCACACAGGCAACGCAATCCCACTGACAACCGGTTGTGCCACATGGTCTGCTTACCAATCGAATAACTGTGAGAATGATTTATGTCACTTCCCAGTGAAGGTCATGAGAGGGATTCCATGGTTCTGGTGTCATTCTTCTCCCTCTGTCTTGAGAAGATCAAGTGTCAGAAGGGGACTGCACATTCAGCCTGGATCTCAGCATACAGGCAAGGAGTGTTGCTACTGACCTTCAATTAAATACCTATTGGCAAAAAACAAACCTTTGTTGTAGTAAGCTCTTGACACTGGTGGGCTACCTGTTACTTCAGTGTGACTTACCTCGTAAGAACTGACTGTATCACTTTTATCAGTGCTTTGAGAGAATACAGAGACACAAAAGATAGAATTCCTACCCTCTGAGAACTTGCAATTCAGTAGAGAAAGTTTAAAGTCGATGATTAAAAATAAGCTGGAGGTTCTAAGTACCACTTTTGATTCACAAGTATCAGGTGAATCAAGTTAACACACAAGAAAAATATACCTAAATCGATAAATCACTTCTTCCAGAAGCAGCTACTGAGAGACTGGATGAGGTCAGAGCAGAGAAGAAGAAAAGCAAGGAGGAGGCACAGTAGGAGACCATGTGGAGGGCTGGATTTTGAAGATGGCTTTTTGGAAGTGGAGTGAGAGCACCCTCAAATGGAGCACTGATTGAGAGGAAACCTGTGGTAGGATATGAGTTTGGAAAGCAGAAAGTAGCTCAGAGAGAAGAGAACAAGTGTTAGCATAGTTTTGTCTTTAGATTACACTGTTCGTTGAGTGCCTGCTTTGTGCTAGGCATCGTCCTCAGTGTTTCACACTCATCTCATTCAGCCCTCAGAGCAGCACCAGGGGATGGAGGTTTCACTTGAAGAAACTGAGGAAACCAAAGCTCAGTCTCAAAATGGAAAGGTTAGAAAATGGAAGAATTGCGATTTAAGCCCCAGGTTTATGGCCCCAAAGCCCATGTCTTTTGTGTCACAAGGTCCACATGTATGACACAGAGTGGGAGGTTTTGAATGTTATGTTGATCACTGTGAACTTCACTGGCATGCCATGGAAAGCTGTTGAAGACTTTTGAACTTGGGAATTGGGTAAAACTTGTATGGCCTGTGCTTCAGGAAGATCATTTCATCAGCCATCAAAAGGACAGCCTCAGTGTGGTGACCAGGAGCAAAGAACAGTAGAGTCCAATGGTGACAATTCCATACACTGTTAGCCAAATAGTCCATGGAGTTGCTGCCTGGGAGAAGTTCATTTGAATAGTCCTTGTCAATGTCTACCCAGAGGCTCCATGGGCTCTATGGAGAGAAATTTCTTGCAGTTGTTTGAAAGAACAACAGTAACAACCAGTGTCATGAGCCATCTCCCCTTCCTACTTAGGAGAGTTTGCATATACATGTATCTGAGACAGAGAATTGGATCCTATCGATACATGAGGGCCTCTCCATCTTGTGGTTATAACTCCTTCATATTTATTAGCCAAGTAGGCAAAGCCTAATAAGATTTGTTTTGCCCATATCTCTGATCATCTACATTATAGTATAAAAAAATGTTGAAATTAAAATGAGAAACATGGGTCCTAGCATTTGACAGTAAGCACTTGACACTTAGCATTTGACATTTAGCACTTGACGTCCCTTGGTCAGCTTTTAGGAATTTTCTGAGGAAGAAGTGAAAATCCCATACCTTCTTCTGAGATCCGTTCTGTGATATTGTGGGCAGAGACCAACCCTCAAAAGAGAGCAAACAGGACAGAATGTTCAACACAAAAACATAAGCTAGGAGAGAAGATAAAGGAAAGGATGGAAATTATAGCAATTGTAGAGTGGGAGTAAATCTCAATAAGAATAAAAGAAAAGGAGGATCCTACTGGTTGGTGTGGTCACAGTAATGATTTATACAAATGATCAGCCATTGTTCCTGCAATTCTAGATGGCATTAACATGGTAGAGAGAATAAATAGCTTTTTTTAATGTTAGGTAGCTTTAATCCCATAAATAAAGAATTTAAACACAACTCCCATCGAAGAACAGAGTCTGGCATCTAGTAAGTATATGCCAAATGAATGTTATTGGATGGATGCATGATCTGGGCTCAAGGAGGACCCTAGAAGCCACCTTGACCGAAAAGACTGGTACCATCTTGTGGCATTCTAACAACCATCTCTTGAGGACCACCCTGGATACCCTAAAGCAGCATCTTGATATTTCAAGGGTAGCAGTACTCAAGGAAGTTAGACCAAGAGCAGTCAATTTGATTTCCCTTTGATCTTGGCTCAATTTCACCTTCAGGCACTTTCCCAGCAAAAGGTCAGGTTTCTAACCTCTGAAACATAACCACTCCTCCTGCCAAAGGGGTTTTTGACTCACAATTCAAACCTTAGCTCAAAAAGAATTAGAGAAAGTGGAAATATCACACACATCGAAACACTAACTAATTATGTCTTCTTTCTTCTTCTTCCTCTAGGGACATCAAAGAGAGGTTTCTGGCTGTCAACAATTGATTTGGGAAGAAGACTGGCTTATTGTTTCAGACTTCATTTTTGGTTCAGGCTAAGGGGCTGGTAATGGTAGAGATAGCTGGACAATGGCAAGCTAATGAGGGCACCTGGGATAGATGTATGCAACTTTGAGGATTTATGCTAGATGACTCTTTAGAAGCAAGATCATTATTAATATTCTTTAGGAATTTCTCAACTTACTATCAGCTACTTGTAGGGGATACTCTGATAAGTAAATGAACTCTGTTGTCAAGGAGGGGATGGAGTATCAGTGTCATTTTTGAGTGTGTATTTGAAGGTTATAAGGAAAAAATAGGTTCATGATATTTTAAAAGCTCTATTTTTGCAGAAGTAAGAAGCATCACTGGTATAGACACAATGCTTGTGTTCTGTCCTCTGTGGGTGTTTGAGGAGTTTTCAGCCTCTTAACAGACAAGGTGTTGGGGCTTATGACAAGGTCTATAATCAACTACACTAAATTTAGTATTGGCTTTCCCTCAGCATGACTTATTTCAAGGCAATGGATGGATATAAACACCAACTCTTCTTGAAAGAGATATTGACAATCAAACATCCTATAATTTTCAGAAATAAATGGCCTGGCCTTAAATTCAAGTAGATACATTTAGTGTGTTTTCCCTACAAGATGCTGAATGATTCTAATAGAATGACAACAAAACAGATATCTGTGCTCATGGGTCATAACTGCATTCTACACTAATGTGTCACGCATACTTTTTGTGTCTTCTTCAATGATGAGAGACTGTGGAAACTTCTTTTTCACAACTTTCAATTCTGTACAGTGTTTCCTGGACAATCCATATTTTCAAAGCTCAGAATTATTGGGGAAAAAATCCACAATGAACGAAATGTCAAAATTATTGAATAGAAGAAAGATCTACATGACAAATCGGGGTAAGGTAAGAAAGGTGACTCATGCATGTATAGCATCAGGTTCCGACTTCACTTAAAATTTGGTATTCTGTTCATTGTGGCTTTTTGGCATTAGTCTTGATGTTTTAAGTATTGCATTAAAATATCACCTACTTTGGTTACTGGATTTTTTTGTCAGACCCTTATATCACCCTACATGCCCTAGTCCCCACCTTGCTGGGCATGCCTTTTAAGGTTACCCTACTCAGGGAAGCAAGTTGCAATGCAAAGCCTCATATTCTCTTTCTCCTGGAGCTCAAAGTTTGCTGCATCACATTAAAAGAACTACATATTTCAGAGATTTCTGACAATCCAGTCCTTGGGGCCATGGCCTGAGTTTCAAAGTCCTCTCCCGTAAGGGTTGTACCTTGGTGTAGAATGGAGGATTTCCTATGTGGTTTCTTGACAAGATGTGGAAGATGTATGCCCAGAACTCCTCGGGGATTTTGCTTGTCTCAAAGAAAAATCTGACAATCTGCTGTGACTTGCAAAGGTATTTTTGTCATCAGTTAATCCAGAAAAATGTATTTTCCATTTTAGATGTGCATCTGTATGCAGCAGGAAGGTAGAGAACTGACAGAAGCCCCATGCACTGGACAGAAACCTGGACATGGAAACAGAAGGTGTGGCTCTTGATGGAGCACTACCGTGGTTTCACCATATGGTTTATTTCCTCCTTTCCCTCTCTGTTTAAAGGTGAAACAAGAATATTTTTGGACCAGGGGTCAGCCAGCTATATCCCGTGTGTCAGATCTAGCCCATCACCTGCTTTTGGAATGCCAGCAGGCTAAGAATATTTTTTACATAAATGTTTTAAAAAATCAAAGGAAGCCTAATGTGTCAGGACACATGGTAAAAAGTGTATGAAATTAAAATTCCAGTGTCCATACATGAAGTTTTATTGGAACCCAGACATGGCCATCCTTGCTATCGATGATACCCTATGTGCTTTCCTACAGTAGGACTGAGAGGTTGCAATCAAGACTGTGTGTCCTATAAAGCCTACAGCGCGTACCATCTGCCTCATTATATGAAAAAAATTGCTGACCTCTGACCAAGATCATCCTAAATCTTGTTTCATCTTTAACAAAGTGTTAAGCCACTTGTTGGGGCCACAGTGGGAGCCCCATTACCCCTCCACTTCTTCAGTTAACCATGCTTTCTGAGCAACATTTTCATGGTCTTCCTTTCCTATTTGTACAACAAAGGGGAAGAGCCGTTTGGTTGTACAGGGGAAAACTTTTTTCTTAAAGAGTTTTCACTATAAAGCATAGTAATTTATATTACTTAATTGATTTAATTGATAGAGGAATGGATTTGTGTCCTTTCTCCCCCTGGTAAGAGGCCAATACAGCTGGTAGGAATACTCATACATATTTTTAAAATTAAAGTCACAAGAAAACAGCTAAAGAGATTCTCATGTGTATATTTATGGTAATGCATACGAGCAGAAAACTCCCTGGCAGTCTGTTATTAAATTAATAATTCAGTCCACACATATTTATTGAGTATTTAAGTGCATAAAACACTGCTCTATTCCCTATATGCATACAAGAAAGGTAGAAGACAATCTCTGTCCTCAAGGATCTTACTATCCAGATGGGATGATGGGATTTAAATGCCAAACAATAAGGCATTTATGACAAAAAGGTCACCTATCCCCATAAAGAATATTTGGCTGGGAGGTGAATGGTCTGGGTTCAGCAGTCAAGCCTTCAACACCCAGCACCATGATGACAAGCAAGCCATTTCTCCTCTTTGTGCTTTAGGAAATGATGATGGTATGTGAAAAAAAAAAAAATGACGTCTAATGCACTGTCAAGAGTTGGATTGAGAGATATAGGCTACAGAATCCAAGGAGAGATTGATAAGTCAACGTAGTGGGTGCTATGCTTGACACAAGGACAACAAGGATGAGCTCTCAGGGAGGAGTGTCTCATAAGTGAAATAGAGATGCACATGGGTAATTATAGCCCCACAGAGTAAGTGAACCCACAGGGATAAGCACAAGGGACTGTGGACCCAAAAAGAAGGAACACCTGATGGTTAGGAGAGCTTTTCTGAAGGCAGCTGTGCCCAACATCTAACAAAATGTTTAAAAAGAGATGGCATGCATGATGTGATCGAAGAATTTTCTTGCAGGAGATGATGACTGAACAAAATCAGGGAGACAGCAACAACAAATGAAAAGTAGAGCGACAAAATATAGCATAGCTTGTGTAGGGAAATGTTCATCTGTTGACTCATTTCACTGGGCACTCGTTGTGTGCCAGGCCTAGCCCAAGGCTCTGGGGACACTTCAGAGGATAAAGCAAAATTACACCCCCCCCCACAAAGAATTCATATCCTAGTAAAGAAGACAAACCATCAATGAGCAGATAGTGTGATTTCAAGTAAAGATAACAGTTATAGAGAAAAATAAGAGATGGGGTGGAATTACCGTTTTAGCTTTGTGGTCAACAAAAGCCTGTCTGGGGAGGTGAAATTATGTCATCATTAAAAATTCACAACAACAATTCAAAACAAATAACAGTTATGGGGCATGCAGGGGGAGGTCAAGAATGGGTGGTCAGTGGGGCGGATTATAGAGGTTCTCAACCCTGGAGTGGTTTTGATGCTGTTTTGGGGTCAGTTTGTATTGATTCAAGCATGGTGAGGCACCGTGTGGTGTCTGTGAGGAAAGTGGAGGATGGAGGCCACCAAGCATGTGCTGTTCCAGGGCCAAGGAAGCCTGTGCTGAGCTGTGGTCCAGGGCAGGGTAAGTAGGAGACCCCAGGGTGTGGAAGAGAAAATGAAGGGATTCCTCCCCGTGGCAAAGACCCTGTGTTAGTCAGAGTGTGAGTGAAGTGCACGGGACTGAAACACAGCATTCAAAGCCTTGGGTGTCCCACCAAAAAGAATTGTCCCAAGAGCATGGTCTTGTGGTCTCTTGACAGGATGTGGATGGAACTTGAGCAGGAGCCTGGGGGTCCAGCTAGGCTTGGGAAATTGTCTGACCATCACCTGCTCTGGCTCACAGAGGTCAAAAGTACCAGAGACATTGCAGGTGGGGAGAGTAGAGGAAGGGCTCACCTGCACAGAAGGTCTAAGTATATGAATACACCCTTAGGATGACACAGGATAAAGAAGAGCCTGATCTTTCTTCTGGTTCCCACAGCTGGAACTCCAGGTTGTACAGAAACTTCTAGGATTTAACCCACTTCCATTACTAGGCCCTCTGCTGAGAAACTTCCATCTCTCTCATTAGCTTCTTTAGTCTGCCAAATCCTTTCTCCCAGCTGACCACCTGACTGGGTGCTGAGGTCTAGGTAGAGTTGTAGGGGGCAGCCCTGAGGAGGGGGAAACCAGGAAACCAGGATGCTGACAGCCAGCAGAAGCCTCCAAAGGCAGGGAAAGCTTTTTTTGGGGGCGGGGGGTTCTAAGCTGCTCACTGTAAGAATTTGTTTTAAAAGTACTGATAAGGACCTACTAAATACAAAGACCTATCTCCCAGATATGGGGGTGATGAAGGTGGTGCTTCATAACAGCTGTTGGGGTAATTAATCAATTGTCTGTCTCGTTAATTAGTTCATGATCTACTTGTACACATAGCTCCTGCTGCTCTGGTTTCCGAACTGTGTAGGTTTTCCATCGGTTAGCAACACAGCTTGCCATGTCTCCAGGTCCTTCTAAGAAAAGATAATCTCCCCTTGTCTATTATGCAACTTTGACCAAAACCCATATTTGGAGAAATGGTAGTCAAAGAGTGTGTGGGCACGTGTTCTTTATCCACTACAGAAGTTGCCTGGTTTTGTTTTTATATGAAGTCAGATCCATGGAAAACTCTCGATTTTGACCACGTTGCCTAGTGCTTTGCCAAATCACCTCTGTTGAGCTGTGTTCTGCTACATATCTGTATTTTATTGAGAGTCGTTATGGAAAATAGTCCTATGCAATTTGGTATGCATTTATTCTGAAAGCTAGTGTTTTGGACTTTGTCCATGATGCTGACTGACTCTCCCCAGAGGATTTGGTGTGTGCCTTTTTTCCCCTTTTTTCTTAAAAACAAAACAAAAATAAAAACACAAGTTCACAATCAGCCATATTGTCCTTTTGCCTTGGCCGGCATGAACTCAGGGTCAAAGTGGCACTGAGGTGGGGGGTTATAAAAGCTCTGGTGGTTGTGGGTGCTGTGTCCTCTCCTATTTCTCATGATATCAAGCTTCCACTCCTGGCCATTCATTGTTGAGGCATGAGATTCTCTCAAACCATTCTCCTGATGAACGTCCGAAGAGTGAAGTTCAGTTGAAAATTAAAACAAACATAAACCCAATAATGTCTTCTGCGTGATTTTTGCCCATACATGAATCCAATCTTTGGGGCTAGACTCTAAACTCTGGAGAGGAGGGGAAAGTCTTCATATTTTGTTCCTCCTGTCTGCAATTTCTAGAACAATGATGAGCTCAAAGTAAACGCTTAATGAATGTTATTAATTTCTGAACTTTTAACAGACATCCGATTGGCACCGTGCTTTGATTACCATTTCATTGGGCACAGACATTCCTGCTCTACAACACTAAATCCCCTTTTCCCTCATTCCACAGATGAAGACGATACCTCAAAACAACCAGTCTTTCCTTTCCTTCTGTTCAGATGCAGACCATGAATAAAGCTCCTGGGGCACAGGGACCTTACCTGTTTCATTTTGCTGACCCTTGTGCCTGGCTTATTGTTTAGCATGGAATAGGTACTCAAAAAATATTCCTTCAGTGCTTTGTTCTGTCTAAGGATGAAGATAATGATAATCTTGCCACCTTCTGCCTATGTTAGGGAGGACCTATTTTTGATCCTGACGTTTGCATGGACAATCTCTTTCTTTGATTAAAAGGGATAACACAAAGTAATTTTCATGTATAATAGTCATCAGTGTATATCTGAGTTTCTCCCCAGATCTTCCCAGACGCTGCCCATGCTTACATCTTGCTTATGTTATTTAAGTGGTGCCCAGGGGGCAGAACTACCACTAACTTTCTGGCTGCTGTAGCACCAGTGTGGGGAATTACATCGGCTTGCTCTGGGAATGCCAGCTAGCTTCCTGGCAAATCCCTCTGGTGTGGTTTTCAGGTCTGTACTGGGAGGGTCTAGACACCCTGGAATTCTGTTGCTTTGCCTTCAATTAGCATTTCCTCCTCTCAGTCCTAACCTCAGGATTTGCCTGGAGCAAAACTAGGATCATGATGGGTCCCTGAGACAGCGGAGCTCCACCTAGAAGTGGGCTTCTTGCTGGTGTTCTTACCTCCATGGTGTCTGCAGTATTCCTGTGTCTACAGCTGACAAGCTCAGAGAAATTAGTGACTTCATTTTTGAATGTGGAAGAGCTGAGATTGTAACCTCCCCAGCTGCTCGGTTCCAAAACACACACTCTTTTTCTCACACCATGAAAGGGGCACAGATTTTCTCCAGCAGTCCCAGGCCTGTGCCCCTCCCTAGCCCCTCCTTACACCATCACCAGCATTCAGCATTTTCCATCTTGGTGAAGGCAAGTAGGTAAGTAGTTGATTCATTTGTCCGTCCTTCTTCCATCTGCACCTCCCCACAATCCCCCCTTCCATCCTCACCACTGGAAAACATCAAGACCATGAGTGTGTATTCTGTCCCAACACTCAACATTCGCTCAATACTCAGGATGGTGAGAGAGTTAGAGGAAACATCACATTTGCCTATAAGTGTCTTATAATCTATCCCATCAGGTTATATGAAATTGCCAACACTTGATTATTTTTGACAGTTCCATAAAGTTCATTCTAATAGTCAAACGGAAGGCAGAGAGCAATCATTGAGGGAGCGCATGCTCTAAATTAGGCACTGTGTTAACTGATACGGATGCATCAAACAGTTCACCTTTCACAGCAGCCTGTGGACATCTTCACTAAGGAGCTGAGATTCACAGAGGTCATGTCACTTGGCCAAGGTCACAGGTTTAGGAAGTGTCAGAGCCTTGATGCACATCCCTACCTTTTTGGCTCTGAAACTTGTGTCCACTTCACAATTCTAGAAGAGTGAGGCTCTGCCTTCAGAACAATGAGGGCTCAGAGTGGAGGCTCAGAGTTTCTGGAGATCATGGGTCCTAGGAAGTTCACATTTTGGATGCTAATAATCAGGCTCGTAGTCAAGGCTCAAGCTTAGTTGGCTTGCATAAGACCACACAGCTAGCGGGTCCAGGTGTGAGAGTAGAATCCTGATGCAGGTACTTCCAACAGTACATGAAACATTTTTACGTGGCCTAAAGGTACATGTCCTCACAAAATTCACATGTTGAAGCCCTAGACCCAGTGAGGCTCTAATTGAAGATGGGGACTCTACGGGAGTAATTAAGGTTATATAAAGCCTTAAGAGTGGAGGTGTGATCCTACAGACCCACTATCCTTACAAGAAGAAGCTCTAGAGACCTTGATGTCTCTCCCTCTCGAAGTCTCTCTCCCTCTGTCCTCATGCTTGTGCCCAAAGAAGCCATGGGATAACTTAGAGGCTGGTCATCCACAAGTCAGGAGAAGCACTCACAACAGAAACAGAATCAGCCAGAACCTTGCTCTTGACCTTCTAGATTCCACAGCAGTTACAAAATAAATTTCCATGGCTTAAGCCACCCAGCCTGTGGCACTTTGTTACAGCAGATGAACACAGCCTTACAAACATTAAATACAGGGATTGCTTGGCTCGCTCAGTCGGGAGAGCATAGGACTCTTGATCTCACTATCATGAGTCACATCCCCATGTTGGGTGTAGAGTTTACCTAAAATGCAATACAATACAATACAATACAGTACAATACAATACAATACAATATGAAGTTTAAATGCATGTATTTATTCACGCACCCGACCATTCCCATGCCACAAAGACACAGGATGTTTCAGTGAGTCCCAGTGCCCTGAACTCATGGGTGGGAATGACACACGGGAGGCAGCCAGCAACATCTCAGGAACCAGGACTGACACCTTTTGCTCCGGGAAGAGTGTAATCCAGATTATATGTCATTTTACTTTTCAGATCAGCTGTTTCTACTTCTTCTGTGTTCATAACTATTGATGAGCACCTGTCCGTCCCCCCATCGGAGCCTGACTGGGACCTTGGACATCCCTAGGTCTCAGCTTTGGTTTGATGCCATGTTGCCTTCTGTCCTCTTCATTTCCTCTTCATTTCCAGGTGCAGTCATTCTGTTTCACTGTACGTGTGTGTACCACTGGTATCCTTCCTCATCTCCTAATTAAAAGGAAGTCCCTGTTAATATGGTGTGAGGGCACAGGGATGGCAAGGAATGCCGAGAAACAAGAGAACACCTATGTCTGCCAGCCACTGCCTGCTTCAACATTTACATCCGCTGAAAGGCACACTTTGAGCCTAGAATTATTTGCAGCCCATTTTATTGGCCCCAGGCATCGCCATTTGTCTGGCTGTTGTATTTGCAGAGAAAGCACAAAGAAAACATTGCAATCAAGTATGGTCTATTTTCAAGCCATAAGGGAAAGAGAAAATCAAAGAAGGACAAGGGAAAGGGCGTAAGGCTGCTGGATGCCCACGGCAGGTTCTGGTCTTCTCCAGAAGGGACTGGATGGTGTGCAGAGTCTGGGATAAACAGGTGAGGCCAGTATGCCTGTGTGTTTGATGTCCTCATGTTTGATGCTGGGGATGATTCTATTTATAAACTTTGTGTTCTCAGATGGGACGAGAGAGTTTTCCTTCCTGGCACATGAAGTGTTTCATTTCCTTCTTTCCATGTCTTTACAATTAAGGATGTGTGCACCGATGCAGAGGCCCGGGTCAAACTGTGTTCTTCTGTGGGTGCAGCCAAGGAAGCTGGTTGTCTGAGAAGCAGAGAGGTCTTTGTCACAAAGGACAGCAGACACAGGACCCCGGCCAGGAAACCCCCAAAGAACCAGTATCACTGCTGTTCCTGTTCAATGACCCTTGGAAAGGCATATGTCCCCATGTCACCGTCCCTGTAACAAGAGATCCGGTGCCACGGGCTGTGCCACAGGCTGTTCCATGGGCCTTGCTCCCATGTGACGTCATTTAGTGCCCACATGCAATCTGTGAGGTCAGAGCTGTCTCAGGCTCGTTCAGATAAAGGGACCCAAGTGGAAGTCTGTGGAATTGTGTGTCTGAGGCCCCGTGGCAGATCCAGAGTGGGAGCCAGGACCATCAGACTCAGGATCTGCCTTTCCCATCCCTCCCCCACCACACACTTGCCCAGGAGCTGAGCGTGGTGGGGAGGGCGGTTCCAAGCACAAGGAGCCCAGTGTGTTTGTTGTGGCAGGAGGTTTAGAAAAAAAGAAGGAGCAGCAGTAATTACTTTCCAGTGAAGGATGCCAGGAGACAAACCAGAGGAGATACGGTGACAAAGTAGTAAAGCGATGTTGAATTCAAAAGTGACTACTTTTTAGGGCAGAGGAGCCAACCTCAAGGCTCTGTTGGATGGTAAGACTGTCACCCAGGGCCGGGGGGTGGGGTGGCTTTATAAAGCAGCCACTCCAACACTCCACCCAGTGAGTTCCTGCTGCTGGAGGCCCAGCAGCCGCTGAGAATGCCCTCTTCTGGCGAATGCTCAGGCAGCCCCAGCCTGCAGCGAGGAGGTCTGAGACCTGAGCCTTCCCCATCCCTTGGTGGGGGGGGCGGGGATCTGCTATCAGACACCGCGCTGCCGAAGCAAATATCACTCCCCCAAACTAAAATCTTTGCCTTTAGCCCCCAAACTAACAAGAGGTAAATCATCCTGAGGAGGAAAGCTCTACCACTATAGAGAGTTTGCTCCCCCCCGCTTTTTTTAACCCCGAATGATACTCTCGATGTCATCTGTATATTTATGATAGCTCAAAGACATGGGTGTGTGGATCTAATTAAAAATGTGAAAGGGTTTAGCAGCCTGCTGCTTCCTGCAACTCTCTGCTTGCCAAATCTTGGCAGCCGTGTTGAAATGGAGCCAAGTGTTTAGTGTTCAGCTGAACCCCTGCCAACCGAGCACTGCATTGTGGGGCCGGAGCCGGGAGGTGCTGTAGGAACGTGAGCTCGTACCGGGCAAGGGCTGGGCAAGACTGCGGACCCACCCCACCCCACTCCCCCCGCACCCACTCCCCCGCCCCACCACGCACTAGCACACCCGCCCCCATGGGAGCCAGGGGGCCAGGAAGCTGCCTGGGGCTTGCCGCCCCTGCGCCCAGAGCCGCAGGCCTTTCCCGGGTGCCAGGCAGAACTGTGAGGCCACCCCGGAGGTGGGTCAGGGCTCCAGAGTGCCAAGGTGGGAAACTGTCCCAACAGCCTTCACTGCAGTGTCCTTGAAATCGGGCCTCTTCGGAGGAGAAAGGATCCCCCGCCTCCTTTCCTTCCTGCCACTGGGGTCCGTGCGGACAGCGGTCACCTGGTGCTTTCCCGTGGAGCTTCAGGAGGCTCCACTCCAAGGCTGAGCTTCCTTGGTGCCTCCCCAAGCGTTCTGTGTCTTCTCTCCCCAGAAGCCAAGGGTAGCGCAGGGCTTCCCAAACCCCATTGTGCGCTCGCATCACTTGGGGGAGCTTGTGACGATGCAGGTTTCTGATCCAACGGGGAAAGGGGAGACTTCATTCTGCCAAGATCAGAACTTGCTAGAAGTGCTTCTCGGCTCAGTGACGAATTCAGACTCCAACACGCGTGCATTTGAGGTTGCTGAGCCTGGTGATTCAGAGTCAGAGAATGTTGGGGTTTGTTCAGAGAGCTCGGTGTTCTCAGTATGTAGAAAGCGAAATAAAACAAAAGCACGTCAAAGATGAAGATTACATGGTATTTCCTCAAAATGCACCAGCTATGGAAAAATTAAAGATGAAAAGGGGCTTACTCTTTCTGTACAGAAACATTCTCCCGCAGAGAGCAAAAACCCAGGTCTGAAAAGAGCTGCTAAGATACTTGGGAGACGGCAAATGTGTTCAGGGATTTTGTTGTTTAATCTCATATTGTGTGAGATACTGATTTTTTATAATCACATATGATGATGTATTTCTTTTGTAATTAAATAAAAAGGAAGAAAAAGCAAGACTGTCTTGTGTAGGGAGGCTGGCAATGACCTGACCCTAGCGTAGACCACTGTGTCAATAGAACAGGGTCTTTGAACTCACTCCATCCTGGAATAGAATCTGGGCTCCGGCACTGAGCTTAGGAAAGTTAGTCGACATTGCTCCACCTGCAGAACGGGGTGACGGGGCCTTTGATGCAAGAGCTGCTGTGGGCACGAGAGACGCATATGTGAAGGGGCACGTACCCAGGTGGCCTCGAGGGGCATCTGCCAAAGCCAGAACCCTCCCCCATGGGGCCAGGGCCACTACCCCTGATAGAATTTCATCCCGGCAGACAACTTCTAAGCACAAATACATTTTAAAATCTCTGGATGGGGGCGCCTGGGTGGCTCAGTGGGTTAAACCTCTGCCTTCGGCTCAGGTCATGATCTCAGGGTCCTGGGATCGAGTCCCGCATCGGGCTCTCTGCTCAGCAGAGAGCCTGCTTCCCCCTTTCTCTCTGCCTGCCTCTCTGCCTACTTGTGATTTCTCTCTCTGTGTGTCTAATAAATAAATAAAATCTTAAAAAAAATAAATAAAATCTCTGGATGGGAGCTAATCACTTTGGAAGTCACTGAGCCACCTTTCATGATATCAGAGGAAACTGGAAAACCAAAAAAAAAAAGAAAAAAAAACAAAAACAAACAAAAACAACAACAAAAACGAGATCCTGGGAAACGACAGAGATTTTTTCTTCCTTTGCAACTAGCAAATTTAGACGTATGAAAAGTTTAAAATGGCATGCCAGTAAATCCAAAGTCGTCATAATTTAGCCAGCCACTTTTATGAAGAAACAATGCAATGCATGAAGTCAGTGCCATGGAGGGTCCTTTGGCCCACATACAACAAGGGGGCTGATGTTTTCTTGACATCCGAGGCTGGCAAGGCACGTCGTTCACCTCGTGGTTTGGATTACACAGAATTCACGGTTTCTCTCACAAAGTAAGAGGCCATTTGCTCCTGAGAACCCCAGGAGTTTTCTAGGAAGCTTCCACTCCAAAAGACTCATTCTTAACATGTGAGCAGGTGACTGTCTAAACCACGGAGTGAAGACACTCAAGGTAAACATCTAATTAATTAAAGGAAACCTCTCTCTCCCGTCAATGTCCTACAATTGAGAAACACACACACTTTTCAAAATGCTTTCAGGCCACTGGGTTCTCCAGCCCAACTGCCTGCATTAATTAAAGTCTGCAAACCTTAAACCACCACCCTCCCTTCGAATGTCTGTGTGACCACAACCCTTCCACTCTTCCAAGCAACGTTTGCTCCAACTTAATATTCTGGTGCTTTCGGGAACAACATTTAAAAATAAACCATTTTGGCACATTGTCAAAGTCTTGTCTAAATTCCTTCATGACAACCACCCTAAGTGAGATTTTGAAAGCCATGGGGAGCTGGGGGCAGGGGGAGGGAAGGAGTCCCCTGTTTAGAGTTATAATTTAAGAAACTGTCAAATGAGGATGCCTTTACAGATTCCCTCTCCTCCTCTCTGATTCTTTTATGTGCCTTGGGGAGGGGGGACTTTACCCCACCCCCTGACTCCCACTACCTGTCTCTCCTTTGTCCTTTCCATGGGGCCTGGCACCTGGGTTGTTGGTGACAGGGCCCCTAAGTCCTGGGACACCTCTTGGCCCATGGCCTGGGCTGGCCACTGAAAAGAGAAGGGCTGGGCAGAGAAGAAGCCTCGGGCAGGTGTTAAAATGTTGTTCCTGGTCCTCCATAGCACTCACTGTAAAACATTCTTGTCTGCTCCATTCCCATCAACAACCAGCTCTCCTTGGTCTGTTGCTAAGAGACCAGCCTGTTGTTTACAAGATCCTCAGTGGCGTAGACTTCCATAATTTATAATTTATTATCTTAGTGTCAAAACTTGTGTTGGTTTTTATTTTATTTCACCATAGATCCAATAATTGTTAGATACAACAAAGGTCACGCATCTGCCCGTGGCACCGCTGTTCCTCCGATAGCATCCCCGTCCGCCCCTAAGTTTAGGTGCCGTGGAAGAAAATGCTATTATAAACTGAAGATGAATATCATTTTTGTCCATTAACTTCACGCATTATAGGACTGCTCAGGTCAATGGATTCCCTCAAGATTTGTTCACTGTTGAAAACAGGTTTCTGTCCAAGCAAGAAGGAAATGAATTGAAATGATTTCAATTATCACAAGAAAGGAGTTGAGTCTTCTGGCTGTACACTTCAACACCCCCTAACTCAGCTCCCCCATCCTGTCCCCACAAAGTTCAGGGCCATGGACATTTACCCGGTGCTAGAAATTACTCCCGAGCCATTGCTGGGCTTTGCAGGTACACAAAACAGCCATTGGAAGGTGTTCTTGACTCACAGCAAGTCAATCAATTCAGTAAGGAAGTGAGGGCAGGAAGGAGAGTCGTTTAAGTAAAACAGCTCAGTTGCAACACACCCACTTAAAGAAGAAGAGAAACCATACACATCCATGATCATGATCACTGCTAACCTTTAGAGTGCCAGGCACAAGGCTGGGTGCTTACCCTGGAGCAACGGATAGAAATCTCCTGAAAAACCTACGAGGAAAATTCTAGGGTTAGCCTCATTGTAGAGAAAACAAAATCAGGGCTTTTTGACCCTAGGTAAATGGCAGACCTTCAACCAGGAGGAATGGCCCTACAGGCATTAGTCTCACAAAAATAAAAGGAAAAATCCAGCACAGACTTAACAGTTTATGGTTGATTTAAGAAGCGTTCGTGGACATTGGATGAAGCAGAGAAATTCACATAGGTTCCAAAACCCTATCACCACATTTTCTTTCTTTGTAGTCTTTAAGAATCTCTCTAGAAACCAGAGAGCATGAGACATTTCTAGGAAGGGCATTTTATTTTCTTCCTCAGAATTTACTGGCAAATTCTTACGGCATTTTACTGGGAATTAAATTTGTTGTTTTCCAGAAAGTAATTATGGCAATAATCCACACTGGCATTTTTACCACTTAATTCCTACCTACTCCCTGCTGGCGACATCACACTGTGTCCCTGGCCAGGACATCCCACCCTGGAAGGATCTTCAGAATCGTCTCTGGTTGGAGTTGTCAGTTTCTTTTTCACTGCTGTGGTGAAAAAAAAAAAAACAAAACACCACACACACACACACACACACACACACACACAAAACCATAAATGGGCTAGAAACCATTGACCATCCAAGAAGCACTCAGCCTCTCAATGAGTTAACCATTTCTCAGACCTATTTGATTTTCTTCCCCCAAGCAAGGAGTTAACTCTTATATAAAAGTGAAGTCTCTTTAACTAGAACTCACAGATACACCACAAGCAACAGGAAGGGGTGCACACATCCCTGAGCTCATCTTCTGAGATGAGGCCAGAGCTCATGAAGGTACAGATGGGGTCCTATTCATCCTGGTAGCTGTGTCATTTATGTGTATGTCACTTACAATTAAGGACCAGAAGTTGTTTGTTCAGTTCCCTATCCACCACTTAGCAAGACCTGTGAACTGAGGCAGGTCTGTTGACTCTCAGATTCCTGTTTTCCACCTTTGCAAAAGCAAGGATGATAATACCACCTTCTTCACAAGGAAGACCCTGTTAAAATTAAACAGTGGACACAACGCAAAATTGGGAGGCAGACAACTACACAAAAATGATTAGCATCATTACTGAAAGCCCAGGGCACAGTCACATGGCTGACAAAAGTTGCCTGTCATTGTTGTGTGGGCAGCTGGGAGCATGTCGTCCGTGTCACTGAAACACCACCAGTAAGCACTGGGGATCTGGAGGTGGAACACTTGGCTTTCTCCTTTCAATCACTCACGGCATAATGGAGGAGACAAAAGTGTGAATGATATTCAAAAGTATACACCTACTCCTGTGGATATCCAGGTTGAGATGTGACCTTGGTAAATGTCATTGTTCAGCCTCATTTTTCTTATCCATAACATAGGGACATAACTGCCTTGTCAACTTGAGTATGAAGAGAATGATCCCACCTGCTATCTGTCACCCAGGAGGTACTCCGTAAGTATGGAGAAAAGGGAGGTGAGGAGTGATGGTCCATCCCAACCATTACCCCTCCCTCAACTTCTTACAGGGGCTTCTAGAAGGAAAGATGTTTGTCCACTGATAAAAACTACAAGTAATCAAAGCAGAGTGTCACCAGCCACCTGGGTGGGGTTTTCTTCAAGGCCAGCAGGAACTGTCAGACTGGTAATGTGTATACTGATTCCCTCTGCCCCACTCAACTAACTTTTAGCTTGTCTTTTGGTCTGTAGCAATTCAGCAAGCTGAAAAGTCAGGAAGTGGTGGGGTCAGCCTATTGTTTTGCCAGCATAATGCTCAATTCTAAGTGTGATCAATGATGGAAAGAGTGCTGATATAAAGGAAGGAAAAGCCTCTTGGGAACCACATGTGTTGGTCTAGAAATTCAACTCAGCCATTTTTAAATTCTGACCATGAGCAAGTAATTAACCTTTCCCAGGGTAACTTCATCATGTTGGCATTAACACTGATTGATCACATGGGTGAAGCTCCTAAAATGCAGGGATGTTCAGTGAGAGACAGTTGCCCCCCTTTCCAAAGACCCTGGAAGACCGATAATGCTGACAGAGGGTGGGGCATGGTCTGAGGTCTCTGACCTAACTGTAGGGGGCCACATAGAAATTCCACTGAGATTGGATTATCCTTTTATCTCCTCTCAATTCCTGCCATCTAGCTGATGCTACTGTCCAGGGGTTTTCATTTGTTTTAAAGGAAATATCTACTGGATGGGAACTGTCAGAATTAAGCTCACCCTAAGTGAACTACCCCTTGCCTACCTTAAAACTGTTCCCCATCTTGTCTTCCCAGGAATATAGAATCCTCCATCCAAATGCCCAAGACATGCACCAAGACATCACGGGTGACCCAGCTCCAGACAGCCCCTCAACCCTGCATCTCCTGCATTACCATCTGAAGCCTATTGATTCTCTTCTCTAAAAAGTCTCTTTTCCACACAGGTCTATAGTTTTCAGGGCAGTTACTAAGCACATGATCCCAGACCAAGATAACCCATGTTCCTTACCTTCTTATAAACCTCTTAGACCTCCATCTTTAGCAAGGAAAACCCCAGCATCTTAGCACAGGCTCCTGCTTCAAATCCACATCTGTCCCATATCCTCTCAGATATCCCTTCACAGACACAAACTTCTTGGGTGTGCAACACACAATTGCTTCTCATTCTTCAAGCATGTCTTGCTGGACCATGATTCTGTGACTTTACCCATTCTGTCCCTCTGAACTGATGTGACTTCTCTTTTCCCAAGAAATTCCTATTCTTCCTTTAAGACACAATCTAAATGTCACTTGTTAGATGTCTCTCTATCTTCTCTAGGAAGGTCAATAATCTAAGCTTGTTTTATTCATCTCTGTGTCAACACAATGTGACCCATAGTAGCTTCTCAGCACCTACTCCACTGGGTCTTGGTTTCCTTCTTGTGCCTCCAAATGCTCTCCTCACTCTCCTTTCCAAGACTATCTTTCTCTACCAGTCATTAGGTGTTGATAATCCTCAGGGCTGACCATATAGCATTTCAAAATATCAGAATAATAACTCTTTACATTGTGTGTTGATAATCCATCTGCTCCCTGGGCTATATCATCCATTCAGATGTTGATGCCTTCCAGAGCTGTAGCTCTAGTCCTGCTTTTCCCTACACCCTGGACCTTTTCATTTGTGGATGTGACGGGTTGTCTGGAGACTTATTTCGCATAACCCTCAGACTCAAAGCTTTAAACTGGCTTTACTTTCATCTCCCTACACACCCCTAAATCTTTATTCACTTCAGTGCTCCTTCATTAGAGGCATCACCACATGCTCAATGTCCAAATGATTCCCCTGAACACCTTCCCTCCATCTTATTAAATTATAAGGTTTAGGGGCACCTGTGTGGTCAGTTGATTAAGTGTCAAACTCTTGGTTTTGGCTCAGGTCATGATCTCAGAGTCATGAGATTGAGCCCTGTGTTGGTCTCCACACTCAGCAGGGAGTCTGTTTGAGATTTTTTCCCCTCTCCCTCTGCCCCTCCCCTGGTGCTCATTTACACACACACACACATACCCTCTCTCAAATAAATAAATAAACCTTTAAAAAACCCACAATGTTTGTGGATGCTTCCAGTATAACAGCTTTCAAATCTGTTCAGTCTCTCCAATCCAAGACCATTCCCCATCATTCCTTTGGTTGAACCACCATTGTCTCTTTTCCATACTTCTGCAACAAACTCCTAACTCACCTTCCTGCCTCTAGTTATTTTACCCTTCCCACCCATACTCCACCTAATTGCCATGATATTGGCTCTAAAATACAACATCATCATGTCATTTTTTTTTTCTATTTGAGGTTTTCCAATGGTTTTCCTGATGGTTTGGGGGTTTCAAAGCTTCTGCATGGTTCACCAAGACCTGGATTTCTGTGCCTTCCTTCTCTGAACCTTGTACCATGTTGGACCATTCAATTCTACATTGGACTCTGTTCTCTCTGGGTCTCAGCCTTCTCATATGGGGCCTTCTTCCCAACAGTACCTAACACCTAGTCAAACTTCAGACATCAGTATATGGTTTAATTCTTTTTTTTTAAGATTTTATTTATTTATTTGACAGAGAGAGACGACAAGTCGACAGAGAAGCAGGCATAGAGAGAGAAGGAAGCAGGCTCCCCGCTGAGCAGAGAGCCCAATGTGGGGCTCGATCCCAGGACCCTGAGATCATGACCTGAGCCAAAGGCAGAGGCTTTAACCCACTGAGCCAGTGGGGTCCTGTTTTTATTCTTAAGGTTCTCTAGAATGCATACATGGTTGATCAACACAAATCAAGCTTTTGTTTTGTTTTATGCCATGTTGTCAGAGTAAGCAAGGATGAACTACATACATATTCCAGCAGATCCTCCAAGCTCTTCTTTTGCTGATCACACATGGTTCCTCCCTTCCAAAAACATTTTTGACAGTTTCTAACATTAAATTCTGATTGGTTCCCCAACCCTGAGCTCTTCTAGGAAAATAATTTCCCTGTCATTTTGTGTGTGTGTATTTTTTTTTTTTAACAGTGTTTCTGCCAAGCAACCTGCCTGTTAGCCTCCTACATTTGGTCTGGGTTTTGCAATTCTAGACCCTTGTGCCAGAGAGAGCAAATCTTCTAGCCCTTTGATCTTCACAATCATTCAATTATCTTTCTGGTCTCCTTCTGTTGTCATTTAGGGTAAGTACATACAGCCAGTCTTTGTATCTGTCCATGAAAGGTAATCTCATTCTTCTTTTAATTATTTTTGGATCCCTTGGCTAAATGCCCTCCAATCTGCATGCATCCTTCCCATACCATATATCCCACATCTGCACAGCTTTGCCCAGGTGCAGCCTCCACAGAACTACAAAGCCAGAACTCACAGCCCTTCTCCCTCCACCAGAAAGCCCAGTGACCTCGGCAGTGCTGTTACCTCCAACTCAGCTTGTTCCACAAATCCCCCTGTCCTTTTGAGTTGGTACATTATGCTGAAACTTGAGTGACAACTGTTGGTCACTCTCCTCGTGAGTTTTCATTCCAGATTTCCTCTTTACTTGGAAGCATTGTATTCTTTAGTTATTCTGGCTTTTGGGTTTAAATATTTAATAGTCAACATATCTCACCTGACTCTTCTTGCTCCTGCATAGATAGCTTTTTGTAATGCCTGAATAGGACTTGAGGGAAACACAGTAGCTTCCTGCACAATTTGCTGACTTAAATGAGGAGAAAGGATGAGAAATTTCTCTGTGCCTCAGTCCCATAAGACAACACAACTTTTTTCTTTCTCTTCCTCACTTAGCCTTAGTAGGTGTCTGTCCTTTCACATTGCTCTATTCTTCCACATTTCAGTTAACGTTTTTATATAAATGCTGTTGCCTATACTTTTAAGATTTGACAAAGTAAGGGTCAGTGTATTTTAGTAAAATGAGCATGAAATTTGATGGTAGGTATTTTGGGTCTACTTCCTTTCCTGTGGTTTATTGGGCTCATCTTTAGCTGTTTTTAATGACTTAGGATCCTCATCTGTCAAATGAGTAGATGATACACCTCCAGTCTGTTACAAAGAAAATATTAAAAATGACTCCAGAAGTTTTCTGTAAACTCTAACCTGTTCTGTGAACACCTCAGATAGTCTTCAGAAATATAAAAAGGAAAGTCTAGTACCCAAAGTCTGGAACTTTTCACATACTGATATAGAAGCAATTTCTAATAAGTTCAAATTGTTAAAATAAAAATGGAGAGGAAATTTGGTCAAGAGAAAATGCGATCTCAAACATGGCAAAGTGTTTCTTTCTTACAGCAGAAAATCTAATATTGTTAGAGTTAGTCATGAGGAACTGTACCTCTAGATGATGAACGTGCAAGCAGACCCATTGTTCAGATCTGTTGGGAAATCAGGAATTCTGTAATGAGAATAGTATCCCTCTAGAGCTCATACTGGAACGGGGCTACTATACCCACATTAAACAAGGGGGTTGAGATAGAAAATAGTACAGCTTTTTTGGTATCCAGAGAATGCTGAGAGATGGAGAAGAGAAGACTGTAGAACATCATGGAAAACTTCTTGGAGGGGTGTGGTTTCATCGGGGTTGTGACAGAGGCAATAACAGAGGGCATTTCTCTGTGAGACGTCTAGAGAGAATTGGGAGAACAAGGAAGGGTATTTACAGAGAGATTGGTTAACACATTAACAAGTGATAAAATTGGTTAGACTTTGAAAGTCAAATACTACAGTGACTTGAATTTGGTATGTTTTATAAATGGGGGTGTGGGGAAGATTAGAGGTCAGAATACCTAAAAAAGTCACCCTGAAAATGAATAAAGCTATCCTTCCTTAAATTTAAATTTACATTTATTTCAAAGTAAATGTAAATGTAAATAGATCACAGCAATAGAACATATGCCCCTTCTTCCTAGAAGACTCATTTGTGCCTTTCCCTCCTTATTCTTTGGCACCCGTCCATGCTCAGGAAGGAGACCTCTTCTCCTCCAGCCTTCCCCAGCCCCTTTCCTCCCCAGCCAGGTGGGTGACCGGAGTGGCCTGAATGTGCTTCATCAAAGTAAGCTTTACCCCATCCTGTAGTTCGCAGCTTTGTCCTATCCTGTGACCCTCCTCTTTCCCTTTTCAACTTTGTTACAGCTTTATCATTTCATGTTCAGTGACTCTTACCTTCTCTGTACACCCTTTCCTATACATTGCCTCCTCCTGTGAGTATAGGCTATCCATGGTCTCTTAGGGAACCCCCTGCTGCTACCTTCTCTGGTTGCTAAGTCAACTGGAGACTCCCGTGTTACCTCATCACTGTCTTTACTCAGTGAGGTTAAGAACACCAGGTAAGCTGAACCAGGAATTCCCTTGGTTTTAACACAAAATATGGTCAGTTTAAATGGCCTAATTGTCCTGGCTAAATAGCTCTCCCTTGAGATAAGTGAAAATGCTCTTTTAGCCTAACAACTCTGAGCCTCTGGGCCCCCTGGGTTCCTGGTGGGCGGATGGTGGGAGTCCATTAGCCAGCTCACCTCCTGCCCTTTCTGGTCTCACCTGGACCCTTATCACCTGTGCCTGGGCCTCCTGGTCTCAAGAGGTCCACGCCTGCCTCTCTCTAAGCTCCAGCCATAGGAGGGATGGTTTGAGCAACTGCCGTACCTTAATGCTGTGAGACTTGCCTCAAACAGAACATTGGGGGAACTGGTGTGACTACTTCAGAAGGACAGAAATGAATAAACAAAGTAGAGTAATAGTGTGGGAAGGAAAATAAAGTTCAAGAATCAGACCTCTTTAGCTTAAGGACTTGATGAGCTGTATGGCCGTTGTACATGATCCAATCTGCCAGAACATGAATTTCCTCATGTGAGGAGTGGGGACACTAGCCCTATCTTGCAACAATACTGTCAGGACCAGAACTCGTGTGGGTGAAACACCTGCCAAGTCACCAAAAGACGGAACTTACCGCAACCACTGTTATCTTTCTAAATACTCCAAGGAACTTCAGAGTTTAGATTCCCAACCTTATGAGGACCCCATGTCCTTGAAGGGGAGGATCTTATTTCCCACAGCTGTTAGAAGTGGTGTCAGTCTTCCGTGAATTTTCCATAATCCAATGACTTGAAAAGACACTGCCCGCCCTCCCCCGCCTTTTTCATATTAAGTGGAAGCTGTGTACAGAAGAGGAAATCCATTTAAAAAGGATGAGAAAACCGTCTTACAATAGCCACTCTTAACAGTATTAACCCGTTTCTCTGAATGATAAAGAAACAACAGGCAAAAATGAACCAATTCATGGTAGATTTTTATCCTAGGAGAGGAGCAATAAACGCTATTCCTCCTTTTATCAATTCCTCTTCAATTTAAAGAAATAACTGTGGCTCATAAGAACTGAATTTGCTTATTGATTAATCCATATCTACATGGTATTTGACGCTATTTGATACCATCACATAGGGATACAATTTTCTCCAAACTGTACGTGTCTAGTCATTTTAAATGTAGAAATGAGGTAATTATAGCCAGAAGTATTCATTAAAATTTAAAAGTAGATAAATAAAAGGGAATGTTACTATCTAGTCATTAAAATTCTACAAATAAAATGTAGAAAAAAAGACATAACAAAATCCACACCCTTCCTATTATCTACCTCCTTTTCTCTTCTTATGAGTCAGACGTGACCTCTCTAGAGAATAGTTATTTCTTACTTCTATGATCAAGGTGGAGCAGGTTGTGGGAAGCCATGTGTCCACCTGGGAGAGGGTCACAGTCCCTGAAGCAGAAGGTGTGGTTCCATCACCTGTAATTTTCATCAGAAAACTATCTTGAAGTCTACAGATTAGACCCTGTTTTTGGGTAACAGGAAGGGAGGGACTCCTATCAAGATTAAAGAACAATGCATAATTCTTAAAAAGTTGAAAGGAATGAAGATCACAAGTGCAGTGTGACTTTCTATATGTCGTGTTGTTTGAAGCCTGAGGAAGGGGGCAGGGAATGGGGGTTGAGGCCGCTCATTGTTAACAAATTCCTCAGTGAAACAGGAAAAGACAGGTTAATGGTTAGTTTTCTCTGTGTGGGTGGTTGCAGGTGGAAGGGCAAAGCGGGGCCGTGGTAGAATTTCAATATCAGCAGAAAAACACAGGCCACATGAGCTCGCCTCACACCAGCTGATTCCCCCAGTAAATTCACCAGGGAAAAGGGATTTAGAGGCAAGATCTTATTACTAATTTTGTTTGAAACCCACCTGTGAACATAGCAAAAGAAATAGTCCTTGGGATTTGGAGGTGGGGGTCGGGGGATGGATGTGTGCTCAGGTGTAGCAGTTCTTAATGTAATCGGCTGCCTAACTTTGGGACTTCTATTAAAACACAAGTTCTTCCACATAAAGTGGATATGAATACAGCTAGAAACCTGAACACAAGGCTGCTGATGGCTATCCCTGTTCAGCTGATGTGGGTCACTAGCAAGCAAATGAAACTGAATGATGAAACAGGGTAATCTGTCTAAAGAGGCAAATAAACTCAAGGAGCTATTTTGCCCACCCTGACTGTATTTATATGCAGGGTCATGTACCTGTTAGGACTTTTGTAAATTAAATTTATGCACTTGGTGTTATCTCAATAGTTCAGTGGTCCTTGGTTTCAAGCAAGGTTCCATCAAGAAGTTCAGTCATGTCACAGATGAGTGATGTTTTCAGCTTCTGTCTCAGGGTCACTCATAGGCTGTCATCACGATGTTGGCAGAAACTTCCACCAAGTCCAGTCTTGGGTGGAGAAAGGTCTGCTCCCAGTGTCACTCATGGGTTTATTGGAAGACTCAATTCCTCATAGGGTGGTGGCTAAGGGGCTCAGTTCCTCACTGGTTGTTGGTTAGAGATCATCCTCCATTCTTTGTCATATGGGCCTTTTTGTAAGGCAGCTCACCTCATGACAGTTCGCTTATCCAGAGCAAGAAAGTGAGAAGAGCAGTACAGGGTATATAAAGACAAGAGGAAATTCACCATTTATCACCTAGATTAGACACATCTATCTGTGTCTAATCTAATCTTAGACACAGCCTCTCGATCATTAAATTACTAATTCTACCCCTTACTCAGGGATGGTGACATTTATAAGAGTACAAATACCAAGAGATGGGATCATTGTGGCCCATCTTGGAAATTGGCTCCCAAAGGGAGCCACTGAAGTAGACCTTCACTCATTTGTGACTAGAGAGTTGGAAAGATGTGAAGAGCAGGACTGGGAAGTAATTTTACCCTGGTGGAGGGGGAGCTGGAGTTCCCGGAAACCATGGCATAGAGCCTGAGGATAGCACCAACATTAATGGACAGAAAGAAGAAGACTCAGAAGAACCAGGTCCTTAATGACATGATTGAACTTCTTGATCAAACCTCACTTGAAATTAAGGACCACTGAACTATTCAGATAACACCAAGCTGAAAACATGCCACAATTGATCCCTCACCCACAGAACCTGTAAGATAATAAAGTTTTGTTGTTTTAGCCAATAAGTTTGAGAGTAATAGTGATGCAACAATAGATAGACAGTACACTGCCACAGAGGAGAAAGAATGCTTCTCTTGCCCAGAAGTTTCAACTAATGCATCCTTGATTCTCATTGGTTCTGAGTGCTATACATACATCTTCAGAAAAATTGTCACAAGTCAAAGATAATCATTTCTGAGACCTGGTTATATAATCATAGAAGCAGACCTCCAGTTGTTTTACTTACTAGCTGTGCTCTTGGGGCCACCAACTATTCTTAACCTCATCTTGTTCAGCTGTGCAATGGTATAGGACCTTGAACTCAGTCTCCCAAAGATATAAGACCAGCTCCTAACTGCTGGTACTGGTGAATATAACTTTATTTGGAAACAGGGCCTTTGCAAATATAATTAAAATGAGGATCTCCAGATGAGAGAGTTCATTCTGGATTTACAGTGAACCTTTCATCTGTGACCCTTGTCTTTGTGAGAGAAAGTAGATGTGAGATACACAGATGCAGAAGAGACATAGAGTAGAGAAAGCACAAGAGTGAAAACCACAAGCCAAGAACACCAAGGATGGCCAGCTGCCACCCACAGGCATGGAAGGGATTCTCCCGCAGAATTTCCAGAAGAAAGCAAGGCTGCTGACACACTTAATTTCAAGACTCCTGTCCTCCTGGACTATGAGAAAATAAATATCTCTTGTTTGAAGCCACTCAGTTGGTGGTACCTTTCTATGGCAGCCCTAGAAATCTAATCCGAATGGTTAATAACGGTCCATACTTTGTAAGCTTATGGACACGGAGGTCTGTATAAATGTAATGACCTAATGATCAGTGTGCTGCCAGTGAATTATCCTTCCCTCTGATGATATGAAGTTGCCAGGGAGGAACTTCATTGCCGAAGGTTGGCAGAGTTTAAATCTGATGGATCAGGTTAGAACACCAAGTTTGAAAGCAATTTGAGTAAAAATGAAGACATGATGAGATGTGGGTCAGGTGAGAGAGACAGAGAACATGCACGGTTGTCCAGCATACGGTAGGTTCACAATAAATGCTTTTGATCCCAATGAACTATATTTTTGGTCTTCCTTGGCTGACTCATTCTGCCTGGCTCTAGGCTGCCCCACCAATCACTGGCACTTGCAGTGAAATATATTCAGAATAGATATGAAAAAATGCTCAGTCACATTCCTCTTTACTTGCTGTTCTGGGAAGAGTAGCAGAGAAGGAAATCAAATGGAAGGTTTACACTGAATCCACAGCTTCTCTCGGGCAGTTGACAAGAATTATGTCCATTTCACATTTATCCTTAAATTCTTTAGACATCTCTCAGTGTCTTAAGGATAGGCTCCAGGTTCTTGTGGCCTGGACCACTTTCTCACCGGCCTCATCCCCCATTACCTTTCCCTTATGTTTTAGTTTCCACAGCACGGCATTACCTGCCTGACAGAAATGAGCTCTGCCTTTTCACAGATTGTGCCTTAGTTCCTATGATTGCCAACAGCTAGAATGTTCTTCCTCACTAACTTTTTATACCAGCCTGTCTTTTTTTTCTCTCTCTCTTTTTCCAACATTTATTTTCATGTCTTTTTCTCTCTCTCTCTCTCTCTTTTTTGTTAACATTTATTTTCATCCTTCATTCCCTGCTTCCAAATCTTTGGCAGTCACTGACCTTTTGACTGTCTCCATAGTTTTGCCTCCACATTCCAGAATGTTCTATAGCAGGAATCTTGTATTATGTAACCTTTTCAGACTGGCTTCTTTCACTTAGCTGTATGCATTTAAGTCTCCTCCATGTTTTTGCATAGCTTGATAGCTCATTTCTTTTTATCGCTAAGTAATATCTCATTGTAGAGATGTGCCACAGTTCAATTAACCATCTACCTACTGGAGAAAATCTCAATCGATTCTATGTTTTAGCAGGTATGAATAAAATATTGCTATAAATATTTGTGTGCAGGTTTTTTAGGTGGACCTAAGTTCTCAATGGTTTGTCTTTTAAAATTCAGCTCAGATGCCTAGAAGTTCCAGGAAGAATTGCCTGATTTCTGCAGGCTGGGAACATGGCCCTATACCGTGTTCCCAGGGCAACGTAGAACCTCTTTCACCACGGCACTTGTAGGAGGGCATTGCATTATTTGCCTGCCGGGGACCCCAGTTAGATGATGAGCTCTGAAGTGGAGAGGCCATTCAGTTCATTTTCAACAACATCTAGATTAAGAGGTCAAAATAGATGTATTGGACCAAAGTTTGGCCTGAGCTTTAATTCCCAGAGTTCAGCCCAGGAGCTTCTGTCTAGTGCCTTTGAATAGTCAATCCTTGAAGGTATGGTCCCAGAGGTCTCTGCTGAGTTATGTCTTCTGGGTCACATCTAAGTGTGGTATTGATCCTTGGTGAGGAAAGGCAGGACTACAACACTTGATGAGTTCACAAATGAGGGGAATGGCGAATGAGCTCTAGTCCTCTACTAGGAATAAACACTGTTAGTTGTCCTCAGGGCAAGTTAGCCCATTAGGATTCTGGGAAGGTTAGAGGAGCTGCAGAAAAGAAAAAGAAAAATACAAAATAGCATTCAGCAAAATACAAATGAATCAAAATCTAGGAAAACACTGTATAGATGTTGGGATGTAACACAAATTTGCCCCTGAGTTTCCTGATATCCTGTGCAAAGAGGGAAATATGATGAATTATAACCCATAATGGCCATCAGATTAAAGGAGGAAAGAATGTCTCATTAACGAGGTATTCATAAAAGGATCTATGGCATGACACAGTGTCCTTAGTCTAACACCAACAAACCACCTGGTGTTTGCCCTATTATCCCTAAGCATAGGTAGACGAGAGGATACTGCACAGAATCTGTCTTTGGAAACATAGTCCGTGTCTATAGGGACAAAGTGGTAATAATGTAAGTATCTCAGGCAAAACAGCCTGGCTCCATTGAATCCTCAGCTCCCCACTGCATCTGGACCCCATCATATTGGAAGGTGCTAGAATGCTTTGACTCCATTGAAGCACTGGGGCTGGCCAGCAGGAGGAGCTTGGGCAAGTCACATTGTAGACCTTCCATCATTGGTCAAGGGGTCAACCAAACCCAGTGCTGCCTGCTTCCTGGGCTCTGGAATAATCAAACACACATGTTTGGGGCTCAACAGATCAGGAGATGAAGATGGAGGCTTCCATAGACTGATTCACTTTATGAGCAAAATTATATAGCAGGAGGGGTGGGGTGAGGGACAGCAAGACAGGGGTCCCAAGAGTACATTTTGTAGGAGCAAAAAGATAGAGGAGAGAGAGAGAGAGAGAGAGTTATCACCATGAGCTGTACTCTGTGCTAGTTGTATGCTCAAATCTATCCTTACGTCTATCCCTCTCTCCATCATTCATATCTGTATCTATAAATCTATTCTCTATCTATCCATCCATCCATCCACCATCTCTCTCTCTCTCTCTCTGACAAATTAAAAAAAAATCTAAAAACTAAAGCTTTCCTACTGTTGGATAGTGGGTGGAACCTTGTACTCAGAAGATTTTTTGATATTTTTCCCAATCACTCCCTATGAAATATTAATACCACAAATGTACTGTCTACCTATTTAGGCATCATCTGGATACTCATGCTTTAAACATAGAAAGAGTAAGATTTCCCCTTTCCCCCAAGAACCAATCTTAGCCCATTTAGGGATGATGTCACCCCTTACCCATCCCTTGAAAACACATGCTTAGTCACAAGCGTATTATGAACACATGATCACTTAAGAAAACTTAAAACATTTATAAATTTGAAATTATAGATTTATATTACTTTAAGATAAAAAAAAAAACACAAAAAACAGTGGATCGAGGAATGTTGTCCAAGCTCACAGAGGCAGGAAGGGCAGATCCAGGCACATACTAAAGCATCCTGACTCCCATTCGAGACCCGTGTGCTACCAGGTGATCAGTGAATGGACAGCATTTCAGTGCACCCTGGATCTTTCCCACATTGCCTCTCCGTACTTCATAAAGTAATAATATGTTGGAGAAACCAGAGTCTGCCCAGTGACAGTTGAAAGGCTGCAAGGCATCATTTGACCCCCTTCTTAGAAATATATTTTGAGAAACAAAGTTATTATTTTCCTACTGCTGCTGTGACAAGTTACCACTAGTGGCTTCAACAACACACATCTATCCTGACAGTTTTGGAGGTCAGGACTCCAAAATGGGGTCTTACAAGGTTAAAATCGAGGTGTTAAAGGCCAGGTGTTAAAAGGCTCTAGAGGAGAACCAGCACACGTCTTTCTGGTCTCTAGGAAAAGAGACGTTCCCTGAAGTGTGGCCCCACCCAGCAATCACAACACTCAGATCCCTCCTCTGATCACCGAGTCTCCTTCCTTGACACTGCTTGCCCTTTCCCTTCTGAAAACCCTGTGATGACACTCAGCCCACCTCAGGAGTCCAGGACCATGGCCCCATCTCAAGATCCTTACCTTAATCACACAAAATGGCCTTTGATCACATATGGTGTCACAAGTAGGGGAATTGGGATTTGGATAATGTTAGGGGTCCTAATTCTGCCCACCACACCAGTCAGTGCATGCATAGGGTGACCTGTGTCCTGGTGTCCTGGTTTGCCTGAGATTGTGCTAGGTTTAAAACTGAAAGCCCTGTACCCTGGGTATTCCCAGTCCCAGACAGACCGGGAAAGTTGGTCACTCTAGATGTGTGGGAGGATCAGGTTTGAAAAAATGCACTTACTGGAGTGGCTGGTAACTTGTATTTTCCACTCTGACATGGAACTACATCAGCTCTCCAGTCCTGGGCCTTCAGCCTCCACCTCACACTTTCCGATCTAGAAATATCCAGCTTTTTGTAGCTCTCCATATCTCTGGGTTTGGCGTACCAGCCCTCAGCATGGTGTTTTCTACCTGCCCTCTCCCTTCAAATGGCCAGCTCCTGCTCTCTCCAAGACTGCACAAAATGCATCCCAGCCCATATTCTTATCAAGCATGTATCAAGCCTTTATAGCTTTCACCAAGATATAACTGCACATCTGCCTCCGAGATTATGAGTGATCCCTGCAACTCAAGGTCTAGGTCATATTCATCTTTGTTGCTGGTTTGTATTATGTGCATCCTTGGCACCTAGATATGATTCAGACAATGACTTCTGATCTATCTGTACTGAAGAAAGGAGAAGTGCCCGGCTGGATGGATGATAAGAGAGATGGATGGGTAGATGGATGGAGGCGTGGACATGGGATGGATGGCTAAGGATATTCAATATGTTGAAGGGCTATCTTGGATCCTAACAGCAACCAGGCAAAGAATAATTCATACTTAGTTCAAGTCACTATTGTATGTTATCCCAGATAGGGAGAAAGGAAAAACAAAGCAAAGTGAAGCAAAACAAAGCAAGGAAGAGAAGAGGAAAGGAAAGGAAAGGAGAAAAGAAAAAAGAAAAGAAAAGAAGAAATATGCATGGGTAGTCCCCAGCCTGGACCCACATGTTCACAAATAGTTCTAGGTTCTGGAGGAGGGATTGTTCTGGAATTCCAATGAAGAGATGTACAGGCCAAACATAGGCCATACCATTGGTCCTTCTTAATGATTATTGATCCAGCCCAGATCCACACTAGGAGGAAAACGTCTGTCATCACTTAATTTCAGAGTTCTCAGTTGATGTTTGTGAACCCCAAATAAAAAGCTATTTCTCTTTCTGTTCTTCTCACATGCTGTGCAGGTGTCTCACATTTTAGGGAGGCTGGCAGTGAAGGTACTATGTGCTTCTTGGCAAAGGCACTTCTGAGCTAGCCTCTTTCCAAATGGGAAAGACTGGGGATTAGAGATCAATGGGCCTAGTTATCAAGTGGGTTCCCCTCTCTCTCTGAAACCATCTTAGAGAAAGGCATGTGGACTTGTGATTTTCCACTTGTCTAGCTAAGACTGAACTCTGACTCTTGAATGCTTATGAGGAAATGCTCTACTATTTTGCAACGAACCTTTTCTTTTTGTCACAACCTCATCATTAGCAGAGAACTATTAGCAAAATATCTAAGGACTAGGGAGTCTAACACTGCCCACTTTTGTCACAACAATCCTCTACATCCTAAATAGCCTGGAACTCATTCAGTTGGGACCTCATCAATATCTTGGTGAGATCTGAACTCAAGGTCATCCAATATGGCATTCTGGTTGTTTGTAAGGAGGTACTTTAATGAATGTCAACTTTGTGGCACCAAGACCAGAACGTCTGGGTTTCTCATAGTGTACGGGCTCTTCTTGTGTATCCCCAAATCCAGCCCTGACAAAGCACAAGAAATAACACCCAGCTGGACTTCAGACAACACCCAGCCTCAGCTCCATCCCATCACAGCTCTGTGCTTCTGATGGATTACCTCAGTTTCTCTGTACAACGAGATGAAGTTTAGTCCAGGTGGTCACTAAGGGTCTTTCCAGCCCTGTCATTCTAACATTCAGGCTTGCCTGGCTTTTTAAAGATTGCTGTGAATGACTTAGCACCCTAGCCTTTGCCGTGTCCGATAAATAAGGTCAAGAAATGCAATTCTTATACATCTGCAGTTAAGCATTAATGTAAATTGTCTGCCTGAATCCTGGCTTTGGTTATCCTGCGGATCAAACCATGCCCCCTGTATGCACAGTAATGATTGGTTATGGAGGCCATATGTCCTGGGTTTCCTTGGACAGCCTTGATTTCAAATTTTCTGTCCCATCAACAGACCTTGTGTCAGATCATCTATCCCGTTTTTTTGATTCCAAAAATATGGTCACCATATGGCAAATGCATCCACCACCGTGGCACAGAAAGTTTGACCTCATCCTCTTGCAGAGCTCAGCCTTCCTCCCCAGGCAGAGGAAGCTGCCCCTCTGGGCCCCTCCTCTCTTTGCTGCCCTGCCTCCATTCTAGCACTTTCCTGCCTGTATCCTGCCCTGGACACGGGCTCCCAAAGGGCAAGAACCACATTGTTTCATCTATATATTCCCAGCACCAGTTCTGAATAAACAAGAAGCAAGTTTTCAGGGGTCTGTGGCATTACACAGCAGAAATCTTTCTGAAAAGTTTGGGGCATACAATTTTAAACTAAAATCTCTTTTAAATAGAACAGGAGAAACTAGTACTGAAAAAACAAATCCTACTTCTTTTATTATTTTTTCTTTCCTTTCCTTTTCTTTTCTTCCACCCAAATCATTCTTTCAGACCTTTTAACAGATTTGAACTTGTAGATGCCATTTGCCAGAAAGGAGTACATCCTGGAAGTAGTAGATCTTCTAGCTATGTAGGACTCGGCTCACCTGGGGCCATCAAACAGAGGCATCAGAAGAGAAACACCCACATTTTAAATCTGTCAGGAATTTTGAGAGTAGGTCTTGTAGTCCTAGAATACTTTACAAATAAAAATCTGAATTATAGCTTTTCGTGAACCAGATGGGGCCCCTGGGTGTCTCAGTCAGTTGAGCATCCAAGTCTCGGTTTCAGCTCAGGTCACTATCTCAGGGTTATGAGATTGAGCCCTGGGTCAGGCTCTGTGCTCAGTTCAGAATCTCCTTCGAGATTCTTTCTCTCTCTCTGCCCCTCCCTCTGCCCGTGCACACGTGCTCGCTCTCTCTCTCTCTCTTTCACTAAAATAAATACATAAAATGTTTCATGAACTAGAGAAGGGAAAGAACTTGCTTGGGTGCACAGGGGAAGAAGTCCATCTTGTGACCCTTGGAAAGAAACCGCAGCCATCTATCCTGCTTTTCTGATGGTGGGCTGTTTCAGTACTAACTCTATTCTTAAGGTAAATTTTCCCTCCTGTCAATTAGTCATGTGTATTTCCAAGTACCTTCTAAATAAGATTCTACCCTGACTGCCATGCTTTGTCCAACGTGGTCAGTAACTTGTATTTAATTCCAGGTCAGTATTTATGTTCCACAGAACGCCGATCACACCTCACACATTTTGATCACCATCTATCAGGCTACACCTCAACTCTTTAGAGCACTTGTATATCAATACCCTTCATCCCAGTTCATCCAGAAATCCATCTTTTATGCCAGTTATTTCAACTATTGCTGGTCCCTGAAAGTAGCTTATAGGTCTCCTTATAAGGTCTCCCTATAAGATTCCCTGAGTCTTTGCATAAAGTTTTTCTTCTTTCTAGGATGTGTTTCTGCCATGAGGACCACCTTTGGAAACCCTGTATGTCTTTTAAAACCTTAGTAATCTCTTTTACTATGAAAGCTTCTCTCACCCAGTTAGTACTGGTGGTGGTGGTGGTGATGATGAAGATGATCATGATGATCATATTAATACCAGCAATAATAATGGTGGCAATGATAGGGCACACATGAGTTTAGCAGACATTATGTGATGGGCTGGAATGCTAAGTACATTGCACACTTTACATAATGCCACATTTACAGCAGAAACAAGCAAACAAACACTCAAACTCAGAAAGACTTGGGGACCAAAACTAGGCAAAAGGACAAACAGCTACCCTAGAGCAGAACCAGGCTTGGGACCCAGCTTCTGTTGGCCGAGGCTACTCCCTATCTCACAGAACCCCACAGAACTCTCCTTTACCACATGTGCGTCCAGTACAGTCAGCCCAAGCTTGGTGAGGAGCCTGAGTATGTGGAGGGGAGAGGCTCTATCCTACAAACGCATTAGCCCTCAGTGTGGCCCCGACACAGGGTACACATGCCAACAGAATTGGTTAAGAGAATGCACACAAGATCTCTCCCTCCCATGGCTTTATTTTTGCCAAGAGAAACCTTCCCAAGGAAATATATATGCCCCCCACCTGATCTGAGCACATATTCACAGTTCTCACTCCAAAGGGGTCACTGGGATCTCTAGGGACATATTCACCTGTGCCTTTCTTTTGGCTGGAGAACCTACCCTACTCTGAGCTTGTAGGGCAAGTCTGTGCTTCCTAGGGCCTGGGACCATAACAGAGTCTGCAAACCTCACCTTTTCTGATGATTCGGTGCCCAACAGTAAAAATATTGAGTCTAATTTAAAAAGAACAAACAGAGTCTGAGCTGAAAGAAGCAACTGTTTCACTGTTTGAATTCAGGGACAGTTGCACTGGCACAGGGATGCTGTTTGCCGCCTTGCTTGAGGTTAGCACTCAAAGATTCCCCGGGAAGCCAACCCCATGGCCCAAGAAACCTCAGATAGAGAATGAATCAGCAAAACTTACACATCCATGAAAGAAAGGGGAAAGTAGATCTCCTTTCAGTCTGATTTATATCAGCAAACAAACCCAATTATTTTGACGACCTAGACAGAGAAGCTCGACAGCTTTCTGCCTGGTTTGGAATGGGTGGTGTTTTGCCCCAATACTGGGGCTGATCTGCTGACATGAGAAGGTTACGTTAACAAACACATTCTGTTCCTACACCCTACAAGCTTGCCCTTGTGTCCCGTATCTCACACCACGTCTTATTCAGTCCAGACAGATCAAGAGTAAGCAATAGTCTGGAAGACTTTCTCGAATTGGACTCACTTATCAATCACATCTCAGTGGTCCCTTTGGGCACATAAACAGTTCCAATCCCTGCCTCCTTATTGGCAGGGCTCTGCTCACAGCTTCCAGCTGTCCAAGGAGATTTTCACCACCTGCCCCCCACTTCAAATTGAAGCGCACCAGCTAGCTGCCTACTGCGTGCTCTGCCTGTGCTCAGAGACACAGAAGCCTTTGAGTTTTACCATCTTAACTCATAGACAGACCCATAAATGTAATCTAACATGAAGATATGGAAGGACTGGACAGCTGTGGGATGAAAGGGGCATGTGTAGATTCCCAGGTGGGCTTTACAGTTTCTCCTTAGAGTTTCCGGAAGAGGAAGTCTTCTGCCAGAGGGACATAAGCAAGTCCTGTGGTCTTAACTAAGCAGAGGAGGCCGTGGGGAAAAGGCCCAAAGGGACATGAATGTTCAAGGCTTTAAAACAAATGTCTCACAAGGGATCTGAGAGACAGGAGAGCAGTGTAGACCAGAAGCAGAGAGGAAGGGGTGGGATCCTAGTCGTACTGTGCTTCCTTTACTGTCTACACAGCCTTCACTGCACTGGATTATAAAGTGCTTAAACTATGATGGGGATTTATTCTGTTCCAATCTCCAGTGCCTCCCGTAGAACCTGGCCCAGACCAGGTGCTCAGTAACTACTAAATGGAAGAACACTTGCATAGACAGAAGGCACAGCTGGTCTTCTGCTGGCTGCCATGCCTAATGCTTTTGGATCCTTCCACCCATCTGGTTCCAGTAAGAGATAAGATGAGGGTCCTCACGGCGTGGGCCCCAGAGGGCTGCCCTTGGCTTCCATCCTGACCCAACTGCCCACTGTTTGTGCAAGAGCGACAGGTCCTGCTCTCAAACCTAGCTCCTTTATTTGTTCAGGGGGTCCGTGGGGTGTTGGGTTTGAGGAAATGCCTTCCCAGTGGCACATAGCAGGTGCTGGGTAAGCAAGCCTTGTGGTGGTTTTCTCCTTCCAGGCACACCGCCCAGGCTGTGGCAGCCACCTATGGGAGAACTCACCAGAACGATTGGGAATTAGAGTCAGATGCCCTACTGTGGTGGGGACTCCTTCCTTGGTTATGATGCTAATGGCAAGTTTTTTCCTCTTTGACGGAGGTATGCAGCCATAAGGGCCTGGCGTACACAGGTACGGGTACAATGAGGCAGAGTGCCTTTGCTCATAATGACATTTCCTTCCCACAGCAGCTTCATAGGCTGCAACTAACCCCAGCGTCCTTTTAAAGACAATGACACTGAGGCCTTGAGAGGAAGGGCTTTGTCCCAGGCCACCCAGCTACAAGGAGACTCCAAACTCCACAACCATCCCACTAATACCTTTTGGCCTAAAATTTGTCTTTTAGGATATATGAGAAATTATCCTGAAGTCTTAAGTAGAAATTATTATCCTCCTTGTATTTCTGCCTTAGCTTCCTACTATTTATGGTTCTTTCCAGTTTCTGACATGTACAGATACTGTAGATTTTGATCGCAGGTGTTCGAAGATACAGGGCTACAAAGATTGGGGATGCAGGTCTCCAGACGGACCTTGTCTGGCATGGCCTACAGTACAGAGAAGCTCACGGGAAAATATCACCTGAAATTTTCCCAAGTGTTTCTGCATAAATGAAGCTGTTACATATCTGTCCATCGATGGGCGCATCTACACTTCAGCACAGTGCATTCTCAACCAAGCAGAGGTTTTGTGTTTTAAATCTGTTCTGGCCGAAGGAAGGGTGGGTCTGATGTCAAAGTGGGAATAAGTCTCGCACTTACTCCACACCCCTGAGATGCTCTTCTCCCAAAACTCACACCTATTCAAGAAAGAAAAGAAAATATTCTGGTCTAAGTTTGGTGATACCAGTTAAAAATATCTCACCAAACTTCTATCTAAGGCAGATCTGGATATTTCCAGTTTGGTTAAGAAATGCCCAAATTTGTCTTTCCCTGACTGATGTACTTCCCTTAGCAGTGTACCCTCTAGGTCTACCCCTGCGGCTGCTGGAGGGGAGCTGGGTAGAGAGGGGTAAAATAAACAGAGGGGTTGAAGAGGACACTGACCTCGAGGAGCACTGAGCAAGGGACTGAATTGTGGAATCATTATATGTACATCTGAAATTAATGTCACACTGTATGGTAATTATACTTCAACTTAAGGGAAAAAAAGAGAAACAATGACTACTCACAGTTGGAATGCCAGGTTATCTCTCACTCTTGGGTTCCCATACTGAGGGAATAAATAAATAAACATGACAATAAAACAGCTCATCGGGATGTAAACACCCAGGCAGCCTCCCGCCTGAACCTTCAGGAGAGGGAGGGTCCCCACCACATTCTGGGTCAGCCCCCTGTTTGCTCTGTGGCTTCTGGCTCCTCCTTTGGCCCCTCCAGGTCTCACGTGGCCCTTCGGTAATGAGACCAGACTACCTCCAAGCTCAGGGTGGCTGATGTCTTTCATGGAATTGACCTGTACTTGGGACATTGATTGTAATTATTTGATTTGATTTTTGGGGGGTTCAAACCACCAGTAAGTAGACTGTAGAAATCCAGAGAATGGGCAAGAATCAAGAGCTGGAGTGTCTTATGCATAACACAGAAATCCTTCCCTCTCTTTCTCTCTCTCTCAATTAAAATGAAAACATATCTTTATTAAACATATTGAAAATTAACCTAAGGGCGCCTGGGTGGCTCAGTGGGTTAAGCCGCTGCCTTCGGCTCAGGTCATGATCTCAGGGTTATGGGATGGAGCCCACATCGGGCTCTCTGCTCAACAGGGAGCCTGCTTCCCTTCCTCTCTCTCTGCCTGCCTCTCTGCCTACTTGTGATCTCTGTCTGTCAAATAAATAAATAAAAAATCTTAAAAAAAAAAAAAAGAAAATTAACCTAAAACAGAAGCACATCCCTGAGAAAGGTGGAAAGTGAAAAACCTACTTACGATGCAACATTAATTGAAAAGAAAAGCCAGATATAAAATTGTTTATTCAGTGTGATCTCAAATATGTAACATAATATTTGCTGATAGAATGAAGTACATCAAGATGTTAATAGTTTTCATCCTCTGGGCGATGCAATCATGGATGATTTACATTTTCCTCTTTATTCAGTATTTTCCAAATTTTCTACAATTGATGATGAATTCTCTGGTGATTCTAAATAATATATTAATGTAACTTATGTTAATATATCATATATTAGTAACACATGAATACATAGCATATATCATTAATACACATATTAATATATAATAGTGATATATGTTATATATAAATATACATATATATTCATTCTTCTCACACACGCACATGCACACAGATCATGCAATGTCAACCCACTGTGCTTATTATCAAAAGTTCACTTGAAAACCCTGTTTTATAAACTTTTATGAATTTATGATTTTCCATGGGAAAACCCAAAGTAAACGACACAAAGAGAGAGGTAAGAAATCAGCCATTCCTGCGACCCATGGTGAGTGTCCAGTTGTTTCTGAGGGCCTGACTACCCCCTCACGCGATCGGTAGCAAGAGCTTCCGAATCACAGGGAGGCCGGAGGCTGTGGTCCTGAAGGACACACGTCCTTGGGGACATGGACGGTCCAAGGATGCGGAGCACGCAGGGTGCAGAGCAGAGCGAGGAGAGTAGCTCGTGCCTCTCAGCAGAAGTTGCAACGGACGAGGAGCACCGGAACTTGCAGGGAGCCGTCCTCTGAGCACTTCCTCTCCAGAGGGCAGCGGCATGGGTTTTCAAAGTGACCCCCACAGGCTGAGAGCGTCCAGTTAGTGTTCTGTCCGAGGTTCCATTTGGTGGAACCTGGAGGTGTGGCCACACCTGCCTCCCTCTGGTCCCTGAGTCACGCCTCCGGGTCTGTAGGCCTGCGAGAGGAGCCCCGCCATGGCCAGCTGCCTTCTCCCTCCTGCAGCCTCTGGCAGCCTGGGAGGGCTAGTCTGAAGAAGAGCCTGGGAACCTTCCAGTTCGTTGCTTACACTCTGGCTGCGTCGCGCGGGGGTCTAGGGTTCCAAGAGCAGGTTGGCTCCCAGGAGCCAGGGAAAGGTCTCTGGTGGTTATTGGCTCCAACAGAAACATCCAGAAGGCACTGGAGGGGAAGCCCCAGCCCCCACGGCTAGCACGATTGCCTGGAGCACTTCTGTAGGAGCCGAGGCAGTGCATGACGGCACCAGACCTCGCCCGGCCCAGCAGCCCTGGAAGCCTCCGCCACGCAATCCTGGTTTGAACTTCACTCTCCCTGCCTGGTTCCTATTAAGGCTGTGGGTTTCCAGGCCTTAATGGCAGAGCTCTGGCTCTGGGAAGCGGGGGGCGGGGGCCGCCAACCAGACTGCAAACTAATGAGGCTTCCACACTCACCCTTTCTGGCCTGGACACCAGGTTATTCACAAACTTCTCAAAAGTGAACAAACAAAAGCAAAACCAAAACCCTTGGACAGCTCAAGGCTGGACATATGCTCCCTTATTCAGGGACAGAAGTCAGGCAGATTGGAAGTTGCATGTGTTGGTAAACTTTGGCCTCCTTAGTTTTACGCTGCTAAAGTTGTATTCAGGGGAGCCTTTTAGTCAAAGGCCCTGACTTTGGCATCTTGAGCAAATTCCAGGACATGCCCTAAAAGTGATGAGATGCACACCTTGTCAGGGAGGGTGGGGGAGTCAGGGAGGTTACAGTCTCCTCTCATGGAGCAGGATCTAGGCCAGGGAATGTCCTGAAACTCTGGCCAAAGAGAAGCTGACCTGACACATTTAAGGTCCTTGGCCAGAAGAACCCTGGGCCAGTTCAGCTGGAAGAAGAGGCACCCGTCATCCCTCCCTCAATTTCTCCAGCTTCTCCTCTAGGACTTAGCATTTTCTTATAAGCTCACCTCATCTGAGGGCCCCTCCAGCAGCTGCAGGGACCACACTGAGGAGAGAAGGAAAGGTAAGATCTGAAGATGAGAAGCTGATGCATAAGGTGGTTTTCCACATTTTCCAGCCACCTGAGTTCATGTGATGTAGCAAGCATGGGTCTGCAATATTCAGTGGCCTCTTTTGTTTGGATCACTTTGTGAGGGGCCCTTGAGGGGCAGGAAGATCTCAGCCCAGGCTTTTGAGTGATTTTACACCAGTCCACTCTTATTGTCTAATTCATTCATTTTTCACCTTTTCATTTATGGGAAAACCTTTATACAGTTCTATTACATTTTAGGAACTGTGTGTGTTTGATGCTGTCTCTACAGAGGTAACCAAATCATGGTCCTAAACAAGATATATTTTGCCAACTGATGATGGACACAGCCCAGCTCTCAAAGATTAAATTTTAGTGAGACAAACACTATTAAAGAAGCAGGCAATCCTGTAGAGTGGCAGGTGTCATGGTAGAGAAAGTGTAGGATGCTATTTTGGAAGTTCCAGGATGATTTCCAGAAGTGATGTCTGAACTGATTTTGAAAGATGGGTAGGAGTTCTCTAGGTGAAAATTGACAAGAGAATATTCCTGGTCAAAGAAATGACATGTGCAAAGGCCCTATGGGATAGGCAACATGGCCTACGCGCAGAAATCGGCTGGAGGCCTGCTCATGGAGACAAGGTTGTGAAAGAAAGCGGGAGCTTGGTTGTGAGTGAGTGACCTTCCAACTTATGCTAAGGAGTTGGCCCTTTATCTTGATGGAAGGAGAATCCTGGTAAGTTGAACAAAGATGTCACTGGGATCAGGTGTCCAGTTTATCGTTCTCCCTCAACAAAAGCATTTGGGAGGCTACTGCCAGAGCTCCAGTGTTGATGATGGAGGGCATTCAGATGATGTGGAAGAGTGACCACTGGTGGCACGTGGACTCAGGGACTTATCAACCACCAGCGGTGCAGGAGACCAGGCTTTCCACGGTGCCTCCCATTCTCGAATGCCTGTGCCGGTGATGGCGGCTTCACCGAGGGGTGGATGGCCAGGCACTCCAGGCGTGTGCTAAGTGAAATGCGGTCTTCCTTCACATGGGGACGCTGCTCTCCCCTCACCCACCCTGCCCCGAGCTGTGGCTGTCAGTTACACTGCCAGCAGGTCCCAAGAAGTCATTTGCACACTCCTGTGATCTGGATCACATCCATTGCTGCTTTCCCTTCACTTTGAGAATAAATGAAAAAAAAAAAATTGACTCCTCCGGATGCCAGATTTGTGTTCCTGTGTTAGGAGATTGTTTTTTCTTTTTTGCATCTGTGTGTACGTTAAACAGCGAGAAGAAAGTCGTGAAACTCAAGGAGTTTCCCCAAAAGTAAATCAATTTGCGGTTGAATGTGCTGTGGAATTTGTTTGCAAACCTACAAGAGCGAAGCGAGCTTAAAAAAGATGCAGTTGGATGAGCCTGCAAAGTTTTGGAAAGTTCTTTGAACACATGTAAACATGATATGTGTAAGCAAATGTTTAACTTGCCTTTTTTACTTCTACAAATTATATTATGAAATCAGACGTCTGTGACTTCTTAAGAATGTCAAATCAGTGTATTCCTTCAAAACAGATAATTGCCTAGCACTGCTCAGCTTCCAGGCTTCGGGGCTGGGGAAGGCTGGGTTTCCAGCCTGACAATGAATAGAAGCTTGTTCCAGGAGTTGATTTACATAATGCAAGCAGAGGGACAGGCGTGGCCATCAGCAAGGTGGGCCTGCTGGACACAGACAAACTGCCCTCCGGAGAAGGAGGAAGAGCCACAGTCTCTGTGATTCCTCTTCTCAAGGCCACCAGAGCCATGGGGGGATTCTGTTCCCTGCCTGGCCCTCGGCTGGAGAGACCAGCTCCCCAATCTCTCCCAGGGAAAGATGGTGCAAAATGTATTCAATCTGATAGTTGTATCAGCACTGCTTCAATACTCTTCTCTCTGAGAACCAGGATTGGAACAGCTAGAATTAAACTGCCCTTCTGGTGCCAAAAGAGATGGAATTTGCCAGATTAGTATTTATGAGCACCGCTCACGTGTGGCCGAGGTCATCTGATATGGTGACTCTTGCATTGTTCCTAGTAGAGTGCATCACAGTGGTTCTGAAGCAGAGATGGGGAAGATACACTGTATATGTCAATATTGCTAGCTCATACATATAATTAGGATGTTATTACTAGACACTTCTATTAACATTGCAGCCAGACCTGGAAGGCAATCCTCTGAAACCCTTGTAGGACGTTTCAAAGAACACACAGCCCCACTGAAAGCAATGGGAGTATTGCCTGGCCTCCCCGTAAGGGTCTCTTCTTGACCCCTCCAAGCCCCGGACTCACTCCCCCTTACTGCTCACAGCAACACATGTGAATTTCCAGGGGAGAAAGGACCACATAGTGCTTAATATGCAAGTAGGCATTGATTTGATTCCTTGGGTGCAAAACAATGTCAATGGGACGATTATAATGCATATGCTACCGCCCACGAGCCCAATTAAATCAAAGGGTTATTGTTATCTTGCATTATCCATAGCAGATGTATGTATGATAGATTATTGGGGATGCAATTTGCAGTGTCATGCATTATTTATTCCCAATTTATTAAGCTGTTTGTTGTTGTTGCTTTACAGAGTCTGTTGTACTTTGAAAGTAAGCGCACATTAAAGAAATATGTATCTCATCTTGATTTGGAAATTAAAAAACCACAGAGCTGTCATTTTCCACACGTCGAAGGTCTGAGGGGGTGATCTACAGGCTCTTTGGGAAGGAGTAGATATCACTGCCACCTATTAAGTGTCTTTTGGGTGACAGTTTTTGTTCCAGACAGTTGACTCAGCCCTTCATCAAATAGGGACAAAACTAACGCTTAGTAAATGTTGAAGGCACAAGCCTAGTTAGGCACAGGCTCTGCCCTCAAGGAGCTCACACTCGTTATCTGTTATCTGAGCCCTCTCTCCGTCCCACTCTTTCTCTTTCTCTCTCTCTCTCTCAGGCACATAGCCAGTGAGGAATTTATGCATATCCTTGGTTAATTCATTAGGTCTTCTGATACACTGAAAAGAAAAGTGACTAAGCCAAGGTCACTCAAACTAGTGAATAGAAGAGATGGGGGGAAAGGCCAGAGTTCGGTAACCCCAACTTTGCCAACTTTAGACGTGGCTTCCCTAAGATAGAAAAAGTAAGTAAATTGATGTTATGGCTATCCGGTCTCCACAGCTCTCTGAGAGTGATGAACACTACATTCAGAGAACAAGGGTCATGACTGCATGTCTTTTGTATACAGCCTCCCACTCTTTAGTCAATGGGAGACGGTAAACGGCTGGTATTTGAGTTGCTGGAATTTTGGAGGTCTTAGCCACCTTTCTCTCTTGAGAAGATCTGCCCCAATTTGGCAGATTTGGGGATTCCAAGGGGGATATTCATCTGTCTTTAATGAATATTTTTCCAGCTTAGAAACAAAATTTATTAAGCGACATACAGGGGTGAAATGAATGTTCAGAGTAGACACGCAAGCTTGAGCTGGTATCTTTTATGAAGGAGTTTCTTCACCTCTCCAAGACTCACAATTTATCTTCTTAAATAGGAATAATGGCAGCACCCACATTAGTAGGATTAAATGAGAGTAAGTATGCGAACCCAGTGGTGCGGTCCACACATTGACAGGTTAATTGATGATGAAGACGACGTTGCTCATGATGGAGAAGATATACCCCTGTGCTTTGTCACTGGATTCACACACAGCTAGAAAGGTTCCATTCTCCCATTTAAATTTTGGAGACCTTAATAGGATCCAAAAGAACCTTACCTAAGCTAGGAGAGAGTATATCCATAATCCAAGCCAGGTCTTTGGTCTCCAAGAGTGTTCTGGTTTGGGAGAGCTGAGACAGACAAGATACTTCCTCCCAGTTTCCCATCCAAGGAAGTCATGTTGGCAGCTGGGAACTTGCCATGGTGGAAGTATTAATGCTATAGAAAGAGGCTGTTTCCCCCCAGAGAGCCAGAAGTTAAACTTTATAGGCATACCTCTACCCTTCTACTCCTAGTCTTCATGTGGGATCAAATGAAAACAGCATAGAGTGCCCTCATTACAGAGTGGCTTTTTTTTTGGTTTGGTTTGTTTTTTTTGTTTGTTTGTTTTTTTTTGTTTGTTTGTTTTTGTTTTTTGTTTTAAGTAGGCTCCATGCTCAGCATGGAACCCAACACAGGGCTCAAACTCAGGACTATGAGATCAAGACCTGAGCTGAGATCAAGAGTCAGACACTTAACCAAATGAGCCACCAAAGCACCCCTACAGGGTGGCTTTTTTTTAAAGGGAGTTAGTCTCAACCCTTTTGAGAAGTCTCAGCAGGCATTATCCTGTAAGTATGTTCAAGGAGATTTTGAGATAAGTTGTCTCCCAAGGGCACTTCTTCTTCAAGTCATGACTGCAAGCCCCTGGACAGCAATGGTCATTGGCACAGACCATTCTTAAAATTCTAGGAATCAGAGACCCTTTGAGCTGAGGTAAACAGAGTCACTCCCAAGACAAGTCCTGAGTGAGAGTGTTCAGAAATGTGTCCCTGGCTGGAATCAGTTCACAGCATCCAGACAATGAAAGAAATAAGTTTATTTTCAGATGACATCTTGCAGGCATGTCAGCTCAGAGCAGAATAGCCCTCTGCCACAGTGTCAAAGAAGGTGGGGGATTGGGAAACACGTAACCAGTGTCAATGGGATATCCATGAATTCCTTTTTTTTTTTTTAAATCATCAGAATCACTAACCACTGCTCTAAAGTTAGAAGAATGGGGTCATCTTTTGTCAACCTTATTGGATCTACAGTGTCTAAGTCAAGCAAAGAGCATCATATGTGAACCTGGAACAAAATCATATAGAAAAAATATATACTCCCGTATTATACGCTCATGATATATTGAGAAGAAACAACAATAAAAGCAAAGAAACCAGAAAGTCCCATCCATTTAGGTTGGAGGGTCAGGGGATGGGCCAGAAGCTTTTGGTGTCTTGCGTTATTCCTTTCCCAAGAATCCCAAACAGGTACCAGAAGATTTTTGTGGTTTTGTCTGTCTTCTCCGGTATAAAACACCCTCCACACACACATATTTTCTCCAAATGACAGGATCATGATTTTTGAAGAACAACAAATGCTAGGTACACGGTCTGACAAAAACAAGTCTTAGAATAATTCCACGTCAAGAGGCAGGGTAGGGGATGGTTTTGATCCTGTAACTAATAGAATGGCAGAAAGCGCTTTCTTTTCTTAAGACAGTGGGGCAGAAATGCTGACACTAAACTGTTCTGGAAACAACAAAACCAAGTAGTTGGGGCACAGGGCCTCTCTATGGACCGCACAGAGTTCTAACACTCACATACATCTCATAACTGAATGGAATCCAGGCAAGCCATCTTCTTCCCCTGCTTTCCTTATTACCACCATCATCCTCACCACCACCATCATCATTTGACCTTCAGCATCTCATCAAGAGGTGTTTTTTTCCTAGAAGCCCCAGTAAAAGACTAGTAAAAAAAAAGTCACTCCTATCCATTCTCCCAAAGGCCAAACTTAAAAGAGGACATATTTCTCAGAAGTCACTAGAATCCTTAAATCGAGGAAAGAGAACCTACTTTGCCTCCAAGAAAAACGTGCGCCATGTTCCTCCCTGCCACGTCCTTCTCCTGCGCCACTACATCCAGTCACGCAAATACATATTTACACATGACTTAAAACCCAGCCTATCTGCCCAGTGCACTTTAATGGAGAATTAACACTGTGGAGAGAGCCGAGGCTTTCTCAGTGCAGTTAAAAAAAGAATTCTGAGGTTTGGTTCTGCCGAAGCGATATTGCTCAACTGTGAATGTAATCATATTACAAGCGCCTGTATTAAAATCATATGCAAGATGAAAATCAGTCTGAACAGCAGCAACCAGGAAAAGACAAAGAAAGATCTGTGAGTTGTCATAATCCGTAAAGAAACTTTAATAGGAAAAATATACTGACACATACACACGCACACACATACATGGAGAGAAGAACCAATAAAGCTTCCAAGGGCATTTACAAATGTACAAGCACATTGCTGGGAAATCTCCTCTTCATATGCATTCCTCCTGAGGAATGTAGACATCCCTGGGTGTGAACGATAGTGTGCCGAACAGAGATGGCCACCTAAGACCTCGCCTGGACCCGGGCAAAACCAAGTCTAGCTTGATACATTGGGATATTGTGCATTCATTCATCAGCTGGGGTTTTGCCAGGCAGGATCTGGCAGGTAGCCACTTGAAAGCCAAAGGCTTTCCTGGTGTGGTCCTGGTTTTTGTTGGCAGGTTAACTCTGCTATTTTATACACTCCTGCGGTAGGGATTAAGTCTATCAAAACTTCAAGATTTCTTATAATATTAGACATGCAGACACAAAGCCTCCTACAATCTCCCCTTCTCCCTCCTCAATGCAAAGGAAAATCAGACTTTTTTTTTTTTTTTTAATGTGTAGTACCTGGAATCTACTTCAAACACTTTTATGGAACCAGAAGCATCGAACGTAAGGTTTTCTCAGCAGGACTTTACACAGACCTGAAACCCTGCCTGGGTTTTCCATTTCCCCTTAAGCAAAGAGTTTGTAAAGGGGCCAGGAGAGGATCCACAGCACATCACAGTTTGTGAGCAAGTTAAACACAGGAAATGCCCAGAGATGAAGATTAGAAGACAACAAGAAAGTTCAAAGGCCTAAGACTTGTCACAGCTGAGTAAGATTTGTCACAGAGCTCAGCTGGGACCTGTGGCAAGGGCACCAGCAGTAGCAGGACAATCATCTGTGGATTATTTATTTTGCTGTTTACTTTGTGGAAGGGTGTCCTTTACACCGCTCACCCTACAAGGTCAGTCAGATGAAATCAGCTGAAGACCATCCTGGCTGGAGAGGGGCAGACCTGTTTCAGAACAAAGCTCGGGAACAGCTTTGTGCCTGAAGCCCGTGGTCAACCTTGGAAAGAGAAAAACGGCCCTATATGAAATAAAACCTGAAAATGTGTTACATAGCAAACTTAGGAGACAGTGACTCGACCACAAAACAAAAAACAAAAACAAAAACAAAAACAAAAAAACCTTCTTAGTTGACACCAAAGAAGTGTTTTCCTTAAAAGACCACAATCGATTGCTTCCACCACTTTGGAAATTTTCTTTCTTTTCTTCTTTTTTCCTTTAGTTTTTTCAGTCTAAAATTTTCTTTGTGGTTAGAAGGACATATCCACCTGTATTTTCTTTTTCCATGTGATAGGTTATGATGATGGGTATTATGATTATAATAAGTATTTGAGAATTCTAAGAATTCTAGAATTCTTATAACAGGACAGTTAGTGTGTTGACATCATCATTCTGGTCAATGTAGATTTGGAAATGGTTTTAATTAATGGCTTTAGCTACTGAAGAGTCAGCAAAAGCAGAGCCTTTTTTGATGTGTGCGTGTGCGTGCATATGTGTGTGTGTGCGTGTGTGCGTGTGTGTGTGTGTGTGTGTAGCAGGGAGGTGAACATTACATCTGTGGCAATTGCTTTCTGGATTTTATTATTTTCTCTCCCATTATACACTTCTCAGTATTTGGTCTGGCTTCTCTTTAAAAAATGTAGTTATTTCCTCTCAAATGACGTAATCTTATGAAAAACCAAAGCTTTGCAAACTTGCATTTAGCAAGGGAATTCCCAGTATTTATATGCCTGTTAACATGAATATAAAAAGAAGGCAGATTAGCCAGGCAACTGCAGCTCACATTCTGTGTGTGTGTGTGTGTGTGTGTGTGTGTGTGTGTGTTTCCTTCTTGCCTTTCTTCTTGCCCTGTCTTTCTTCTCTCTTCTTTCTAAAAATATTTTGAAGTGCTTTCCATGAGCCAAGTATTTCACGTAGTGGAAGTAGAAGCTGACCAGTTATGGACCTCATAGCAGGGGGTGATAAGTCATTAATATAAGATGCTTAAGAAAAGACACGTGCACACAGGAAGAGGCACAGACTGGATTCCCTAGGAGCTTAAATGAGAGTCGATTCATTCTGGCTGCAGTCTGCAGCTGGAGCAAGGAAGGGCCACAGCACTCTTCCTAGCAGAGTCGATATTCATATTGTCTTTTTTTTTTAAGATTTTATTTATTTATTTGACAGAGAGAAAGAGAGGTCACAAGTAGGTGGAAAGGCAGGCAGAGAGAGAGAGAGAGAACAAGTAGGCAGAGAGGCAGGCAGAGAGAGAGAGGAGGAAGCAGGCTCCCCACTGAGCAGAGAACCCAATGTGGGACTCTGTCCCAGGACCCTGGGATCATGACCTGAGCCAAAGGCAAAGGCTTTAACCCACTGAGCCACCCAGGTGCCCCGATATTCATATTGTCTTAAAAGATCAGCTGATGATACCCAGGCAGTCTGAGAGGTGAGGTGAGCTGGGTATCCTAAGGGCTCCAACATAAGCAAAATCTTTGTATATATATGAAGGATGCTGGGCTCCTGGATCTCTGAGGGATTAGCTAGGCTTGCAACAGATAGGGAAGGAGGGATAGAAGGTGTGAAGGGACCGGGGATGAAGAGGTCTTCGAGGCTTACTGAAGAGTTTGAACTGCTTCTTCAAACAGAGAGTATATCAGACTTCCAAGGAAAGAGAAGATGGTGAGGAGCACAGTAAAACACACACTTTATGGAACCTGATCATCTGAGTTTGCATTACAATTATGTCATTGGTGAGAGGGATGATTAGTCAGGTTTTTGACATCTCCATGTAAGTAAAGGTTTGCTCAGCTATGCAGCGGTGAGGATTGTATGGTGAACTCCTAGCTTCAGGTGTGGATGGAGTCAAGCAGCTGATGCGTCCTCAGTAAATCTGTGATAACAGGGATGGTATGTGGAATAATGGGAAGGCCATGAGCAGAGGAAATCAGCCAGACCTTCTTTTGGAATCTGGTTTGGCCATTGATTAATCCTGCAGCCCCAGGCAGGTGTCCTCACCGTACGGTTGCCGCTCTTGGATACTACCTCTGTCTGACTGAGGTGATGGCAGTCCCCACAGGAGGATGAAAGAACCAAATGAGATAAAATTCAGGCACATTGGTATGAATTCTGGCACATAGTAGGGCATTAATGCTTCAGTCTTCTCTCTGTTGACATAGAAGATTGGTACCAAGGAAATATCACTTGTCCTTCTGGACTCTTGAGAAGGTTCGGTGCCCCCACCTGTTGAATATAATACAGATATACTAAAGTCAGATGTACAGAATAGGGACTCCTCGCAGAAAAAGAAAAAAATCATAAAGTCACTGGATTATGTCTCTCAGTATAAATTCAGTGAGCCTCAAAGACCAGAGTTCTTTGAAAAATAGCCTCATGAGAAAGTTCTGGGATCTGAGGTAGAGCAAAGTAACTATAGTTAACAATACTGCATTGCATGATTCAAAGTGGCTAAAAGAATAGATCTTACAGGTTTGCACAGCATGCATGCACACAATACAACAGCAACAACTAACAACAGGAACTGAGTGAGGTGATAGATGTCTTCACCTAATTGTCCAAATCATTCTGCCAAGTAGGTAATCAAATCACCATGTTGTACACCTTAAGCTGACCCAAGGTTAAATGTCAATTATCTTTCAATAACTGAAAAATAAAGAAAAAAGAACTTCAGTGATGATTTGCCTGTGGTAGCTCAATAGAGATGTCTTCTTGATTTTTCCTAAAATTTTGGCCTGCCTACCATAACCTTTCATCCCCTGCAAGATGACTTACCCTAAGAAATTAATATTCATTCTATCATGTCCATCAATCCAAATGACCTTTCTAAAATATAGCATGACTGTATTATGCTCTTACTCTCAGACTTTGAATGATTCCCTATGCCCTCCAGAGTAAGGTTAGCCTTTTGGCATACACTTTAGGTCTTTCATATCCTGTCCACTTCTGTGCCTCTAGATCTCCTCCTCACCCGTCCTAATTTACATCATGTCTTCCTACTTACAGATACTTACCTAGACCTTTCTGCTACATTTTTATTTTATTCCCAAGCTGATTGTTGCTCCTAAATAAATTCCTCCGTTTACTCACCTGGAAAACTCCTACTTATTCTTTAAAACCCAGCCCAGAAATTGTGTCCTTCAGGAAGTGACCCTTAAGCCTTATGAAAAATGTTCATTGTCTTTCCTCTATAATAGCAGTTCACTTCATTCACAATTTAAGAAAGCTAAATCCTCTTCTGTGATAATATTTAAGAGAGAAAATCAAGGTGTGACAATATTATGAGGGTATTATCTATAAAATTTTAAGTAAATATCATTAAAAAGAACAGTTAGGAATGCAAAACATTATTCTCTGTAATTATCTATTCTCCATAATTATCATTTACTATTTACTATTACTACTAGTAATTATCATTTACTATTAAAACTATATTCATCTACGATTTTGGTAAAAATTTCAGAAATTAAGAAAGGAAATATTGTGATTTAATAGCATCTCTAGTTTTCACTTTACACTCATAAGAGGTACCTGAATGGCTTTTTCTCAATATTTGTGGGAAAAAAGAAACAATAATGTACAAGGAAATAGCAAAGTAACAACAATAATAATAAAAATTATTGAACACCTACTAGATTTCAGGAGCAACAATTCAGAACCACCAAAAGGTATATATTCTCTTCTATTTTTTTAAAGATTTTATTTATTTTTTTGAAAGAGATCACAAGTAGGCAGACAGGCAGGCAGAGAGAGAGGGGGAAGAAGGCTCCCCGCTGAGCAGAGAACCCGATGCAGGGCTAGGTCCCAGGACCCTGAGATCATGTCCTGAGCCAATGAAGGCAGAGGCTTAAACCACTGAGCCACCCAGGCGCCCCTATATATTCTCTTCTCCTCCAGGTAAACTGAGCGAGCTCTGAAAGATGACGCAGTTAGTGAATGGGCAAAGCAGGATCTGAGCCTCCATTTGTCTGGCTGGAAGTCTCATGCACGTTCCCTTATCCCATGCTGTCTTTTCAAATCCAGCGCTGGTCATTTAAACTGCAAGTCACAAAGGCGGTAAATGTTCTCCAGGCTTACATGGGGTGGTGAGCTCCTGTCTCAGTCCCTGGATAGCCTCCCTTCACTGTTTCCCTTAGGAAATGTTCTGTCCACGGGAAATGTTCTGTCCACGTCAAAGGTGCCACAGGATGCATGCAGTATGCCACTTGGAGGCCACGGCGAAGGCAGGCCCCTGCTCTTCCATGGGGCTATCGGTTGGTTTGTGGGGGATGCAAAGGCCTGGGTGATTGCATTGGTCGGCTCCTATTATCTAACCAGCAGCCATCAGCTGAGCAACGACACACAAATGGGCAACCTGAGAGTTATGTGGACAGAAGTCCCATATGAGTCTCCCTGAGCTAAAATCAATGTGTCAGGGGAGCTGTGCTGCTTTCTGAAGGTTCTGGGTGAAAATATGTTTTCTTGCCTTTTGTTTTGTTTTTAGAGGTCTCCCATGTCCTCTCCCCAAGTACCCTATCCTCTTCACTCAAAGCCAGCAGCACTGCACCCCTGTTCCTTCCTACCTGTCACCTCTTCCTCCGCCTCCGACCACACTCACCTGGGACAGGTTAGTTGTTTTTAAGGACCCTTGTAATTATACTTAGAGCCCAATGAGATAATCCCAGATAATCTCTCTCCGTGTCAATGTCTTTAACTTAATGACTCTGGCACAATCCCCTTTCCCGTGAAAGGTAACATACTCAGATCCTGGAGTCTAAGACAGGGACATTTTAGGGAACCATGATTATGGCAGAGTTTGTCATAATGTGAACTCAGTGGCTCTCCCCAGGTGTCTGTCATTAGCCGGGCAGTGCACCCCTGACCTCCTGGTCCCTGCAAAGCAGACAGACAGACTGTGGGCTGCATCTTGTTCCTTCGTACAAAGGCTGCCTTGTCGGGGCTCAGATGCTGGATAAATGGCTCATCCTGCCCCTTGGTTCAAGGATGACATTATTGTTCTCATCCCATTCAAATGTGTGCATTTACAAGGTGTCTCCATTCTCAGATGATTCATCCTTGTCCAGGAATGGGAGTCCTCAGGTGCAGGAGAAATTCAGCTCTGCCAAGTCAGTTCGCATGTGTGCATTCGAGGGGGCCTGAGGGGGCAGGACTAGCACAATGAACTCCAAGGACATTGCTCAGAACAGTCCCACCAGCTGGGCACATGTCTCTCTGAGGGAACAAGGCCAAGGAGCACGTGTGTGCTGCTATTCCCGAGTCCCGTGAAAGACTGCTTGAAGACTCATGGTTTAAAGGGAGGAAGTCGGAGTTCGGGGTTCGGGATCTTGGCATCGTCTCGAGGCTCTCTTCCCTCTCTCATCAATACAGAAAGCAATACCTACCGATTGACCGTGACAGATACTCAACAAATAACATAAACCCTGAAAACAATGCCAACGCCCTGCAAGCCAACCAAGAAATCGTGGCTATTTCACCTTTAATCTTTCCATTCTCCCGTTTTTGCTCCATCGTCTCCTAACTGGTGCGAAGCATGGGGATGCTGGTGGGTGTGAGCACGAAGACAGAAAGTCTGCCCTTGAGAAGCTGAGGCTTCACCGGTGGCCACAGGGCCGCACCCTAACGGTGACATTGGAGTGTGGCCAATGTTATCAACAGAGGTGAAGCCCATTCCATCACGAGGACAGCCTTTGGCCTTGGCCTTGGAGGACAGACCAGAGGAGGAAGAAAGGAAAAGGCCTTCCTGGCAGTAGGGAGAGGCCGAGCACAGGCTGAGATGAACAGCAGATCTAAGAGTTTGTTGCCGATGTGCAGTTACGCAGCCAATTCTGGTTCCCAAGTCAACCTGGAATGCCCATCTTCCAATTCCCACTATCCCCTGAGACCCCAACTGAAGGGAGAAAGCTCAGACCTTGTCATCGGGAGAGCAATTTTGCAGCTCGGAACAAAGGACATTCCTTGCTCCCAGGCTTTGGTAAGGTCCTGTATGCCTCTGACATGGGTCACTTGTGCCACCTTTTATTATCTTGTCCACAGCCTTGAATGGTGCCTACCATCCACCTGATGTTATGGGACAAGATGAAGTTCTAGCACAGACAGGTTGAAAAACTGGTCTGAGGTCACACAGCTAGAGGCATACTCTCACCGAGGTCAGCCTGATCCTCAACACTGCGTACTTTTTAGCCTTCTGCTCTCCAGTGTCCATCAACATGGGATCTTCACCTGCCATCTCTACAACCAGGATCACTAGACCCCCCGGCGACTCCATAATGTGAATTTGGTCGTACCTCACGTCAAGTACACACCGCTGGGGACTCACTTGACTAGAAGAGACCCAATCTTTTTTAGACAAAGGATTTGGAATACTGGTAAAGCTGGTAGGAAATTCTGTGTGGATCCCCTATAGTCAGCATTCAGTTTCTCCCTGATCTAGCCTTGTCCCTCTTCAGGTCATGTCTCCACTGCTTTCTGTTGTTCCCACATGGCTCTCCATCCACATGGATCTTTTCCCCCTAGACTCACCCCATAATCTCCTGACCCATGCCTTCATTCCCCTAAGTGTCTTTTCTGTAACGCACATGCCTTCTCCTAATTCCATATTCCAAATTCCAAATGTTCACTGAGGCCTACTTTAAATGGCACCTCCTCCAGGAAGCCTTTCCTGATTTATCCTAAAGGGAGCGGGATTTCTCTATGTCACACATTGACAAACCATGGCCTGTAAGCCAAGTCCACCTCATTGCCTGTTTTCATAAAAAACAATGTTTGTGAATAAAATTGATCAGAACACAGGAAAGCCCTTTCTTCTATAGCTGCTTTCATGCTACTATTGCAAAGTTAAGCAGTTGTGACAGACCATATGGCCAGCAAAGCAGAAACCACTTACAGCACTTACAAGTCTCTGACTCTTTTTAGGGAAAAAAAAAAAATCGCTAACCCCTGCTGTAAGCCATGACCCGAAAATCATTTTGTGAGTATTTTTTATGGCATGGGTTGAATACAGCTGTTGATAGTGTGTGCCTGCATGTGTGTGTGTGTGTGTGTGTGTGTGTGTTTGTGTGTGACTAGACCACTCAACATTTGAGGAGACTCAGTATCACTGGTAAGCAGTAAAACGACTATAGGATCTGACGTCATAAAGGCACATTTCCTGTGCAACCTCGGGAAAACTGCTTAGCCTCTCTGATCCTTATTTCCTCATCTGCACCAGCAGGCAGGGGTACCAATATCATCCTCAGAAGACCACTCTGAGGGGTAAATGAAGTCACGTGCTCTCTGTCTTCACACAGTGTGTGGCATGCAGTGGTTCTCTTCTACTGGTGAGGAAATGTGTTCCCCTCTCTCCTGCCTCTCATCGAGACCGAACTTATAGCTCGCTAATCCTGGAGTCCCAGTGTCTCCTTGACATTGACGTGAAATCCTTGACATTGCACCTGAAATGGGAATAGGGTGGGCGATGGAGCAGAAGCCACCCTGGACTCAGCCCGTCAACTCTTCTCACAGAGTAAGCCCCCTGAAAGCTGGAAACTTCCCGTCATTAGGAGCCTGGGCTGGTTTCCAGCTGGTGCCCTGGAGAGGAGAGGCTTCTTATCCCATTACCAGCCTCCTAAGCCAGCCCGTTCCCCCAGGATTAAGATCTTATAAACATCAGCCAGTCCTCAGGGGTGATCTGTGGAGGGCCCCCCCATTGGTTCCAGATGGAGAAGAGACTGGTTTGGGGGAACAAATGTTAACTTTCTCTTTTCAGGAAGGAGAAAACAACACAACCACGAGCACAACATGGCCCAAAATGCCTCACACAAACCAAGTGATTTTCTTCCCCAAGACTCAGAGATCAAGATGTAATTTGTAGGGGCTATGGGTTGAGAGTAGAGCGATGTGTGCTTTGTGCCCCTCAGAGGTCCCCAGCAGGGCGGGCGCAGAGATGAGGGTGGGGCAGACTCTGGTGCTTTCGGGGGAAAACCTGCCATCATGGAGAGGAGGGGAGAGATGCCAACAACGAAGTGGCAACCTTTTTGCAGAAACTGCATCTCAAAGAAAGGTTTTTGTTCACTTAATTTTTCTCCTATGGGTTGTGCCGTCACTCCCGTCTCTATCTGGGCTTTTTAAAACCCCAGCAGACTCTGAGACGACGCTGTTCTTTTCAGGGAGAGGCAAACAGCCTATCTGTTAAAGCCCTGGGCATCATCTTCTCTCTCCAGTGGAGAACCTTCCGGCACCGCGCCCAGGCCACTGCTTACATCAGGAAAGGTGAATACCGGCCTCCCCTCAGGTTGACGGCCACACACAGCCCCTCCGCCGGCCACAGAGAGGGTTACTTCAAAGACATAGAATAGAACGTCAGTAAGGAGCTGTGCTCATGTCTAAATATATAAATAGTCTGATTCACAATTGATGAGTTACCATCTGAGAGACACCTTGAAGTATTGGAAAGAGCATAGGTTGTGGAATTGAGACAAGTGAGCCGTGTTCCCCATCAGCCACTTGCTAGCTCCATGACTCTAGGAAAGTCACACAGCCTCTCTGAGCCACAATTCCAATACCAATGAGGTAAAGCATAGATACGAACTTTGTGTGATAATCCCAAGAGTATGTGGAAGTGTTTATGGGATCCAGAAAGCTGTGCAGAGGACACGTGTCAATGTCATCATCGCTAATGAAATGAGCCACCCAACTCCCCTCCTCCTGCATGAAAGCACAGGTGATAGATGCCAGATTCATGGACAGTTCAGGGAAAAGCTCACTGGATTAGAAGGAGAAGTAAAAATCTCCAGACATGTAAAACCCTATTTCTGTAAGAGGCCACCAGTCATTACATGAAAAAAAAAAAAAAAAAGAAAATCAAACAGGTGTGGACCACGTGGGCCACAACAGTTTTCTGTGTCTCAGGACTTATTAGTACCTTACCTTGGCATCAAGAAGAAGCCCTACAAGCCAGTGTGTACCCCAGCCTGTTATGAGCACAGGATTTTCTGGTTGAGCCTTCTGGAGGACTTAGGAAAAAATCTCAAAGATAGGTGTAGGGTTCTTTGGCAGAAAATAATAGCAACAGCAAGAGTAGTATTATTTTTTTAGAGTTGACTGTGTACCAGGCACTGGTTCAAGAGTTTTCATGAATTAACTCACATAATTTAAGTAGAGCAGATGCAAGATCACATGGGTGCCAAGTGTGCCAGGAGGCTGTCAGGCTATGAAACTCAAGACTTCAGTTGGGACTGCAAACGGGCCCAGCTTAATGTCCCAAAATGTGGCCATTGTGAGGGCAAAGAGCTGGCCCCCTTCACTTCTCTATCTCCTGTTTTGGCTCCTGGCTGGGCCCAGGGTTGAAAACATAAAGTGTGGATATCCTTCTAGAAGCTGGAATGATATGTGCCATGCTAGAGCACCATGTAGGGCCCCTCACATGAAGAATGCCCATTATGTGAACCTCTAACTCAACACATCATCAAATATGGCGCTGCCACTCACATACACACAAAAGTGGTTTTCTTTCCTCAATGGGTTCCCCTACCTTCCATGACAATCACCTCCTGTTGTTGTTTTTTTTTTTTATCTCTTTTCTCAATTCTGACTTCTCCTCCTGCCCCTAGAGTGAGCACCCACAGTAGACCACACACTTTTCTGTTTATTAGCTTTACTCAAACTCTAGGAAATCATCTGAGGACATGTGAGATCATCTCTAGGAAGAAGGACCAATGAAACTGACAGCTTCTTGGAGGCAAGGTCACAATTTTTGTCTTTTTTCTCCAATATCTCTTTCAGTACAGATTTAGCTCATAATGGGATCTTATAGGTGAATGAATTACTGAACAGCTTCCAATGGTTACTTTCAGCCCCAAATCATTTTCCTCAACTCCAGCCCCATATTTCCAGCTGCTATTGAGATCACACCCAGAAATGCATCCATTCCTCAACAAGAACTGGCTTCCTCCTTTCCCTCATCCGTATGAGCTGGTCCTTCTGAATTCCACTCTGTCATGGTGGCTCTGTCCACTCTGTCGTGGTTCAGGCTATTGATCTCCAGGCTATCACTAAACCCTTCCTTGCCTTTGGAACTGAAATGTAGTACTAAATCCAGCAGGTTCAATCACCATTATACCTCTCCCAGACTCTAGTTGCCTTTCTGAAGGCTATTGACACAGCCTCTTGATCTTCTTATCCATTTTTCAGTCATTCATTTGTTTGTTCAGGAAATGTTGATTGAGTCCCATGTTGTGCCAAGAGCAGATCTAAGCCAGTGAAAGGCCATACTCCTTGGAAGGAGTTGACATTTTTTGTCTCACCTCTCTCATCTATAAAATGGGTATAGTCATCCACCGTGATGGTGTCAAGATCCAGCGAGTCAATAGATATATATTTAGCATGCTGCCCATGGGGAATTTTCAACAACAGGTAGCGTCCCTTATAATTATGTTTACTATTCCAGAGCTAGAACTTAAATGGCAAAAAGAGCATGCCTGGCCCAGCATATGGCTGCCTTGTGAGACAGCGAGTCAGGAGCTCAGGATGCAAGGGCTGCGAGGTGTCCTTCCCCTTATCTCAGCTGGAGGTGAGATGTGAAAATGAGGGAGGATTCATAGCCAGTAGCAGGTCCCTTTTCTGGCTGTACCATTTTCAGAGCAAAGGCACTGGCCAGGGAGTTGGAGACTCAGCATCATCACTAATGTTGGAGTAAGGAAAGGCAGAGAGATGTGGCTGTCAGAATGAACACCCACTCAGAGCAAGACCCACCCAGGGTAAAACTGGTAGTTCCCTTGTAGAATCTCTTTGTGAACACTCTGTGATGGTGGTGACCCCCAACTGGGGGGCGGCATCAGTAAGTGGAAGTCTGCATGGCTGGGAAGGCACGTGGGCAAGGTTGCGTGGCTATGCATGTCTATGTCTGCAGGGGGGTATCTGCACAGGGTGCACGCCCAGAACACAGCCTATGTACAGTGAGGACAAACCAAACCCAGGGCTGCTTGCGCACTTGCTCTTCCTTCATTCTGGAAGTCCACTAAGCTTGCTGCTCAAGGTGTGATTCGTAGACCAGCAGAATCCCAAAACCTTGCTAGAAATGCAGAATGTCCATCTCCAGCCCTACCCAAGACCTAGTGAATCTGAATCTGCCTTTAAAGAAGCCTCCCTGGGAGGTTCCTCTGCATTTGTAATCTTAGGAAGATTTTACGTCATAGAATGCGGTATTCTTCCAATTTAAATCCAGCAGCAGCCTGGGAAAAATTACCAGCTCGGGAAATAGGTATGGCAGGGACATTTATTGAGCACTCCACTCACATCATCCCACTTGACCCTTAAAAGAAGCTTTTTTCACTCCATTTCAGAGACGAGGAAGCTGGGGTACAATCAAGTGGGGTCCTGCAGGTCTTCAAGGCTCAGTGGGGAATGAAAGTACAGTCTGGTTAACATCTAACATTGCTTTATTTCCAAGGCATGCTACTGATTTCGAGCTTGGAGGAGTCGGCTAGGATGAGGTGGGTTTCCAAAGGATAACTAAATGTCCCTTATTTTATGTGTGTTGAACTTGAGTCCACTGGAGGAAAACTCCTGTCCAATTCAGAGCTTTGTTTCTGATTTTTCTATGTCAGCAAGAGGTCATCTTTATAGGACATCTCTGGTGTGTATCTGGAAGCCAAGAAAGTTCACCTCTATGTGCCTGAGGGATGTTACGACCCTCTGACTTGCTTCTCCATCTGCAGAGTGGGGAATGAATGATGGTATCTCAGCCCTCAAAGTTCAAATGAGAAAGGGAGATACGTTTCACAGACTGGTTGAACGTCTGGAGGTTGACCTATCAAAAGCACAAAGTTTAGGTCCACTTACAAATACACGTAAGTTGCCAGGATGTTTTCAATACCTTAATTAAATAGGAGCTTTTATAACTTCATCATATTTAATCGTCATGAACCTCCTTGGAAGTCAGCTTTGCCAAATTCATTTCATAGATGAGGAACCTGAGTCTCCAGGAGGTTAAGGGGCTTTTCCCAGGTGCTCACAGGTAGTTAAGGACGGACCTAAGGTCCTTAACCGTCCGACCGCTCACTCCCGACTGCAGTGTCTCAGCACAGCCTTGCTAATTTAATTTCAGAAAATCTGCATAACATGATAGATGTAGAAATGGGTGTGAGACAAGCTTTAGCAAGTCTGCATGTCATTTTGGGTGCCCAACACTTTCCCTCAACTGACGTCCTGGCAGTTCAAGCTCCCAGAAGCCAGTGTGAAAGAAGGCTCAAAGAATCTGCTACAATTTTTGACTCAACATTTCCTTACCCAGAATAGTCCAAGTCAGCATTGTGGAGGAAAGCCCCTCGTGGGCTGAGAGGCAGAATCCCTCCACTGCCCTCCCAGCCTTCCTCCACGAGGGACTGGGTCCACGTGACACCAGAAGCCTCCTTCTAGGAGAATGTTGATGCTGAAGAATAGGAGCCTCCAGACTCGATAGGGTTTCTGAGACTCTCCCCCACCAAGCCTATTACTAGAATATGGCTAAATCACGTTTTCTTAACTCTCCATGTAAGTTCACCTTCTTTCACCCATTGTGCCCCTCCTAGAAGCCACTGATTATGTGATTATATGAACTCCTGTGCCTGATAGGAGCCAAATGTTGAGTCCCCAGTGATTCCTGTCTCCAGCAAAGACCCAGAGTGTGACAGTGGACCTCCTAGATGTGGGCACCTGGCTGAGATAGGGCCCTGTGGTCTCATTGGTTTGTTCTTCCTCCCACTGTGGCTACAATGTGCCCAGCACAAGTCAGGTGCTCAACAGAGTTAAACACAGGGGCATTTCCTTCTCTGCACACTCATAGGCTTTTCTAAAATACAGGCAGAGAAAGAGTCACAGTCTGGCTGAATTGCAGCTATGTGTGGCCCCTTAGGGGTCTGAGGCTATGGGAGACTTTTTCTACCTAAGAGAAGACGCCCCAGGGCTGTCCCTTTGGAACTGGAGGTTGGAGGACATGGTGAAATGAGAAATAGCTGAGGAGAAACTCCCAGCCAGATGAAGTAGGACACCTCGGAGGCATTTGGCTTTGGGTGCCTTTGTCATCTGACTCCTGACTGAGATTAAATCTTTCCTTGAAGTTTTGACAACACTCGGTACACTGGTGCTGCTGTTTCTTCACCAGCCAACCGGACTCTGCCCGTGACTTATGCCCAACTGCCCTCTGCTCCAGGTTATGTCTGCTCTTTGATCCTTTTTCTGACCGCATGGCTCCGACACTCAGAGGCAGATGGGGCAGACGGTGACTGGAGGCCAGAGAGAGAGGAAGAGAAAGGTCCTCATTTAAGTGATCCGATGTCTCCTCTCGGAGTCAGACACTTTATATTATTCTGCTCAATCCTCAGAAAAATTCAAGAACTTCTGAAAGTAATGATCATTGCAAAAACAACTCGAACAGGTTGAAGTGACTTTGTAGGAAACGTAGAGCTAGGAAACAGGAGGGGAAGCTCTGAGGGCTGGTGTGGCCCATGTCTCCTGGCCCCCACCATGGAACTTGCCGTTCATAACCAGCTTGGAAAAGAGGGCTCGCTCTCTGCTCAGTCTTCAGATCCAAAGTTGGGTTGGTTTGTTTGTTTGATGAGCATGTTGGTGTTCTTGATGTCCCAAACAAGAACAGTCTCATGTCCGCTCTCACTTTGCTTCTAAGATGGCATTGCCTTTCAGAAGGCAGCACACACATTCCTTCCTTGATGCTTTTCAGTCTGTTCCTGAAATGTGGGTGCTCATGCCTGCATGTGGACACAAGGTGAAATGTTTTTCCTTTCTTCCCATCCGCCCTCCTCCCCACTCACTTTCTGTGTCTCACTGTGCCTTCCAGGTCTCTGGGGGAGATTCCCCAGGCTCCCAACTGAAGCAAGTCCTGGGAGCAGCCTCTGTGTGTGTGTGGGAGGGGGTGGGTACATGACCTCAGGCTCCAGGAGGAGTCACCGCAGAGTCCTGCTTGGTGAGAGTCTAGAGTCCAACAGGGGTGTGGGGTTAACACAGAGAGGGGGTCTGGCACTGTGTGGCTATGAGATGGGAGGTCCTGCCTGTGAGTCCTGTTGCCCAGAGGAAGGGCCATATGGACCTAAGTTGGCTCCAGACATGTGTACTCTGGAGAGAAGAAAAATCCCTGAGGGTACCATGACTGTCCGTGGGCTCCCAGGTCTCTCAGAATTGACTCTAAAAGGACGGAGAATGTGCACCAGAGAGACCTCTTCATCCTCTGAACCCTGTTCACCTCCTTTGCAAATAGTCACAGACATGGCAGTGGCCTCTGAGATCTGTTGAGGGTTAAGCAAGGTGGCAGGTAAGGGCTTGGCTCATTGTAAGAATTCAATAAAATTAATCACTGTTGTTATTATTGGCAAAATAGGCATGTGACTCTAAATAAGGAGGGTAAAGTAATACAGAACCCTGATGAAGACGTTTCTACTTCAACAGTAGTGTGTGAAGTGGTTGATGCGAAAGTCCTCAGGAAATGCCGGCTGATTTCTTTGAATGAAGGTGTGCCAAGCCTGTTTCAGATCTGCCGTGTCACCCGTGTCCTGCACTGAGCTGTGTGAAAAGTCGGGGAAAAGGGTTGCTCCTGCTCACAGCTGAGTCCGATCTGGGGCCACACAGAGTGAGACAGGAGCTGGGCCAGACTCATGCCCCCCAGGCCCCAGCGGGTTCCTTGTATGCCTCTCCCCTCTGCAGAAGACGGAAGAGCCTGGTAACAAGAGGTCAGTTGTTCATTTGAGGGCAGAGTCCCTTGGCACCCGCCCTCATTTTTCCCTGATTGGGAGGGGCCAGGCTGAGCTCCCTGTGGGCCTTGCCCTATCCTGGGGCATTTGGCAGCTCTGTCCTCCTCCCAGCTCTGAGATTAATCACCGCCCTTCAGAAACCCACGTAGAGAGGTGAGTGGGACAGCCAGCTGGGAAAAAGAGTGAGTTCACATAGTTCTTGCTAAATTATGCAAAAACCCTGAGTCACCTACCTATAATAATGGGGACCAGGCCCTTGGCCTCTTTCCTCCAGTTGCAAGGGGCCAACCCCATCCCTGGCCTGGCCGAAGGGGTGGGCAGGGTATCTTGGATACACAGAAGGGTTGGAGAGGGCAGGATGGTGGGGATGACCTTCCAAGAAACAGAAATGGAGCAAACTGAGAAAGATGTGGGGCTCGGGCTCCAGGGCCCTGTTGCAGGTTCTCACGGTGCCGGCCAAGATGCCGCCCTCCTCCCCTGCAGATCATGCAGCCAACCAAAACAGTCTGGGGAGAACCAGTCTCACATCTCTTGAAAGCATCCATTTACGGGCCTTGACCCTCTCTCCAGGGCCAGGAACCAGTCACTTTGTCCACCCATCTGCCTCCTTCCAGCTACCCATGCAAGCATGCTAAAAGAAACGAAGGAAGGAAAAATGACATTGTTTGAGCACCTACTGTGTACCAAGCATTTGGGCACAATGCCTTTGTTCTCAAAACAAGCCTGTGGGCAAAGAATCCTTCTCCTTGGTTGCAGGGAGGAATGTGAGTCCATAAGAGATGAACCTGCCCAAGTTCTCACTTCACATAAAACAGGAAAGACACTGGTTCCATCTTCAGGTTCTCTCTACACCTCATGTTGCCTGTGACTAAGCGTTTACCATGGTCACTGGACACTGCAGCCCAGCCACTGGCCGGAGCAACGTGTAGCTTCAGGGGGTCAGGCGGTCCTCTGTCCCCCACCAGCAAGAGGTGGCCCTTTGTAAGCAGTGTTGGCCAGCAGGACCGGCATGGGCTCAAGGCGTTGAGCTGAGACCCAGGGTGGCTACTTGAGCTGGGCAATGCTGGCAAGGTTCTCGCTTCTGCCTCTGTAATGTGGCCACACCAACAATTCCACCCTGCCTTCCTGGAGTTGTTGATGAGACTATCAAAGGAGAAGATGTCCGGGAAGGGAGGTGTCAGCGTGAAGCCTATGCAAACCATGACACTGTGGGCTGTTATTCACCCATTTCTCATTGGCTCCATCACCCAAGCACTGTGGAGATGTTGAAAATAGATTAGCAAGACACAGAAGGATTTCAAGAGATTTCCAAACACCCGGGTGGCTTGTTTTCTCCGCAGGTTTGGAGCTACTGAGGCCTGCATTCCCTGGGTCATCTCGAAGGAGCTAGAGCAGCCAGTGTGGGTTTCATGTCCAGTCTTGGCTCCATGAGGATCCCTCTGAAGAGCAGACCTCCCTTGGCACTGAACCCAGTGGACTGGAAGATCCTCAGTGAATTCCCTGATGGCCCCGTCCTGAGAGCTTCAGAAAGATAACAGTCTGGCAAACGTGGGCTCCCTGCTTTGGAATCGGGGATCCTGAGAGAACTTGTCTCTGTCTCTAATAAACAGATGGGGACAGTTCTGTCCAGAGATAGAGCCAGAGTTTGCCTCTGACTCAAGGCTTGGGAAACACCACTTGTCAAAACTCTGCTTTAGTCTTGTTTCAGAAATTCACCAACCTTCCTTTCAGAAGTTTTTTTTGGTGTTTCCCCTCACACTGAAGTTTTTCTGTCCCTGAGGCAGTGGTCTCCAAAGCCCCAGCTTTAGATAAGCTGGAAGGCTTGTCTGGAAGGCATGTTTACTTCATGCCTTCATTCCATACATGGGGTCTCACCATCCACCTCTGGCCACACCCTGAGATGTGCCTACCCACAGGGAACCCCCAGAAACCCCCACTCTCCCGTCCAACAACCTACAGCACAGGGAAGACTTTGGATTTCTGAAGGGAACAGGGTGAGGGCTCCTCCATTTCTGGCCCTATCCCCTCCTGAACCAAAGGTGAGCCAGCAAATCCATGCCTGGGAAATGCACACTGGCTGAATAGGGAGCTGGGTCTCCTACAACCTCAGGACCTTTGAAAGGAAGACCTGGGATCAGCAGGACAGAGAACAAACAGGTATGGGATTTACAAATTTCTGAATCTCCAGAGTGTCTTCAGTGATACAATCTGGAGGCTTCCTAGAGTACTGCCGCCCATCAGGAATTTCAGAGAGGATGGAAATGTTCTATGCAGTGCTCTACGACACGCCAAAACCAGTAAGGGACAGAAGGTCCTAGCCACGTGGGGCTCCTGACCTCTGGACAAGTGACTCTTGCCATTCAGGAACTGAATACCTATTTATTTTTAATTAATTAAAATTGAAATGGCCTCATGTGACTAGTGGTTACCGTACTGAAAGGGCGGTTCTAGAGACTCCCTCCCCCGTTTAACATAGTTCGACTAGGACCATTTCTGCATCCAAAGCCCAGAACCATGAATGGCTTACCTTACCCAAGGTCCCAATGCTAATGATTTAATTTAGTCCAATCTCTTGCAAACTCTAGTCCCAACTAGAAATACAGATCTGGGCATGCAAGTTCCCTGCCTTCAAGAGGCTCACCTCCATGTTCCAGGGGCTGACGAGAAGCAGGACGCAAGGGTGCCCAGGTTCAGTGGGACTGGGCTATTAGGGAAATCTGCTCGGGGTCTTAGTAGGCAATTACCAAGCAGAGAGGGGCAGGGCTGAGATCCAGCGGAGGACTCCAGGAGTCAATCATGGCACAACCCTCAAAAACCCTTATGCGCAGGATAGGCTCCTATGAGGGCAGGAAGGAGAGACTGCCAAGAGAGGTGTGGTCGTGGAGCATCTTGTATGTTGCACCGAGGTGCTTGAGCTTTTTCCTAAAAGGAATAAGGGCCCCCTAGACTGTGGTTCTCACCCTCTTGAGGGTCAGGGAGCTCTAAACGCTCTCCCATGCTTTTGGATACACTTTCCAGACAGGCTCACAGACCTCATGAAGTCCATTCTTAAAGGACTGGTACCCAGATAGTACAGTAGTCACATATTTCAGTTAGAAAACCACACCCCGAGCCAGTGGGGGATGGCTGGAACGAAGCAAGGCGAGGAGCCCAAGACGCAGCTGCTCTGAGCACCTGAGCAGCCGCACGCAGTGCACTTGCCCGGCAGATGGTGGTGGCCCCTGGATGGTGCCTGTAGCATGAGGGAGCCTGCCTCCTCTCCTTCCTGCAGCTACTGAGTCTCCAAGCCGGCTCAGGCTCACCACCTGTCCTCAGGGCTGTCTTCAGGTCTATTCTTGCAAATGAAATCGCCAGGCCACCCGCCCTGAAAGTAGGGGCATAAATCCAGAGACCCCACCGGGTATGAAGAATTGGTGGCCGTCCCTACAGTGGCATGCATATAGAGATTCAGCTTTCATTGATCTTGGCTTTGGGAGGCCTTCTCCTCCTTATTCATCACCTTTCCCGCATTCCAAGTTGGTGAACTTAAAGTATTAGTCCAAATCATACAAATGGGGCACAAGTGTTCGCCTGCTCTTGGGCAGCACTAACTACTTCCAGCAGGCCTGGCCCCTCACCCACATGGAGTGGGGGCGCTGGGGGTACACTCCCCCTCCTCCACCCCGGATCACCAGCCTCGCCAGCGGGACCGGCGCTAATTAATCCTCTGTTACTGTTGAAATTGCACTGTCCCAAGGGGAGGCCCAACTAAGTAGGAATATTATTTTAAACATATACTGTAAACAACACTGCTTCTCTGGGGAGTCCTGGGGTGCCGTGGTTTTGACCCTTTCACTGCCAGACTCAGAAGCCACTTACTCTTTGTCATCTCTGAAACGAAGCACTTCATGTTCCTCTACCCTTTTCTGTTGGGTTGATGTTCTAATCACACACAGGCAAGGTCAGAAGAAAGGAGTCACTGACAGTGGTAAATATCTTGGTTCCCTCATGAAATGATTGCTTGTCCCTGGTATCAACAGTTAAGCGATAGTCGTAACTGACGATTATAATGTGCCTGGCACTGTTATAAACTATGCACACACACACCTATGCAAGCACACACACGTGTGCAAGCTCACGCTCCCACAAGCACACACTCATGTGAACGTATACATGTAAGCAAGCACACATGTGTACAAGCACACACGTTTTTGCAAGCATGTGCACATAGTAATGCATACAGACAAATGCATTCATTCATTTAAACCTTGACAGCTGTATGATGGAAGTGGGATTAATCTGATTTTACAGGGACAGGAGGCACAGAAAGCTTAAGTCATCTGCGCAAAGTCACACAGCTAATAAAAGACAGACCCGGGCTTTGCACACAGGTGATGTGGCTCTAGGGTTTGCATTCTTAGCTATTACATGATCACTACGGGTGACAATTACACCTCGCTTGTGAGAGTAAAATCCAAGCAGGATTCAACTCTTGTGTTCTCCAAGCTGGTTTTGAAAGTGACGTGCCCACAACTTTTTTTTTTTTTTTTTGGCATTGTCCTCTTTTTCTTTTTTCTTTTCCATCTACAATTACTTAATTGCATGCATAATTACTTGCATGAGAAATTGATTCCCTAGCATCAGACCAGCACTAGGAACCAAGCGTATTGCCCCCGAGGCCTCTCCCAAGGTGGGACAGATCATTCAGAATTAGCTGCTTTCTTTGGAATTCTTTAAAAAATGACCTGCTTTCCTTTCAAAGGGCCAGAGAGAGGATTTGGAGAGTGCTTTTCCCCCAGAGGCTCCCCTGGGATTGTTGTGAACTTGGCAAACTTGCTCAGAATTACCCCAAAAGAGCAATTTGTTCCCTAGCAAAACAGGATAATTGTCTGGGGCAGAGCTGAGGCTGCTGGTGCCGGGTCACCAAAATGGGAGGGGGCATGCTCTCCAGTGAGAATCTATTTGGGAAACAATTATCTTGCTTCCTTTGAATCAAAGATAGTCCTCCGTGCTTGGTGCATGCACCAAGATCAAATATAGTGTATGGTCTCCGTAGATTCTCTTCCTTTCAGGAAATTATTCATTGATAAAGCTGCTGGCCCAGACAGTCAGCTTCCTTACAGTAACCACTCTTTGCTTTCTGAGAATAAGCCAACTACGCAGGAGCTTTTACTGCTATTAGGGATACCTCTTCCCTTTGGAGAATGGTCTGTCCTCTACCCAACTTACATCATCCCCAAGACATGGAGAAACAGCTGCTTCTCTCTGCGTGGAATGCAGGAGTGCTCAATGCTCCTTCTTGTAGATGTGTCACCTTCTGGTTGGCTTCAGATTTATAGGAGCAAGGGCTTTGATGACTGTGACTAAAACAGTCTGTACCAATTTGACACCCACCTGCTCTGATCAGGGTGTCTTGTGCTGAGTTTTTGAAAAAGGAGGAGAAGACATCCCTTGCCTCCAGCATCTCACAGACTACACGGAGGAAACCCCGCAGCTCACCAGTGGTTGATGAAACCAGGGTTTGAAAAGAGAGTCGGAGACTCATCCAAGCCATCTTCAAAGAACACTGGTACTTGTTAGAGTGGTCCCTAACTGTCCCAGGAAATAATAGAGAATCTTTCCCCCTATTTGTCCTCTTGGGTTCTGGAACAATCCTCAAGATGATCGACCCCAATCCTCACATTTTACATGGATAAAAACAAGGGTGCAGAGTCAGTGACGCTCTGTCAGCAGTCACGGAGTGGATGAGTGGAGACTGTGCCGGCCAAGATTAGCCAGGGCAGGAACGGGCCTAGAGTCTGCTGCCGGCCCCCACAAGAGACAGAGCAAAGTAGAACCAAGGAGAAGCTGTACAAGCATGGGGGCTACACAGTTCCAGAGAAGCAGGGCCAGTCCCAGAAAAGACCACCCAGGTGAGGAGAAGAGCCCACAGGCTCCCCAAGAGCATGACCAGGACAGCCCTGTTGACAGCATGACCTAGTTCAGGGCCAGAGCCTGCCTTGCTCCCACAGTACTTTCAGCTCCTAGCGTTGGTGGTTCTGTCAGTTGTTGTGGATAACAAGTATTCAGCAAACACGATTATTGACCCTGGTTGGGCAGGGTGTAGAGGAGAGGCCCTGCAAGAGTCACTCTGAATTTCTAATATCCATAGTTTCCATGAGCCTTCTGTGATAAGATGTGTGAGCAAGAAAGTAAAGAGGGGACAGCTAGTAACCAAGTTTCAACAATTTCCTTGTCACTCTCTCCAAACACTCCACTTACATGATCATCTCATTAAATCTTTCCACTAATCTCTCATAGAGTCATTACTTCTTTTATTTTTTTAAAGATTATATTTATTTATTTGAGAGAGAGAATTAGAAAGAGAGAGAGAGAGAGCATGAGAAGGTAGAGGGTCAGAGAAGAAGCAGACTCCCTGCTGAGCAGGGAACCCCATGCAGGACTTGATCCTGGGACTCCAGGATCATGACCTGAGCCAAAGACAGTTGCTTAACCAACTGAGCCACCCAGGTGCCCACATTACCTCTTTTATTGTGGAAGAAATGGAGGATCAGAGAGGAGTGTTTTGTAGCCAAAGAGAGGAAAAAGAGAGTTTTATTCAAGGCAGCATGTCTTGGATAACTCCACTGTCCTGCCACGATTACAATCCTTTCCCAAGCACATGGCCTTGAAATTTAAAATGCTCTTTCTTAACAGGTATTCTCAGTTGATGGATATAAATCTCCATTTCACAGGTGAACAAACCAAGCCTTTAAAAGAGTTATCAACATATAACTAGTAGGACAGAGTCAGGTTAGGAAATCTGAGGTGTCATTTCTTTGGAGCCTAATTTCTACTCTCTATATGAGCTTTGAAGACCAGAGACAAAACATAGAATGGTATTGGGCTAAGAAACCTAGGAATCCAATAGCCAAAGCTCCTTCAAAATCAGCTTTTTTGAGGGCTGCCTGGGTGGCTCAGTCGGTTGAGCATCTGACTCTTGGTTTCAGCTCAGGTCATGATCTCAGGGTCATGAGCTCTTGCCCACATAAGGATCCCCCACTGGGTGTGGAGCAGTCTTAAAAACAAAAACAAAAACAAAAAAAAGAGTTTTCTCAGAATTTCCTTGGCCATTGGGCAATTCACTAAATTCTTCATAGACAAGCTGTCACTATAACATTTCTACCACATTTGAGTCTTCTCTTCACACAATTAGACAATCCAACATCACTGCTATCAATTTTATTTTCTCATCTTTCCCCCCCAAAATCATGTATATATTTTACAACAAAGCAATAAACAACAAACATAGAAGAGCTTTTTCTAACTAGCATGTCTCTCTCTCCTGTGAGAAACACATGCACACACAAGAATTAAAAGCAAAGGAGAGAATACCATTTTCAATGCAACAAGGAAATGGCCACAACCCCAAACCACAAACTAAGAAGAGTTTCTGCCAAATACAATGAAATTTAAACCTAAATGTGGAATGATGGAAAGAGCCAACACAGATCTCCTCAGACCTTGGGCAGAATGCAGTTTTCTCTAAAAGCCCTATAAAATTTTTCTCATAGTCCTAAAAGTGCCATCCAGTGATCCTTAGATCAAGAACCGGGGAGTGGATAGAGAGGAAGACAGAGGAAATTAAACATAGACACTAGGACAGGAATGTCTCCCCAGACCCGGGCGTATGTCAAGAAACAGCATGGTTGGTAGAGCTGGAAAAAGAGCATAGACATGCCATGTCAGCTCCCTGCAATCCTGTCTCTTGGCCAAGGAATACTGATGGAGACCAGAGAAGGTGTTGAAAGGGAAGGAAGCCACAGTCCACATATCGTAGCCCAAGCAGCCATGCATTATGGGGTTTTATGGAATGGTTTAGAGCCACCTGAATGCCAGAAATTGAAATAGCTATTTACCCTAACACAAAGAGCTTCAGCCTAGTTCAGCTTCCCTCTCTTTCCACTAGTCTTTAATAGCCCATAAAATACTCCTTCTATTTGAAAATGAGTAGATGGCAGGAAGAAAATATCAAGGTTTTTAAAAGTTCTTGAGACTAGGGAAGAGGGGAGGGAGAGGAGGGTAAATATGGAAAGAAAGATAGACCTAAGAGGGATGAGTCCTAGAAACACTTGAAGAGTTTGGGGGAAATTAAAGACAATCAAGGGCAAACAGTTTGAGAATGAGATATAATAGATAGAAGGATACACGGTAAGGTAATAGAAGGGAATTGAGTCACAGAGCTCAAGAAAATGGATACAAGAGAAAAATAAAATAAAGTTACATAGAAACAACCAGAAAAAAAGAGGGAAAACCAAGCCAAAGCAAGAGACAAAGACATAGAAAATGTTTTAGGGAATATTACAGTCCCTCAAAAGGGAATATACAAAAAGTCACCACAGAGAAGTTCCTCCTCACAGGGAAGGGGACCCCACATGCAGATAATGAGCATGATTGGTCAAGGTGTCAGCATGAGTGGCCGTGGGAAAACATCCAATGCTATAAGAAAAACCCATTTTATATAAAGACTTGAATGTGAAGATTAAAACACATAGTAGGTCTCATGGAAGAATTTGACAGAGGTCAACAGCATCAAGATACATAGAGCGTACAGAATAAGGATGGAGAGTGATAACTGTAGACAGCGAGGCTGAGAATAAATAATGTGGCTCTCACTACCTACAAAGAAGAAAACAAGCGAGTTAGCTATAGTTTCTTCACAACAAAAGCCAGTGGCAGAACCAGTGTTTCCCGTCATGAGGCATGTCTCCAGGATCCCTGTTCACCAAATCCCCGCGGGTGTATGGGGTCCTGATACTGGCAGCAAGCATTGGGAATCACATCAGGTCAGGGACCACCACAACTCCAGTGTGTGGGAATCACATCAGGTCAGGGACCACCACAACTCCAGTGTGCCGAACAAACTGAAACAGGCTCTCCCACCTTGGTCCTGGAACTTCCTTGCTTAGCAACAATCCCACTTACAGAGCACCTGGGGGACTCAGTTGTTAAGTATGTGCCTTTGGCTCAGGTCATGATCCCAGCATCCTGGGATCAAGTCCCGCATCGGGCTCCAGGAAGCCTGCTTCGACCTCTCTCACTCCCCCTGCTTGTGTTCCATCTCTCGCTGTGCCTCTCTCTCTCTCTCTCTCTCTCTCTCTGTCAATAAATAAATAAATATATGCATGCATACATACAATCTTAAAAAAAAAGTTACATATTTAAGTTTTTAGTTCACAGACTGATGCCATCCAATTCCATCCCTATGACATCTCAACCTTGTCCCTTCCCAAACTCTTCCCTATGCCATCCTCCAAGATGGAGCTAGCTTGACCAATCACTATATGAAATCATTCTTATTATTTACACTTTCACCAGGTAAGCAAAAAAATGGTGTCAGTCTGGTCCTTAATGCAACTGATTCCATTTCCTTACAACTTACTTCTTTGTAAGGAATTTAAATGAGGGTTGAAAGGGCACTCAACCAGAAGGTAGGAATGGTGTCTACGAAATATAGCCTTAGCCAGGAAGGTCTACATCTCCACTCAGCTGAATTCCAACTACCCTTTGGATACATTGCACTTATTAGTGGGGTCATTAGAACATCAGGCTCTGTGGACATTCCCTCCTCATCTCCTCTGTGTCTCTCAGTGTTTCTCCATGAATTTATTGGCTTAACACATTCTGCTTCTAATTTCTAAACCTATTTTTCTCCACCAGTAAAATCTATTTTTCTCCTTAGCATACTCAACATCCTTCATGTACAAAAGTCATGCACAAAAATTTTCAAAAACTCAAAAACTCGAAACATAAGCATTTCCTGGGCAAGGGGAGAGAGATAGAGATCAAATTAAATATTAGAAATAGGGAAAAAATGAATTAGAAGGGTTGACACTGAGAACTGAATCTATTAGAATATTGACCTAGGAATCAGCAGTCATGGGATTTATGGTTACAGAATAAAACATTTTATATATATAAAATAAACCTTGCCAATATAAAAACAATAAAATAACTGAGAAATCCCAAGGAGTAATACAGAAAGTAGAAGGAAATGTATTTATGTGAACGTCTCTACTTTTCAAAGAATCAATAAATATTGTCTAAAACTTATATTTCTGGCAATTTTTAAAAAGAATCAGATAACGCTAATGATTCCCAAGCTCTAATTCTTGATCCTTCCTCTCTTTCTTTCTTTCTTTCTTTCGATAAGTGAACCCAGGATTAAGGACTAACCTTCTTTGTAAAAAGACATTTAACTATGGCTTAGCAATTACTGTAATTCCACATCAGGTTTTTCATCTTTTATTTGTAAATAAAATTGTTCTTAAAATCCCAACAAGTCATACGTGTAATAAATGGGACATTTTTTTCCCCCCAGTCGCTTCCATCTGTATACCAATCGAACTCTCTGGACGCCTATCCAGGTGTATGCACGAGGGGGAGTGTGAAAGGTGCTGACCGACTGTTAGCTAACAGTTGACATTTTTTAGATGACAACATTTTGTAACTTTTCCAGTGCAGTTTTGTTTGTTTTGCTCAAATGCGCATATTACGTGAATACATTTGTTTTATAAAGCGATGAAATAATTTCAAGAATCCAAGAATGGTTAATTTTAGCAATTGAAGAACTGACTATTGCGTATGAAACACCTGTGTCAAACCAGACCCGCTGGTCGGTCCTGAGAAAGAGACCCATCTTTTCTCAGTAACTAAGGAGAACGGAAGCGTGGGTGAAATGAAGCCAGTTGAACAGGAACTGTCTGCTGAAGGGAAGTGGTCACAGCATGGAGGTGGTTGGCAGAAAAGAGAGCGCCCAGTAGGGCAGGTTTCCATCTTGCTTGCCCAAGCCGGGGAAGCCTACCAACATGCACCTAGGACTGTCTCCACGGCACATTTTCCTTTCTGTAAAAGCCTCTTTCTTAAAAAATAAATAAATAAATGGGAAAATCAGCATTCCCTCCTTGATTTGTGCAAACTTTAGAACAAATATTGTTTGCAAGACAAACACAAGGAAATAAATCTTCTCACAGAGCCAGTTGGGGAAATTAAACATTGATTGGATCGTACCCAGAAAGGCTTGGGGGAAACCGAATCGCCGGCGTCTCAAACTCATTACAGAGAAGGGAAGGATTAAGGGTTTTTGGGCTTGACATACCTAAGCCCAACCCCTCCCCAGACATTTTTTTGCCCTGGCATTATCTATCCAGAGGAGGGGTTGGGCAGGGGGGAAAATATCCAAAAATACTCACAACAAAAACAAAGATAAAACGCATTCAGTTTTGTAGACTTTTGGTGACTTGCCATCTGAAATCTGTTTTGTACTGAAATCACATGAAGAAAGAATTGAAGTTGTCTAGGATTAGGGGACCCGTGTAAGCAAAACCTTTCCACAAACAGGACCACATTCTCTGGATTTAGCAGCAAGTTTCAACTGTAATTAATTTGTAAAAGGCAAAACCAAGGAGAACATTTCAAGAACTCACAGTCCTAAAAAAAAGGGAATGTGGGGCCTTTTTGGAAAATGTATTCAGCAAGTGGGAGAGAGGCAGAGAGGATGGGCAGGGAGAACCAAGGAAAGGCTGGCATCTCTGCCAGCTCCTGGGGCTGCACCAAATTATCACAGACTCCTCTGTCATTAGGCTTCCCCCAAATACCACCCCATTCCAATTTGCACCAGGATTTATGGCCACCCCTTGGCTTTGAAAGTCTTAAAGAGCAAGCCGCGTCTATTCTAACATGTTTTATTAGCCAGTCTTTCACTGGAAAATACCAGGCTACCTAAGTGGCCACCTGCTTGTGAAGAGAGAGAGAAAACCACATGGGTGCATTTGGGGGTGGGGCAGAGGACAGGGGCAGCTCTCCACAGTCACACGCCGACACGCCACAGCTCCGAGGACGCTCCACCAGGAGGCTCACGTCTCCCCAGCGCTCAGGAGGTCCTGTCTGTGGCCTCCTGTATTTTCCTGCTCCCTGTTTTATTCTGGCCCCATCCCCTTCCAGGTGTGATGCTCACAGAGTCTCAATTAATCCTCGCTACCATCTCGTCTATTTGCCGTGAGGATTAAATGGGATCCCCGAAGGCACAGGGGAAGTGTTTAAAAAATAGTCACTAAATGGATGTCAGAGACAGAAGCTATTATTACAGTCCTCAGACATTAAGGCGTACTCATCCGATGGCGAGCTTTAAGTTGGCCATCCCCAGGAAAGGTTCTGCCGCTGACCTCTAACTTGAAACTGGAAATTCAAAAAAAAAAAAAAGTCTCTGGGGCTACCCTGCGCATGGAATTGTACTGCGGAGTTCCACGCGCCTTTTATAAAATCATGCACATTTATACCCAGCAGCCAAAACACACAGAGCCTGGGAGCTGTGATACATTTTGATGATAAAGGAAAATGGACTTTTATATATATATATATATATATATATATATATATATATATATATGTTTTTTTTTTTCTCCCCTGCCTCTTCTCCCTTCAGGGGAAAAATGGGAGCTGCGTAAATGATATGGTAAAGACAAGAGGGCAGTTATGCTTTAAAAGGGTTGAAGTGAAAAAATAAAGGGTTGAAGTGGCTATTATTTTTTTTTCCTGTTAGTTCTAACACTCATCTAAAATTGAATTAAGGAGAACAAAATTGATTTCGCTAAGTTGAAAACCCATTCAAACTGTTGAGGTTTTAATAAGATTCTGATGCTGATCTCTCATTTGCTCGGAAGCATTTGAGGCCTGGCTTTAGGGAGACACCTTTTAAACTCAGAATGACTCCCAGAGCAATGGTTCAAAGGGCAGGCCTCTCCGTCCCTGGAAGCCATTTGTCACCGGCTTCTCTCTCACCAACTATACTATTAACTGACAAAGGTCTTTCCCTCTTGTAAGAATGAATTAACCTGAGATCTTTTGACAGCAAGTGATAGTGTAATTATTGCTTCAAGTAATTTAGAAAAATCCAGGATGAGGCTGACTTCAGGCATAGTTGGATCCAGTCACACAAATGATATTTGTAAGAAACTACGCTTCTCCTTCTTTGGCTGATTTCCCCTTTGCCGGTTTCTATCTTAGTCAGGTTTCGTTTCATCATGGCAAGGATGATGACAGGAAAAAAAGAGCCCCTTTCCAGCAGAATCCCAAGGTCTCTTCTCCTTCGTGTCTTCTAGGTCACATGACCATCCTTAACCATGGATGTCCAGTTTTGTGTCACTGTCCCATCCCTGCTGGATCAGTTCTAAGCAGCACACAGACTTGGCATAGAGGAGAATGAGGATGGGATGTTGGTGCAGCGTAGACAAAACAAACATGTTCATCACAGAGGTCATCTAGCTTTACCTCCTCCATGCAATTTTTCATGAATTTTCTGGGGGCGATGGGGGGGAATCTTCCTTTACACACACCAACAGCTCAGTCTGGAGTGTCACTAACCACCTTTTAATTTTTGTCGATCACATTATACAGTGTGCCTTACCACACCTCAGGAGCACGTCTTCTCTTCCTTGCTAGAACACCACCAGAGAGGGATATTAAAAGATTTCTACAAGGGCACCTGGGTGGCTCAGTGGGTTAAAGCCTCTGTCTTTGGCTCAGGTCATGATCCCAGGGTCCTGGGATGGAGCCCTGCATCAGGCTCTCTGCTTAGCAGGGAGTCTGCTTCCGTTCCTCTCTTTCTGCCTGACTCTCTGCCTACTTGTGATCTCTCTATCAAATAAATAAATAAAATCTTTAAAAAAAAAAAAAGACTTCTACAGATTTGGGTGTGGATCTTTTTCATTACTAAACATGAGGACCATAAGCACAGAAAAAAACTCTTTGAGATGCAAAAATTTTAACTCGCAAAATGGAAATGGTAATTTATTTTTTTTTATTTATTTATTTGAGAAAGAGAGAGAGAGAGAGATAGTGAGAGAGAGCATGAGTGGAGAGGAGAGGGATAAGCAGGTTCCCCACTAAGCAGGGAAACCAATGTGGGACTTGATCCCAGGACCCTGAGATCATGACCTGAGCCAAAAACAGATGCTTAACCCACTGAGCCTGAGCCACCCAGCCTACTCCTGGGTGATATTGTGACAATTATTATGTGTTAGAAATTATATAACTTTACACACACACATACACACACACACCCCACATCATCCACGGCAAAGAACAAATCTTTAAGGACTGGACTTACTTGGTTCATTAGTTACATTTCTCAAAGCATCGAAGATAATGTATTATACCTAGATGACTCTTAATGTGGGCTGAATGAAGAAAAGCATCACTTAATCAATGCAGGAGTGTGGTGAGAGAAAGACGCTCCTTTTAGAATATCTGTCTAACCATCTGGGGGAAAAAATTAAAGACAGTCAATTCAGGATCCCGTTTCAGCTCCTAGGCACAGCCTCCCTCTAAGAATGACAAAGAGTGTTGGCAGATACGCTCAAGACTTGGTAACACTTAGGAGCCAATTAGTATGAGGCAACACATTAACTATTGATTTTTACTAATCTCAGACTATGAGGTCATCGCATGTTTTGGCAACTTGATCCAGCAGGTTGGCAGAAGTGAAGAAACTCTGGGCTGGGGCTGGGACTCCAGTGCTTCCTAGCGTGGCCTCCGCCACCAGAACCATCCACCTGGGCAGTAATTCTCCTGACTGCCTCGCATTTCAAATGGAGATCTTAAAGTTTGCCTCACCATATTTGTTTAAAAAGTAAGGGTCCTAAGTTGGTTAAATGAGTGAATTCATACTGACTGATTCCTCAGCTTGTAAGTGAGGGAAATGCACTCGCTTGAAGGGATACACGAGACTCATGTTAGCAAAAAAGTTGTAAAAGCACACAAATCATTTAAGAAATTTGACTGTTTCCCCCTAAGCCAGTAATACACGGGGAAGAGATACAAACACACACTGTGAAGCAGATGATTGGCCGCCAGAGGGGGAGTCATTTGCATTGAAAAGAAATGGCCCAAACTAAGTGGTAAGATCCAAACGTGGCTAAAGTAATGTCCCTCCAGACCATATTTTAAACATTCAAGCATCTAGAGATGGCCCCCTTCCTCAACCCAGGTAACACCCAAGAATAAAGATCATTCTGAGGATGATCACTCCTGCTCAACTGGGCTTTTCCCCCAAGGCAATCTCTTCTTACCATCTCTAGGACTAACCTTTGATCTCATGCTCCCTCCAGAAGAGTGTTGGTAGAACATTGGCTCAGAAATTTACACTCACAGTGACTCCAGGTTGGATGACCTTGGCCAATTTCTTTTAATCACCTTGAACTTCGGTTTTCTCATCTTTGAAGTGGGGTCAATCGCATCACATCTCTATGTTTCTTTCCCCAAACCCCTAATCTCTGCCTAATTATGACAAAACATTAGAACAACCAACGTTTACAAACCTGTCACAAAATACTCCTTGAAGTCATGAAAGACAAGGAAATTGTCACTGTTCTGAGAAACTGTCACAAATCAGAGAAGGCTAAAGAGACATGACTACCACAAATAATGTAGTATCTTGGATGGGCTCCTAGAACAGGAACAGGGTATTAGCGGGAAAACTGGTGAAATCTAGATAAAGCTTGTAATTGAGCTTATACTAACAGATCAATGTCAACTTCTTAATTTTAAAAAAATATACTGTGGATACATGAGATGCGAACATCATGGGATGCTGGGTGAAGAGTACAGAATGACTGTACTATCCTTCAACTCTTTTGTGAGGCAAAATTACTCAAAATACAATTTCAAAATAAAAATAACGGGAACAATGACGATATCTGACTCATCGGGCTGGAGTGAAGATTCAGTGACATAACATACAGAATGTGTAGCCCACTGTAGGGAGGTTGTACATTTTTTCTCCTCCCTGCAGAAGAACATGAGGTGTGATTCTACTGGCACCTTTGCCATCTTCACTCCGAGTGGAGATAATTTGCCTTCATTCTGAAGAGAGCACAAATAATTGCTGAAGTTTGTAATTTAGATAAATAGACTGCATTATGGTAGGGGCAGGGAGCAGAAGGAGTATTGTTTCATCTGTCGAATTCTTTTGAGAAAACCAAGGGGGAGAAAAAGGGAAGAAAGCCACTCAACATTACTTTCTGTCTTTAGTGCCAGCTGCTGACTGACTTTGGCAAGCTCAGAACTGGAAGTCTGGTTGGGAAGGTAGAAACATCTCAGCTTCCTTCCCGCCAACCACACAGTGCCACACACACACAATACATTTTTCTTTCCTCAAGGAGAACTTTTCTCAGCGGCACAGGGGAGGATTTCAGAGGTCAGCGTGGAAGTAAATCATGTGGAATTTCCTTGAGTCAGAGCCTCTGACCTCCTTTGCCTCCGACCTCAGCTCCACAGATGCTAAAAACAAGGGCTTCACCAGTCCCAATAAAGTGAAGCATTAGGCACATTTGCACGGAAAAAGCCTCAGGCTTTTACAGCAACCTTAAACATCTTCATGGTTTCTTAACTAAGAGCACACGTAGAAGGCCAATATCCATCAGAGTGGAAAGCTGGCACAGACACCAAGTTCCAGGCATTACGGGAGAATTCTAGTTGTTCTGAAGGACTTCCTCAGCTGGACTCGGTCTTGAATCTCTCTCCCTTCTGTTGACTTGTGTATCCTGATGCAGGTCTGTAACTGTAAACTGGAACCTTCCACTGGTTTGTGATATTTCTCTTAGCACTGACACTCTGCTGCTTACAACACTGGTTCCCAAAGTGTGGTCCTGGGACCAGCGGCATGGGTATCACCCAGGAGGTTGCTAGAAATACAAACTCTCGGGGCACTTGGATAGCTTGGTCAGTTGAGCCATCAACCTTGATTTCAGCTCACGGCATGATCTCAGTCAGGGTCGTGAGATAGAGCCCCACATTGGACTCTGCACTCAACGTGGAGCCTGCTTGAGATTCCCATTCTCCCTCTCTTTCTACCCCTCCCCTGAACACACAAAATCTCTCCCTCTTTCTCAAAATAAATAAAATCTTGGAAATGCAAACTCTTGGGTCCTACCCCAGACCTACAGAATCAGAAACACTTGGGTATGGCATCCAGCAACTATTTCCACAAATTTTCAAAGTCATTCCAATACCTGTTAAAGTCCAAGAATCACTGGCTTATGACATTAAGTTCAAATTTCCCAGTCTGGATTTTAAAACTCATAATCCTGCCCCAGACAACCTTCCAGGCTTACCTTATGAAACATGAAACTGACAGGAATGATTTCAGTTGAGATACAACTATGGTCCTCTTTCATATATGACATCAATTACTTTGGACATCAATGACAATGACACAGGATATCATCATTGGGCTTGGGTCCTCCACAGTCCAGTGGGTACATATCCCTTCTGTTGTGATAATCTTGCTTCTCTGGGCTTCTTAAGACAGAATGATACTTGAGGTCTAGCCACAACAGCTACCTGATGACCATAAAGCTAGGGAGGTGGGGTCCAAGATGTAGAAGGGTTTCTTGTCTCAGTGTTGCTGAAACAAGCTTCTCCTCTAAGTCAAGGCCCTGCTGATGAGACCATTACCTCATCCAGCATCCCTAAAGATGAGTTTCCATTTGAAGTTTGTTCCTAATGACTGACTTCAGAGAGGGCCACTCAGCCCAACACCTACCCAACCTTTATAACAATATTGAGCCTATAAAAGAAAAGGATGAGGTTTTGATTACTCTCTTGCCAGGATGCTTGTAAGCCCCAGTGCAAATGACTCAGGTACCCTTGCTGCATAATAAAGAGTATTAAGAAGGTAGGAAAGCCACAGTCCATGATGGTAAGCCAAGAGACTCCAGGTTGCTCCCAGGAAATTGACCAAGACCCCCTCACTCACAACTCCTGGCGTTAATTCCATTCCGTTTCTTCCCAGCTCCTAATCTGAGTTTGGCTCTTGTTTTCAGGATGATTCCTGACTTCCAGTTTTGTCAGCTGGTCTTATTTTTTCCAATTCAACTTTAGGGAACTCAAAGGAAGTAGATCACTTCTAATTTTTCTGTCCCTTTGGGAACCTTCCCAATCCCAACTTAAGCCCCTTTAGCTCACAAACCTCATTCTCCTTGGAGGTATCTTAATCAAGACATGCAACTCCCTTTTGCTAGGTATCAGTGATATATATTTATTTTTACAAACTAGGAATAGAAACAAGTTATGAGAAGCCTCCCCAAATCAAAAGCTCTCCGTTAGCTATTACCTATGACTGCATAACAGATCTTAAAATTATTTTAAAATAGTAATTATTATAATGAGGCACTTGAGTGGCTCTGACAATTAAGTGTCTGACTCAGGCCATGATCTGGGGCCCCTGTGACTGAGCCCTGTGTTGGGCTCTGTGCTCAGCTCACAGTTTGCTTGGGATTCTCTCTCCCACCCCTCTACTCCTCCCCCAATGCCCCCCTACTCATGCTTTCTCTAAATAATTAAATAAATGAAATGAATAAATAAAACTTTTAAAAAATAAACAGCATAATAACAATAGTTATAATAAGTATAGTTATAAATATAAATATAGTTGTTTTATGATGATGATGATGATGATGATGATGATGATGTATCAGCTTTCACAGTATCTGTGAGTCAAGAATTTGAGAGTGTTCTGTCTGGCCAGTTGTGGCTAGAGCATCTCATGAGATAGCATGCCTGGGGCTCAAGGGTCTGCTTTCAAGATAATTTACTCCCATGGCTGTCAAGTTGGTGTTGGCCCTTGGTTGTGGCCTTCAGTTCCCCTCTGTGCATGTAGCTCTTTCATGAGGCTAATTAAGTACCATTATTAGGATTGCCAGATAAAATACAGAACACCTTCTTAAATTTAAATTCCTGATTAACAGTGAAAAATTCTTAGTACATGTATATGTCTCTAATATTACGTAGGAGATACTTACACTAAAGAAAAGCATAACTTATCTAAAATTCAAATCTAGCTGGGAGTCCCATGTATTTATTTGATCTATCTGGCCATTCTTGTTATGACATGCAGCTGGCTTACTCCAGATTAAACTATCTAAGACCCTGAGGAAGGCTATTACAGAGTCTTTTATAATCTAGCCTTGTAAGTCAACTGCCATATTTTACTCACTGTCCAGTCCAGCCTTGAAAGGTCCGTACAAGACTCTGAATATCAGAAGTGGTTCACTGGGAGCCACTTTGGAGGCTGCCTACCACAACTTCCAATTGAGATTCATCTGGCCATGGTATTTCCCATCAAAACAAGGAGAATGGTGGACATGTGTGGGAAACATTTTTATTTGAACATTTTTCCTTTGCAAATGAATTAAAATGTTCAGAGAGAGTAGAAAAAGAAAAAAAAAAGATCAGATCATTGCAATATTTTTTATATAGATCATAAGGTTTTTCTTTATTTTTTTAAGTAAACTCTCCACCCAACATGGGGCTCAAACTTACAACCCCAAGATCAAGAGTTGAGTGTTCTACCAACTGAGCCAATCAGACAGGCCCCAGAAAATATTAATTTCTAGACACAAAAAATGGGAATTTAAGCATCAAATAATTCATTAAGTCTTGAGTCACAATTCTACTTGAAGTTCATATATATATATTTCACATATTATAATTAATATATTAAATATATATTTAATTTTCATATGCAAAAAGCAAGAGATCATAATTTATAAGTGAAGAAAGAAGAATAGAACCCAGTCACAAAGGAAAAAGAACAATTTTTTAAGAAGAAAAAAGTCTACATTATTAACTCACCAACCCCACATCTACTTTTCAACAGAAGAAAAAAGAGGTTAGTTGCATTTGAGTTTAAAGGGAGAATGAGTACAATTGAGGGCTTCTCACCTGTCTACATAATAGATCCCAGGGGCTCTGTCAGATGGTTTCAGGGGCGTGCAGAATATAAGATTAACACATTTTTCAATATTTATAATAGGCTAGAATTTGTACTATAACCCTCCTTATCGAAGGTGATAAAAAATCACTCTTTACCTATCCAAAAACGGTGGAAGAAAAGTTGCACAGAAAATGTCAGGTCTTCAGTGTTCTAAGATATACTATCCAAATGCAAGATTGCAAGATTCCTTGCAAAATGCCCTAGGAAATTAAACCAGCCAGGAGGTTAATCAGTGGAGAATGTTGTAGGAGAAAAGGGTGCATCTTCTGCCTTAATCCCAGTGCCACAACAGTGACAAGGGGACTGGGGTCTAGGCAAACCAGGTCTGGAAACCAGCTCCATGTGCTGTTCTGAAGACTTACCCTCCACTTGGCCTTGGTCATCCTCAAACTCATTTCCTAGCCCCTGTGGAAAACTGTAGCCTCAGGCTTTCCAGCTGAAAATAAATTAGACTATCAATGGAGAAGATATTTACTAAATAGGAAAAAAAATGCATTTCCTTTCCAGAGTATAAACATTGTGATACATTAAGTATCACATTAAGTGACTTTTGCAAGAGTCAGATCACCTCCACTTCAGGGCCCAAACATTCAAAATGATAATCATATAAATAACGGCTGGGATATGGGACAGGGACCAAGGGGGTATCAGTATGCCTGGGCCTGCAAGTCAAGTGGGCCATGAGAAGGGTGGTCTGGATACGTTTCCGTGTTTACCCTTTGCAATGAGAATTGAGTGTTGAGATTTTCGCTAATGAGCGAGGGTTACAGCAAAGTGAATAAGCTGGGTAATGCAAAAAATATTCTCCTACCTCGTTCATAATATTAAGTTTCAGCTTCAAGGTGTCATAGCCTGGGATGTGACTGACTTTCAAGATTATGTCTGGGGTCTCCAGGAAGGGTTGAAAACATGCCAAGGTTGGGACAGGTACACAGTGCAGGTGGGATGAGTGTGAACCCCTGTGTTTGTGTGTGCACACGCACATATTTTCCATCTGTCTGTCTGTGTATCTTGGAGGCACTCTGTATCTTTTAAAAGATCACCACGCCAGGGGCACCTGGGTGGCTGAGAGGGTTAAGCATATGCCTTTGGCTAAGATCATGATCTCATGGTCCTCGGATGGAGCCCCAGGTCTGGGTCCCTGCTCAGTGAGGAGTCTGCTTCTCCCTCTCCCTCTGCCGCTCCCCTTGCCTATGCTCATGTTCTCTCTCTCTCTCTCCCTCTCTCTCTCTCTGTGATAAAAATATATAAAAACTTTAAAATAAAATATATAAAAACTTTAAAATTAAATAGAACATTTCCAACAATAAAGGAACATTAGAATGACCTGGATCCTTGTTACAAAGACCGATCTAATCCAGAAGTCCTAGGGTGAGGCCCAGATATGTCCTTGTCAACTATAGTAAAGTTGGTCCTGGCCCCCATTTCGAGAAACCCCTACACACATAATTTTCAGTTGAACAAGTGAATACTACCAGGGCAGAGGCAGTGAGAGAGAGCATGTGATAAGGCAATGGGGTTCAGGTTAAGGACCCGAGCTAGTTGGCTGGTGCAGGGTAGTGAAGCCCTCCCCAGACTCAATCAGTCCGGGATGGGGTCAGGAATCAGAAGATTTCTGATACAAGTCAGCACTCAGTCCCGCCATAATTACCCTGTTAATCGGATCTGTTAGAGCCCCACGCAAAGGAACAGCCTAAGCTTTGATTGGGATCTGGTGATTCTTTTTTTTTTTTCCCCCCGGTGAGAAAATCACAGGAGTTTTAAAGAATGGATCTGCTGAAATCTATTTTCGCTTCTCTGTATCAAATTTTGCCCACCTTTCTGGTGTGTGCACTCCCCTAAAAATTTGAGACATTAGAGCGATTGTTAATTTTGGAGACGAAGGTATGGTTGTATTTTTATATTCATAGAGAGGCTTTCTGTTTTCCCGTCTGTCTCTCCATCTCTCAGTTTTCCAGCCATCCGTTTCTGTGTGTAAGTGCTCCATCTCTTCTCTTAACTCAGAACTAGGGGATGTCCCTAGATGCTCTGGGTCTGCTCCACAGGGAAGGTTTTCACACACCCCTGTCACTTGGCACTTCCCAGGCTGAATCCATTGCAAGCAGAGGAGCCGAAGTGGAGAAAATTCTGGTCGGCTGATGCTCTTAGGGGAATTCAGGTGTGGGCTAATTCCCCATGCTGAAATGCCGCCAGGCCAAACAGGTTAATACTTCATCTTTTGCAAGAAGTAACTTGGGGAAGTGGGTGATGAATCCAGAGATCTGGTCCAAGCTGCCTCTTATCTCTGATCATGCCCCTGGTGCCCTTGGGCTTAGTCCTGACTCATGGGACTAGCCCCAAAGCTGAGCCACCCAGCCCACTTCCCACGGCCCAGGAGACGCACCCGCAGGCTTCCAGTCCAGTAACTGACTGAGCCTGCCCCTACCCCAGTACCCCAAAGGTGTGGGCTGGAACAGAAACATGAAAGAAAGCAGAGGTCCACACACTTAATCCCTTCCGGGCCCCCAGATTCACCCCCACTGCTATGGCCCAGGAAGTATTCAATCCCTGGACCTCAGATCTGAAAGAGACCATTACTTCCACCCCTCTCAGCTAGAGAAGGCACCACTGATGCCCAAGCCATGGATTATGTTGCCCCAAGATCCTACAGCAACTTTGTTGAAGATGTGTAGCTAGAATCAGGGTCTCCTGGCTCCAGTTCAAGATTTATGATGAGACACAGATGACAAATTTGTATAGGAGGTCACCGGCTCAGTTTTCAAGTGGGCCCCTAGAACATTCTAGATCAAAGCCGCCCACTCTGGTAGCCTCTAGGATACTTCACGATTAAGCTCTTGAATACAGATAGGTCGTACAGGTGTCCTGTGAGTGTTGTGCCAGATTTTGAAGACCTGGCAAGAAAAAAAAATGTTGTGCATCAGGGTCTCATTGATGTTTTATGATGATTTATGTGTTCAAATTATAATATTTTGGACATGCTGAGTTAAAGAAAAGACATTATTAAAATTGATTTCTCCGTTTTGCATTTTCACTTTTTAACATGGCTGCTAGAACATTTGCAATTATATGTGTCTTGCCTTCTACATCTATCAGGCAGCATTGTTTTAGGCTTACAGATTTGGGAATGGCACCCAAGTTGGGAAACTGTCACCTCTTCTCAAAAAATTAGCACCATGTTGATACAAAAGTTGGAACACTCAAGAAAAAATAAAATAAAGATGTTAAAAAAATAGCACCATTACTACATTTGCCAAAGTGATATTCTTTTTTTTAAATTTTTTTTTAAGATTTTATTTTTAAGTAGTCTCAACACCCAATGTGGGGCTCGAACTCACAACACCAAGATCAAGAGTTGCACACTCCACTGACTGACCTAGCCAGGTGTCCCAGCCAAAGTGATTTTCTAATCACTCCTGGGATAATGTATTCATTCCTAACCTCATCCTCTCCTGAACCCTTTGATCACTTCCATTCATCTCAACCAAAGGACTCTTCCAGAAAAGAGGTCCAGTTAGGTCACTCACTCCCTTGCTTAAAATTCTGCAGACTCCACATTTGCTACCAACCTTCCGTCCTTGCGAGCACCCCTGACTCCAGGGCCAGAATAACCTCCTGTCTCTCTGCCTCTGTCTGTTCCTTCCTTGTTCTGACCTGGCTTCCCGCAACAAAGTAGCACAGACTTGGTTGTTATAAACAACACCATCCCAGAGGCTAAAAGTCCAGGAGCAGGGTACCAGCCTGCACACTTCTGGTATTGGCTCTCTTGCTCTGGCTGCAGACGGCCAGCTTCTCTTGTGTCTTCACATGGTGTGAGAGGGCGAGACAGCTCTTGCTGGGGTCCCTTTCAAAGCACACTAATCCCATCCATGAGGTCTCTACCCTCAATATCTGGTTACCTCTCTAAGACCCCAGTTCCTAATACCATTCCCTTGGACATTAGTATTTCACATGAGTTTCGGGAAGAACACAAATAGTCAGTCCACAACACCTCTTTTAACAATGCCTTTCCTCTCCCTTGACTTCTTGGAAATGGGGCCATTTGAAAATTCAGCATATGATTTTTGATTCAAGACATCTTCCCTGAGCCTCTCCCTTCTGGGCCAATGTCCCAGGACACTGCTGAGTGGGGACCCATCAGTTTGACTTGTTGAGATGGAAATCCACATTCTTTACTCAGTCCCAGGTCCATTAAATGCCTCCTGAAAGCAGGACTTTATATCCAGGTATCCAGAAATTTTGTTTCAATCTTTGGGAAGTTGATGTGGAAGATAAAAGAAGCCCATAAAAACTCATCAAGGGGCACTGAAAGCAGTCAGTGCCATGAACACCAAAGACTGAAGACATCACAGCAGAAAGTGCAGAAGTGAAGGCAGGGAGCTTTGCTGAGCCCATGAAATAATTTTGTCAACTTGCTTCTGCTTGACCACCCTATAGTTGCCAAACCTCACAATTGGAAAACTTTGCCAGCACTTTCAAACATCCCAGTGGCTCCCACAAACTCAGTCCATCCACAAATGCTATAAAATCTGTCTCTTAAATATATGCCCAATCATCTGATTTGTTCCATCGTCCTACCTTGTCTTAGTGTGAGACAAGCATCCTCTCTTCTCTGGGCAACTTGGATTGCTTCCCATCTAGTCTATCTGCTTGGACCCAAGCTCCCCACCTCCACTTACCCCATACGTAGGAGCCAGAGTGATGTTACTGAAACACAAATAATATGGCACCCATGTCACCGAATTTCCATCACACAGACAATAAAATCCAAACTCCCTGCCCTGGCTCCCAGACCCATTGGCTTGTACTCATATCAATACTGATATTCCCTTCTTGCCCTTTTGTATATTATGCTGCACACACACTGGCCTTTCTTTCTATTCACTATTCCATCTAATTCCTGTTTTAGAGCCTTGACTAGATGTGTCTTCAGCCCGGAATGTTCCCCCCACCCATCTCTCTATAACCACTCTGTCATCACATTTGATTTTGCTCAAATGTCCTATCTTCAGAGAGGTCTTACATGGACAGTTAACACAAAGTCACTACAAAGGAACATCCCCTGTGTAAGTTTTTGCCTATTTGTTATCACAGATTTGATGTTCCTGTTTAATTTAATCAGAATTATTGTCTTACTAGATTTCTGAGAGTAAGGACACTATCTATTCTGCTCCCCACTTTATACTTACCATCCATAAGAGTGCCCAATCAATAAATATTTGTTGATATAATGGCATATTATTTTTAAATCTATTATAAAATTATAATAGATTATAAAATTTTAAATATATCATAAATTATATATTATATATATCATATATATTATATATATATGATATATATTATATATAATATATAATACTATAATATATTATAGAACCACAAAATTATAAACCCTAGGCATTTTATCTTAATATTGCTTACTGAAAAACTAAAAAATTAAATTGTTTTTAAAATGAGGCAACCAAGATGCATTCGATATTGAAGCATCAAATTACTTAGAGGTATTTTATTTTATTTTTAAGATTTTATTTATTTATTTGACAGACAGAGATCACAAGTAGGCAGAGAGGCAGGCAGAGAGAGAGAGAGGGGAAAGCAGGCTGCCCGCTGAGCAGAGAGCCAGATGTGGGGCTTGATCCCAGGACCCTGAGATCATGACCTGAGCCGAAGGCAGAGACTTTAACCCACTGAGACACCCAGGCACCCCATACTTGGAGGTATTTTAAATATAATGGTCCATCAATCAGCTCACCCTAATACACTCACTTTCCTTATCAACAGAAACTAGAAAACAGTGAAAGTTTCCCTTTGCATTGTTCTCCAGGGCATAGGCATACTTTTCTCTTCAAGAAGCTCTTGGAAGGCATTAAATCTACCCTGCCTAGTGGATCTCTCACAGTGGTGAGCTAAAGTGGGCTTTTGATCTCACTGCAGAAGCTTGTGTAGCCTGCCTAAGCTATGAGACATGATTGCCTTGAGATGGCATAGCAATTCCTCCTAAACGCTGGGGAAGAGATGCTTTCTGTCAAAACCCAGTAAGAATCACATAATCCATAGGTCACTTATGTATAGTGAGAATTCCTGTGTTCAGGTCAGATTTAATGTGCAAACTCCCCTCTCCCTGACCAATCTCACCTCTGCACTTACAGCTCAGTTTAGATGAGAGGTTGCAGGGAACAGAGAGGTGGTTGATGATGGTGAGCATTCCACAGAACACTTGGGAATGCAAGCAATCTCAATTGTTACATTGGGACGGTTTGTGCTAAAGCTACAATTGTAGCTATAGATAATAAAGAATGCTGCACAACGCATCCTAAAAGACACAATCCATAGAAGCAGCTCTGTTCCTGGATCGTTTTGAAAGTGGTAAGTGTTATATACAAAAGGAAGTCAGGGTGAACCCAATAAAAGAGAATCTGGATCTGTCTAAAACATAGAAAGGACCCGCCAGATACCCAATAATTAAAGTTTTTAAAAATTCCAGGAAATGAGGTTCTGAATTTGCCCAAGATACAGAGTTCTTCTCATGGCATTTTGCTAAGGGGCAGAGGATTTGTTATGAGTGCCTCGGTTTCTGGTTATTTATACTCTGTTTAAGTGTATAGCAAAAATGACATTTTCGTGGTAGGGAATGTGAAGGAATCGTTTAGCTATGGTATAAATACATGCATGGCAGAGGTGGACCCAACTGACCACTATGCTGGGGTCCGTGTTCTAGAGCACAGCCTGATGCTGCAGCCAGCCTTATTTGTCTTCGGGTTTCCTATATATGCATCGCCCTTGATGAAGGGTTGCTAAATGAATGAAAATAGTTTGAAATTTAACTCCGTGTTTAGAAGGACGTGGATCTTCAGGACACAGGTGGTGGTCCTTTTGGGCCGGAGCCTGCTGTAAGTCCAAGCCAAAAGTCTGCATTCCCTGAATGGAATTAGAATGTTCTAAACCAAGCGAGGAGGCCCGAGCTCTCGCTTCAGGATTTGCAGAAGTCGGTTACTCCACCTGAGCTCTCCCTTCTTCTGGGCCGTGAAGAGGCAGCACCAGGCTGTGAGCACAGTAAGGAGACCTCCGTTTGGAAACATGCCTAGCTTTTGTACCTCTGCCTTCTGTCATCTGGCTACAACATAAATAGACAATTGACATCTTATTCTAGGAATGCTCCCCTACCCCCCAACATGCGGCCTCACAGGTGGCGGTGGCTGGACTTGCAGGCTGCTGGCCACCCCAAGCAGACGGAGGGACAAGCCGCATGTCTGGGCGGTGGCGGTGTCCTGCCAGAGCCTGTGCCTGGAGCGCAGAGATCGCAGATGTCCCTCCCAGACAATAATCACAGCACATGCCTCTCCTCCTGGGAGGAGGAGGCTGGGCTCGCGGATGGAACAGGCTGGGAAGCGAGCCTACCCTGCACACCGTGTACTCCAGGGGAAAGCAGTGTGTGACGGGTGCTTCCAGCCTCTGCCATCTCCATCATCCCCGGCCTGCTTGTCCTGTCTTGCTCCATGGCCCTGCCAGATTCCACTGCACAGATCAGCAGGGACCTCTTCCTGTTTTCCCATGTGTCCTCCTGCTTGGGGCAAGTTAATCACATAGCTCCAAATCATGTCCTTCCACTTGGCTACGGGTCCAGGTAGCCCTGGAGACAAGACCCTGTTCCTCTGAGCTTGCATGAGCTAGCTTCCAGCCTGATACAGCTCCTCTTTGCATCTGGGTAACGTGTGATCATCAGACCAGGAATGCAGCTTGCTCTGATGGTTCGGGGTCCGTGCCTTATGGGGTCCTCTCACCCAGAGAGTACACCTTGAGCCACCAGAGTCTTTGACAAATATCAGCTGGTTTCATCTGGGAGAATTCCAAGACCCAAATGGAACCAATGCAATAATAGTGGCTAGCTCTCAAAACTCTCTGCACTCGCTTCCCAAAACCAGAGTTGGGGTGAGGCAGGTAAGGCACCCGGCTCACCATGTTGATGGAGACACTCACCCTCGGGGCCATGCAAGCGCAGGGTTGCACCTGACAGAGAGTGCCACCTTCAGTTTTACACTAGGACTGACTCTACCCCCTCCTGCCATTTCCATAAAGTGGACATAACAACAAATTCAGTATCATTATGAACATACAAAGAAATTATGTATGTTGGGATGCCTGGGTGGCTCAGTTGGTTAAGTGTCTGGGATCAAGTCCCAGGGAGCATACTTCCCCTTCTGACTGCTTCTCCCCCTGCTTGTGCACTCTCTCTATCCCTCTGACAAATTAATAAATAAAATCTTAAAAAAAAAAAAAAGTGTGTGTAAAGAGCTAGCACTCTTGCTGACAGCCCTTTCTGGAATCTTGAATGGCAGGTACATACTGGTAAAAGAAAACTTTTGTTGCAAAGCCTAAATCCACACAGTAGAACAAACCAGTTTCGATTTTCTTAAAAAAGAGATTAATTTAAGCAAACCACACTAAATAATGGCCTGATGATATCGTGGATCTTTTCTCGCTACAGACTCTGAAGTTCTCCATGCGTCCCGGGAGGGAGCTTCTCTCTGCGATCTGACTCTGTGCATTCTCTCTTCTTCTTCCTCAGCCCACCTTGGCCTACAACCAGTGCCATTCCCCAACGGAATCGGGTCCCTGGAGTGACCACAGTCCTCCTTCACTATCTTTGACAGCATTCCGTAGGTTAAGACTTTAACTACACATCGCATCAGCCACAGTCAGACTTCTCACTTCTAATCCTTCGGTCGCAAGCATCTTTGTCATCATGCTGAAACTGAGGACAGCTGGCTTTCCCAGAGAACATTCCATGAAGGCCCTGCCTCTTCATTTGTTATTTGTCTTATGAGGATACAAGGTAACCGCCGTAAATGAAGTGTAACAGGAAAATTCCCTCTCACCCAAAACTCCCTCTGTTGACTCTGTCATAGTCTTGTATTGGTCTGGTTGCAGAATCCTGGAGTTTTGCCACTGAATGTTTTCACGCTCATCCCCTATAAGTTATAGATATGCATGATTTACATGCCGAGTTCTAGATAATTGTCTGTTACTAGGATATCATTTTCTTTTGAGTTTCTGCCTCTACCTTTTTGCAGAGTCTCTCAATCCCTATCTCCTCCTACACGTTCTGTCAAATTTCCCCTGGAGTAAAACTTGAACAAGACCCTTTCTCAGTGGCCACTGTGCTGGAAACTGGGCTGGGCTGGGTGCGCTGCAGGCATTGTCCCGGCTGTGGGCCACCCAGCTTATTCTCATTTCATAAACGGAATGATTGAGACACAAAGAAGTTAGTGATCCTTCCAAAGCAGGTTGAGAAATGAAATATGAACCCAAGTTTATGGGAAGCTAGATGTGGACTTTCTCTGCAGCACAACAAATATTTGGACATGCATGCATTTCTTGCCTCTGGCATTAGTTTTCTTTGGTCTCCCTGGCAGGGGTGTTCCTTTCTCTGCAGCTTTCCTGACCACTGCAGCCCACAGTGGGGGTTCTCATTCCATGGCATTGATCAGAAGGATCAGTCAGGCATCCTTCTAAGCGATGACGTTTCTGTATGCGCCATTCCTCCTGCTGACAGCTTTTTGAGGATGCTACATCTACTGGGCTTCGTGCCTTACTCCAAATAAGTTGAACCCTGTGCACACATTGCGAAGGATGTGAATCCGAAAGATCCAGAATTATGGAAGGTGTTGGAGCCAGGGAACCTCTGGCTTATTCCTAGATATTTAATGATTTATCTGTGTGACTTTTGGATCTCATTTGCCTTATAATAAAAAATCACAGTGAAATATTTCCCTGAAGTTTCAAAATGTGTTGGTTGTTTAGTTTTACATTGGAGTAATTGCTTTGCTGTGTATAACTTCCAAAAGCTATAAATTCAAATTTGTATGCACTTCATGAATTCAAAATCTACCAGGCCAGTGTAAATGCTAACACTTGGAATTTAATTTATGTATACAAAATTAAAATAAACCTGCAAACCGGATTATTTTGCAAAGCAATGAAATTGTGCTGGATTCCACACACAACACACCCCCTAATGTGTGTTCTGATCCCTCGGCCCTGAGGGAGTCCTAAGATCAAGGGCTACAGAGTCCTGAAACAAGGAATGTCCTGTGGGTGGGGAGGAGCAGAGAGGAGGGTTGCCTCCATGGGGCCAACAGAAGCCAAAGACTGGAGGGCAAATGATTATCAGGTTTGTAGAGCAAGGAAAGGTCCCAGGTAAGGATGCAAAACCAGGGAGACTTACTGGGATACCTGTTTAAGCAGGTATGAATATCATTTATGGACTAGAAAAGGTTTCAGGATGAAGCTTGTGGAAACTTCCACAGAACAGTGTCACCTCAAAGCCAAACCTAAAGAATGCAAAGGTTGCTGCCCGAGGCTTAAGGGTCTGCTAGATGCTGACTTGTGTCCCTCCCCAGATTCATATGTTGAAGTCCTAACCTCACAATGTAGCTGTATTTGGAGATGGGTTTTTTAAAGAGGTGATAGAGTTAAAATGAGGTCATTAGGGTGGGCTCTCATCCCATCTGACTGCTGTGCTCTCGGAAGAGGTGATTAGGACACAAACCCACACAGAGAACAGATCATGTAAAGACCCGTAACTGTGTGCAAGCTGCAGAGAGATGGCTCAGAGGAAGCCAACCCTGCTGACTCCTTGATCTTGGACTTCTAGCCTCTGGAGCTCTGAGGAAATCAGTCATGTCTGTTGTTGAAGTCCCCTAGGCTGTGGTACTTTGCTGTGGCAGCTGCAGCCAATAAACACAAGACCCATGTTGGAAAGTGCTCCCTGGGCTCACTTTTGCCATGGACTCCAAATTCTGGCAAGTCCATGTGTTGAGTTTTCATAGATTAGTCCTCATTTTAAATAACTGCTTTTTTCATGAATCTTGGATATCCCCCTTCACAGTTGTAAAGATAGTTTTGTCATTGAATTATATTTGATTCTTATACCTATATGATTTAAAAGAAAATAATTACATTTACGGATGAGAAGGAAAAGATCCCTTTTTGGATCAGGAATCCCCTTGCATGGTTCTGAAATTTTATGCATCTATATCCATAATGCTTTTCATGACTCGTGATATCTGCAATGTTGCAGCTGCTGATTTCAAGGAAGGCTAGAGAGAGCAAAAACCTTTTTAATTAATAGAGCTAACCAGATCATCTCATGTAAACAGCTCCAGGAAGCTGGTGGGTTTGGTGGCAGGGGGATATATGCGTTGGCAGAGCATTTGAAAAGTGTTATTTCTAACATGGCCAAAACACGTGATTAAGTTAACTTATTCCAGAACATTCATTATTTGGAAGAGTTACACTTTGTCCTTTCATGCGTGCAGGTCCTTGGACCCCTGGTCACCAGTAACTCCAGCAATCAGTATCTTAGATGCTGTTTTGGACTGCTCCCCTCACCTCTCTCTCTTTTTTTTTTTTAATTGAATGTAGTTTCTTCTTTAAAACTGTCACCAAAGTCAAACTATTGGAAAGGAACAATAGAATGACAGATTGCTTGTTCCAAATAATTGGATCGACAGTGCAGCAAGCGATGGGTTATGACAAAAATATTCCTCCAAGGGTGTCAAACTTCAGTAACTCACTGGACAGAGACAACCAGCTTACAGGGATAAGAGGCTGCTCTAAAAATCAGGATTATTTTCCATGCTTTTCTCAACTAAAAAGAAAAAAAAAACTAAATACAAACAAAGAAAGAAAACTGGCCTTGGTCTTGAAAGGACATGGTGGGTTTGTCTCACACTGGACAAGGTGAGGTCGCAGGGCAGGAGGGAGAGCTGGGGCTGGGATGGCTTTGCGCCAGGCAGACCCTGTCACTGGGGAGGTGGTAGCGGCAAATGTGATTAACAGCGGGGATGGGGCAATCCTGTCTCCCGTGGCTGAGTGGGGGATCTGGCTTGGGATTGCTGGGAGATGTTTACACATCCCATGGCACATCCATAAGATTCAAAGTCTATGCCCAGGGTTTTGGCCAGAGTCCAGGGTCAGGTAGTGATGGGGGAAATGGTCTCATTTCCTTTGATCAGAGCAGGCTGCAAATCAAGGCTGTTTGGGGTGGGGGCAGCTGGGAGCTTCAGCAAGGGCTGAGTCTCACCCCACAGGGCGTGACTAACTAGAGGCAGGACTCAGCCCAATTCTCCCTTGATTTGGATGGAAGGGAATTTGAGAGAATCACACCCCCCAAACAAGCCCAGTGCTGCTCTGATATTGGCAGGGGGTGAGCTTTATGACCCACGAGGTCTTTTTCATGTCCAATGTCTGCATTAAAAAGCATAGCTTTCAGATTGGTTTAAGCTGACAGTCTCAGGCTCTCGCGTGCAATGCATAGGTTGGATTATTTTTTAAAAGTATATTTATTTCATTAATTTAAAATCAAAGCAGTATTGGGAAGGGGGAAAAAAAAAAGGACATCAATGCATTGTCTCTGTTACTTGGCATTTCTGAGGCATGAAGAAAACTCCTAAACCCACCTACAGCCTCACCAGGACACATTAGTTTGACAATGTGGTGGCCACACAGGGACTACAAAACTGTTTGGGCAACCTAGTGGTAGCTGAGTAGTATTGGAGATTCTGACTGCTCTCTGAACATTCCAGAAAAACAAAACAAAACAAAACAAAAAGACAGAAGACAGAAGATCTACTGGATGGACCTGCATGGTACCAGAACACAAATGAAAAAAAAAAAAATCAATAATGACAGAGTCTAACTTATGGTCACCATCTGGAGGGGCAGAGACCTACACATCCCCCTTTCCTGCAGGTTGTGACCACATTCTGGGGAGCTCACTCTGCCAGGTACCAGCCAAAGGGGTCATCTTCAACAAGCCCATGTCACCAACATCCACCTCAAGGCCATCCCATCAGGGTCAAGCTGGCCTTGAAGCTGGGCTTTGTGTTACACCATGGAAATACCCATGCAGTCCGGCAGCCAAAGAGAGACCAGGTAGGAAATGGTCCAGGGGACTAGGTCCCCAGAGTCTTGAATTCCATGGGAAAGAGTGTGGGTAGGCTTTACGCTGCAGGTGCCTAGGGCTCAAGATGGATTTTATGTCACTAAGAAATTGCTCCACAAGCCAAAAAAACAAACAAACGAACAAAAAAAAAAAAAAAAAAAAGCACACATCAAGGAATTAATAAAACAAGGAGATGGAAGGCTGAATATGGGTGGACCTCACATTTGCATACTAACATGGTATTTTTCCTCCTCCTTGTAGGCATCTGAAATTTAACCACTAATCCTTACAGACACATCTAACACAAAGATAGAGGTAGGCATGGGTTTTAGGGAAGTCAGACATTCACAGGTAACTTGTGATTATCAGCAAGGGTCTGGTGAGAGGGTAGACCCAATCCAGTGCTCCTAGGATTGCTCATGTGTAGTTTTCTCTCGGTCATCTCTGTCTCTTCCTCTATGCCCTGCAGGCCATCAACTACCAGGGAAACAGGTTTCTAACAGACACCATGACCTGGCTGAACCATGAAAAAGCTAGTGGTGGCAGGAGAATTCCCCACCAGGTAGTCCTTATTTGTGGCTATTCTGTTATTTATCACTGTCTCAGCTTACTCCCATATCACGGTAATAATACATTTTTTTTTCCCCTTCTCCAGATATATTTTGCAGTCATCAAACACAGGTCATGAATCAGACTGAAGAATCAAAAAGTCCTAATGAAATAATTAGGAAGGTTGTAATCCCATGAAGAAAAGGATCCCAGAATCCAAACATTACAAAATGAATTCACAGCCTTTTATGGGACATGTGGAAAGAAACAGGTGGATGGAATGCTATGATTTAAAAAAAAAAGAAAACAACAACAACAAAATGTAATGCTTTAAACTGAAGGATCAGAGAAAAGATACAAGGAATGGAAACTAGCGGTACTAGACAGCACCTAATTGGTTGTCAAATAAGTGATGGGATTTCTTGAGTCCAAGTTGAAATGTATATGGTCCCAGGAAGAATACATATTTTTGATACAGACGTTTATTCATGAGAAACTTCTTGCAGGATTCTACATGTAAGTTCAGTTCTCAAGAGTCTTCATTCAAAAGAACAAAATGGTAAGATGATGGTACCTCCCCAAACAAGGAAGACTTTGCCATGTCAGGCGTGGTTCATTGTTTCAAACACCTTTGTGGATATCATAATGATGGAGGGCCTCCAGAGCAATAGCTTTGAAAGGACAGAAGCTAGTTCCTAGGTTATCAATGACTTGAAATGAGACTCTATGTCATACTCATTTTTGTACCTTCCAAAGGGACAAGAACCCTTCCTGATACATCCTAAACTTATGCTAATGCTCATTAACAGAGAGAAACAAGACCATCAGTGAGGAAGTGAAATCAGGAGGGAAGACTCTCCTTCTTTTCTGAGATATTTCCCTATGTTTATGTTTCTGAGGATGAACGTTTTTAGGGGCCATGCAAACTTGGGCTGCTCATGAGTTAACTTTCCATTTTCCCCAAGATAATCCCCATCACCTGCTCTTGTTTCACACAAGACTAAGTTCTCAGGTACCAGTTCAACTACCCAGAATGAGCAGCTGGGCCCTTTCTAGACCTTTACGTTTTTCCAAGCAAAATCAACATGGGCAACAGATACTGTGCTAAGGTGGGAGACAGACATACCTTAGCATACCGTCTGTGGGAAGGATGGAGACCCTAGGCAAATTGGCTGGAGCTGTGGGTGTGTGTGAAGGTATAGAGTGATTGCCTGGGAATTCAGGAAAAGTCCCCAGACAGGCCTCAGAGAAAACCATCTCTCTTTCCCATTGGCCCTAGTCCCAGGTGATCTTGGGGTGGCTAGAACACTTGGAGGACCCAGAGAAGGAGACACTGTGTTAAAGATATATTTAGTTTGGGCTTATATGTTCACAGTCACTTCCAAACACAGCTAAATTCCACCTGCCCTTCTGATATGACAATGCTTTGACTTCTGGAAACATGCCTGCTGTTTGTGGTATTAACTCAGAGCCATTGTGATAGTCAGGTATATAACTGGGGGGTCATGTTAAGCTATGAATGTGTCCTCCTTGCCCAGTCCTGGAAGTAGATGAGTCAAGGAGAAGAAATAAGCTTTCAAATGTACAGAGACAGAAGCTATTTGTAGAAGTGTCTTCCCTTATTGGATGGTGTAATATTGTAAGAGAGCACTGGTTTCCAATAATGCTTGGTAAAAATGGAAGTCCTGTCCTATCAGGCATATACTATACCATACACCATATTCAGGTATAAACACATAGCACACTTTTTTTTTTTTATTTTAATGGAATTGGGTTTACAGGGCCAAAGTCTTTAGTAAAACTACAAATAGCAAACATATCTTTAACAGCTCATCTATATAAGAAATTTGACAGTGGTTTCTATGCGTGGTCACATCTTAAAAATCTACACAGTATAACCCATCAAGAATTGTGAGGTTGAAACAAACTTTTCCAAACTATAATAAACAAAATAAATCACTCATCCATTATCTTTCTATTCTCTTTAGAAAAAAAAAAAGTATATTTCAAAAATTCAGTCACATGTACATGCAGCCAAAAAGGCAAGGGTGAAGAATTTTTGAGGTGTTTCAGAATATACAAAAATTATATTTTTCTTTTGCATACGTGTTAATGTGTTAAAATCCATAATTTGTCTTAGGTAGCACATAACTTCAGATTCTTTTTTGTAAAGAAGGTCCCCAAATTGCACATGCTAAGGTCTCATAATTCAGATTGGCCTCTGGTCATGGGGACAGCTGGACCTGGGCTAGCCTTAACTCTGGTAGTCGCTGTTGGTTTCATAATCGGTGACAGAGTGGTCAGGGGTAAGAAGACATGCTAGAGGTCACAAGTGCCCCCAGGACTTGCCTGCCTCCGCTTGGCTGTGAGAATGGTCAAAAATGCAGAGAAGACAAAATGAACAATTCACTCCAAAACACAGACATTAAAAGAGATAAATCATGCCTGGCACCCTTTCCTTGAGGACCTCACTAGTCATTAAAATAAACATAAGAACAAATTACTATTATTTTCATGTCTGCATATGGTACACTGAGGGACTCAAAAAGGAGATGGTTGATCCTTATTATTTAATAAATATAGAGTAATGCCAGAAAGTGCTTTCAGTGTTCTACCAATATTAATATACTTAATCTCTAGGGCACATCAATGAGCCACACAATGTAATCATTTCTAGTTACAGAAGAGGAAACTGAGGTGTAAAACACAAAATAAGCTACCCCAAATCACTCTGCTGGTCACAGGACAGGGGTTTGAACCCAGGCGTTGTGAGTGCTCCCATCCATTCTGCCACGCAGAAGGAAGAAGGGGAAAGCAGAAGGCTTCATAGAGACCACAACTCTACAGCAAAACCCCTTCAGACACCAAGTCAATGAAGGTGAGCATCTCATGTCTTAGGCTATTACAGATGAGAAGTCAGATACTGGAAGGGACAATCTGTGGTCACAGTTGACAGATGGCAGCCCGCGATCAAAGGGCAGAAAGACTCAGGAGCACAATTAAAGGCATGTCACAAAAACTAACAGCACAGAAAACCCAGAGTCCTTTTGTGTGGGGTCAAATGTCCCTATTCACTCTTGGTGGCTGTAATGGAGTCATTCTGACATTATCATTATCAAAGACCCAAATAATAACCTGGAATCATCAGGAAGAATTAACATGAAGCACGTTTTCTTTCCTGTCTACGTAGCACATTTTAAATAGACTTCCCGGCTAAAAATGTAAAAGTTACTTGAGGTGTTTAAAAAGATAAGCTTCAGTCAAATGCTGTATGAACTAGTTTATTTAGTAAAGTTTCAGTATTTTGAGTGGGGATAACACAGTTATTTGAAGCAACCTTCAAAGGGACTGCAGGTAAGAAGGGGTCTGAGAAAGGATGCTGGTGGGGAAGGCTGCTTCCCAGATTTGAGTCCTAAGGTCTGGAGATTGTACTCGTGTAAAGAAGTAGTGAGACAGTACAGGGCGTGATGTTTAAGGACAGAATGGGGTTAATGGAGGCTTCATGACACAAGCTAGAAAAGGATCAACAATAAAACCAAAGAGGAGACTCTGATACCACGTGGAGACAAATCAGTACAGTGGCACTTGTCCCTCTTATCCATGGGGTGTGTGTTCCAAGACCCCCAGTGGATGCCTGAAGCCATGGATGATACCAAACCCTATATATACTATTTTTTTTTCCTACACATACATATCTATGATAAAGTTGAATTTAGAAATTAGGCACAGTAAGAAGTTAACAATAATTAATAAGAACATAAAACAATTAGAATGATATACTATAATAAAGGTTGTATGAATGCGGTCCCTCTCTCTCTCTCTCTCTCTTTCTCAAAATACTTTCATATATCTGCCTTTCTTGTAATGACGAAATGAAGTGAAGTGAATGACGTAGGCATTGTGACATAGAGTTAGCTACTTTAGACCTTCTGATGATACTTCAGAAGGAGGATCCTCTGCTTCCTGACCACAGTTGATCACAAGTAACTCAATCCATGGAAAGCTGACCTTCGGATAATGGGGGAGTCCTGCACAAGACAGGAACTTCTTCCTTCCTGTGGTCTTCAGTGTTTGTGTGGGTCCAGTAGGTTCATGAAGACAACTGTCTTTTTATAAGGAACCATGGTAGATCCAATGATGAATCATGGTTAAATGCTCTTAAGACTATAGCCCCCCCACCCCCGCTGGAGAAAAATGGGGCCTTGGATTTGGGGAAGAGAATGAACCAACACAGAGTTTGGAAAACATGATTGCAAAATGTGTGGTGGATCATTACCCATGGTCTCTGTGTCTGCTCCTCTGGTATTCCTTCAATGCCACATCCTTAGTGCCAGCATTCTTCCTTTGACCATGCATTTTGGGCAATATTCCTTGCTGAGGAAAGAGGTGTTAATTTTTAGAAACAATTATCATTATGACCCTGATGATTAAGTAGGATAATTAAATGACATTATGACTAATATGTTTTATATCATAAACATTACTTTCTGATCTACTTACTGGGGGGAAATGCCATTTTTGAAAAGAAAGGAGTATTTTTTAACATGATTAGCAAGCCATCTGTTGACATTTCGGTGCGATCTCTCATGCAAGTCCCTAGCTTGCAGCTTCAGTTTTATCATAGCAGGAACCCAAAATAGTACTGCCTTTTGCAGTTACATCAAAATAAGGTGATTTAGAAAGGGCACTCTTAGAAAATGCAAGTATACATTTCAACCTTACCTAGGCCATCTCTTTGGAGACCCAAGGAAGCTCTGATCTGATGATTGATAAATTAAGGAGAAAGTATCTCTTCCCTGTTTTTTTCCTTTCTCCTTTTCTTCCTTCCATGGAGTGGAAAGAACATAGGTAGGCTTTAGATTTACATGGACCTAGGTCCAAATTCCATATTCACCAGAACTCAGTTGGTTATAGGAGGCAGAGACCCATGTAGTCATGAATCAAATGACAAAAGGGATAGGGTTAGAGTTGGCCTCCGCAACAAATGAATATGCAATCTAGAGACCTTCCCTCTTGCTGTGTCTTATCTCCACTGTGTGTGTCACCTTCGTGTTCTCAGAGCAGCCACTCTGTGTGGCCCAGACAAGGCCATAGAGAGTTGCACGTTGGTAATCAGAAAGTAAGGAGCTGTCTTCCAGCTCTGAATGGGAAGGGCCATGATGGGCCAGACTTGGATGGTGTGACCACACTTTGAACCCATCACTGTGTCCCAAGGACGGAGGACCTTTCATTTTGGATGACTGAGGAAGGGGAAATAAGTATAGGACACTAATTCCATGGCCTACTGCAAACCATTCAGGTTAGTATTCACTCCCTGGTCTGTGAAGTAGATACCAACATTCCCAAGGCAGTTTGCGAGCAGCCCGTGAGCACTGAGTGAGATTGTACACGTGAAAGATGTGGGCTAATGATCACATATTGCCTTTCTGCTGTGTCTCTTTTACATACAATGCCCCATCTGAGGTGGGCACCGTGATCTGCCCTCTTACAGATAAGGAAACCGAGCTAACTGCAGTTAAGTGCCCAGAGTGATTTATTCCATTAGAAAGTAAGAACAACAGGAATAACGCACAGGTCTGATGCATGGCAAAATCCTTTTATGAGTCTCTACATCACCCAGAAATTCGAAGACTAAAAGCCCTGAGAAAGAGAAATGAATGTAATTGGTTTGTGTGAAGTAGAAACAAGCCAAACGAATCTGGGAGTTCTACCTGTGGATCCAGGCTCTCCTGGGAGCCTCAGAGTGGTCCTGCCTGGCTGGTCCCTTCACAGCTGGCCATGTGACTAGGATGAGCTAAGAGTCTCGGCCCCTGCCATGGACCACATTTTTTGTACACGGTCACAGGTGCTGTCCTTATTTTTCTTGCTCTCCCTCCTTGTTCTCCTGCCAATGATCATGAACCACTAAAGACAATCCTAGAATTACACTCCGCTGTGGTCAACCCAGTGGCTGTGGATTTCTCCACAAAGAAGGACGGGGATTCCTCAATGATCTGACTTCCAGTCCTTCCTTGTTCTTGTTGGCAAGAACTGACCCTCAGGTTCCTCATACACAAAAGGAGAGGATCCTGACCCATCTGAGGGCCTTGTAAGAACTGACTGTGTGACTACAGTCCATTGCACCTATTTTGATTTTTGAACTTCAGTTCTTTGATGTAGGTTTAAAAGTCTCAGGGGCTTATGATACGGTTAATACAGCTGTGAGCAAGGGTGCCTTCATCTTGATCTTATGGATTCTATACCTTCCACGGCTAGCAGGTTTTATCACCCCATGCATGTCTCTCCTCACTACCTGCACAGAGGGGCTCTCAGCTCTGTCCTCCCCACCCATATATTTCACTCTTCCTATCCCCATTCAATCATTGGATTAACTTAGACATTGTGGGTTGAGGAATGCCACTTTTTCCATCTTGGAAAGCATTCCATCCCGATGCTCTCACTTCTTGATGTCCTGGAGTACCAGTGTAACAAGATTGTTGTTTATGGGAACTTCAGGTAAGATGATTGTTGTACAGTTCCTCTAAATTCCTAGATGCCCAGGTCCAAAGTAATGTTTCCATGGTCCTCCCCATCTGGGCCAGGGCTCCTTTTCCTGGACCTGCATTCCTTTTCCAATTGTTCTGAGCTCGCATATGAAGTGATATTTTCAACTGAGAAGTCAAAATTTCATAGTTTTGATTCTGTAGTTCAATCTGACCTCTTTTTCCCCTAAAACAGTAGATGACTTCTATCTATCTGTCCAGATTTGGATGAAGGTTTTTTTGTGCTACAACAATAGAAACTCAATGAGAATGGCCATGGAGGTAATAAACCCTTTTCATATCAATACAGAGAATCAATGTCATCCTTGATAGGAATCTCTATACCTTACCAGCTAATGGAGGCTCTCCATATACCTTAAAAGTATAACTTGACATATAGAAAATCTTTTGTGCATACAGATGTTCTTAACACAGTTATGCATAATGTCAAACAATGTAAACTCAGAAAAAAATTATGCAGTAAGAGAATGTTTGTTGGTTAAACCATAATCCATCAACCCAAAAACTTTAGACAATAATTGGAGAGGATATATATACTTCTTAGGCCATGTTAAGCCCCCCACACACAAAAAGAGAGAGAGAGACAAGAAAAAGAAAATCAAATCATGAAGTCACAGACACAATACATTAGCTATGTTACAAAGACAGTGGTGGTTTATATACAGTATAAGTAGAAATATGAAAAAAATGTTTTCACAATTATCTTTCAGTGCTAGAGTGACGGGCAGTATTTTTCTACTTTCTCCCCTACTATTTCTAATTCTTTCTACAAGGTACTGCTTTTTTTTTTTTAATTTGAGAAGAGTATTATTAGCTCTAATTATTAATAAGAAGCACACAAGCATTCTACCCATGCTTCAAGGAGTATTTTCTGTCCCACCCCTCCCTTCAGAAAATGCTCCTTGTTCGCTGTCCTCCTGAACCTCCCAAGTCCCTCAAGTTAGCGGGGTTGTGCCCCTCCTGTGAATTCTCAAGGCACAGTTGTACTGACTTTACTCTCTTTTGTATTAGAGTTATTTATTCCTATGTCTTAAACCCTCCCAACTCCTGTTTTAATAAGATCAGATCATCTATATCTTCTTATTAAAGACAAAAAAAAAAAAAAGCTCAACTAATTACATTTGATTTATTCCTGGTCACTTGTGTAATTGGATGAGCTTGGAGGAAATGGGATTTGGGAGAGGAAGCACTCAGTGGGGCAGACAGGTTCAAGGGCTAACAAGGTGTGTCATTCTGGACCTCTCCAGACCCTTTATATTCTTTCCTTTTATGAGTCAGGCAGCTCATTCCAAATTATGTCCTGTAGGCTGCAGAGGTCCTACAGAATTTTTTTTTTTAAATGTGAATTTTACAGAGGTTTCTTTTCAGAGCAACTCTAGAGCCTTTGAAACATTCATGTGCAGTGTGAGTCACCAACAGGGAGACACAGTGTGGAACAGTTCCCAAACGTAGGTGACAGAAGAGCATTTTTTGAAGAAGAATCATCTGGACCCACAATCCACTGACCACGTCTTACAACTGTGAGGTCAGATAAGATGGATCTGAAAGAAGCAGTTATGTTGAACTCACAGACAACACCTGGGGTCTTCTTAGAACCTGCCTGGTGCTCAGAGAAACGACTCTACCTCCCAAAGCAAAGCTGACCTCTCATTTTCCAACAAACTCCGTGTTTAATCCTTTCCTCCAGATGAATCCAACCCTTAGCGTGTTCTACATGTCCTTGTTGCTTTGGTGCCCAGAGGATTCAAAGTCGATTCCTTTTAGTTCCTTTTAATGTGGTCTTTTGACTGAGGTCAGAAGCAACGCACTTCATCTACAAAATAGCTTAAATGCTTTCCATAGTCATTGTGAGGCAACAATGTCTCCTGATTAAAAAGCCATATCAAAGCTGAAAGTGTGGCTGGTGTAGCTTTCTTTGAAAGATGTTTCAATTATATTTTAGTAGTATCGATAATAATAATAATAATAATAATGATAGAACAAGCTAAGGGAGCTTTCAGCAACCCCTTACTTTTATGCTTTGTCTCCTGATGATCATGGGGACTTGTCCTTCTTCGGCAGTCCACACCCCCAGAGAAAATTTAAATTATAATATTTGGTTTTTGCACTCCCATATAGCATTGTGTCACCAAATGTGTTGTTTGCAAAAGGTTAGGGAGTTGGCTGGCAAGAAAATGAGGATCCTTCAGCTCATTCAGAACCAGGTAAATAAGTCCTTCCCAATGGGATGATGGCTTTTGTGGCTTCTTCAACACTCCTCCAAATAACAGGATCATTCATACATCGTTCAATTAAAACACCATTTAGCAATTGCCTTGTAACACCACAGGAGCAGGTGGGGGCTAGCGCATGCCCCGGGCCAGACCTTCCAGTTCTGGCCTTGCCTTTTTTTCCACAGGTGATGCCCCAATTTCCCTGTCTCTAAAATGGAATCAAAATAGCACCCATCTCAGTACCAGGCACAAAGTGAAGCACCGTAGGTGGCTGCTCTGTTCATGCTGATGCTGTGGGAGTCCCGGGCTAGGTACAGGGGGATGAGGTGAACTTCAGTCACTAAAGATGCTCTGGTCTAGTGTGGTGGCCAGATATCCCCTAACCCTGCACAGTGAGTGACAGCTGTTATCTGAGGGGTATGCTTGGAACACTACGGAAGCATACATCTCCAACTCCCTGATGAGGATGGGTGAAATCTGGTGGCCACACCTGTCACAGCAGCCAAAGTCAAGAAAGGGGTTCTCGGGGCTGTTATCCTGGAGTCTCCTTGGGGTCAGCTCGAGCAGGCAAAGGCTGACCCAGGAAGATGGATGGCCACTGCTCCCAGGCACAATAGGGCATTCAGGTCACAGGGCCCAGAAGGCAGAGGTGGAGGCCCCAGAGGAAAAGCCTGAGGGCAGAAGCTCAGGCCAGAAAATAAATTTGGAAGTGGACGAGAGGAATATCTTTCACATCCACTGTTCTTATTTTGTAAGCATCATTATCATTTTTGTTGGTGTTGCTATAGTTGTGTACTAGTTATTGCCAGTTCTTTCTTAAGTTTCTGATTGTAAAATTCTGGATCAGTTCAACTCCTCCTTTCCCCCAGACATATCTGTGCCTTGCCACGTGCATGCTGAGCCAGCCTGGTGGACACCCCAAGTTCGAGTGATTCAACCCCAATACGTGCCCATGGCCCCAACTCTCTGGTCCTGTCTCCCAATGATGAGACACTCCTCGTTGCTTCCCTCTTCCTCTCCTTGGGATCTCCCATCGGGACTGTATTTTGGCTCTCTTGATATGCATATTTTCTCCTTCACCTCTGTCTGGAACATGCAGTCATACTTCTCTTGTCCCTTCTGTCCCATTGCATGCTCTCCAAATGATTTTTCTCTAGACTACGCTACTGACTTTGATCTACTCAGCAAGAAGCAGCCAGGCCGCTGGCCCCTCCCCTGGAACAGTTTCCACCCAATGGGAGGCCAGTTTGGGTCCACAGTCCCCTCCCAACTATACCACTTCTTATAACCAACAGAACCATTCTTAAAATGTTGTGCAAACACTACCAAGGGAAAATGCTTTTTTTAAATGGCATCTTTGGTATATGGTATACTTGGGTAGCTGGGTAGGTTAAGCGTCCAGCTCTTGATCTCAGTTGAGGTCCTGACCTCAAGGTCATGAGTTCAAGTCCTACATGGGCTCCACAGTGGGAATGGAGCCTACTTAGAAAAAAAAAAAAAAAGAAGAAGGCATCTTTGAAGACTCTGTGTTCAAGCCATAGTGACATTTGTTGAAGGTTGTAGTTTATTAATCTATCTTGCCTTGCTGACTTACAGAGGGCTCCCTAAGTCCACCTTGGCTGAGAAATCTTTGTCTAGCCCAGAGTGACACTACAGGTTAGTGCCATTTGATGCGCCTAGAGTTGGCACCCTAAAATATTCATTCCATATCAGAAGTGATGTATTTCCAGAGGACATGAGCAGTTAAGAACTGCCAGCGTTGACTTTCAATTTAATGGCATAAAGAATGTCAAGTCCATGTGACACAGTCATCATCCCCTTCATTGTAATGCAACTTTGTGGCCTAGATGGCATCATTGGTATGCGAGTTTCCATGCAAATAATGTCATTTGAATCTTTTAACAGAAGATAATGACACAAGAACTCCGGGAGCCCAGGGAACAGTCTCAAAATGAGGACTTTCAAGTGACAAAAAGCAAGTTGTGCCTTCTTATTTGCTGTCTTCTTCTTCTTCTTCTTTTTTAATTTGTTGTCTTCTAATTTCTGTTCTTTTTTTTTTCCTCCTTCCCGATTATGAGATAGTACCTAGGAAATGAACCAGACCTGAGAATCCTGGCTGTGGAAGCCCTCAGACCTCTCCCAAGCAGGCCCCTGTGTGGTTGCAGAATATCTTTGTGAACCAAGAACTGGGAGCCCGCTTTAGCCCTCTTGCTCCAGGCCTGAGCTGCAAGCCAGGTAGGAACTCCCTTCTGCCCAGATTTTGCAGTTTGGGACACGAAGGCTCAGGGCAATAATGTCATCACTGAATTATGATGATGGTGATGATGAAGATAAGGAAGAGGAAGATGACAGGACTCAGCATTTGTGATGAACTTCCCATGGCCAGGTCTTCTAGGCCTTACGTGTCAGCATCTCCAATCTCACCCAAACCCAAAGCAGTCATTATTATCCACAGAGGCCGAAGGGGGTGGCGTGACTTATCCAGGGCCACTAGTTAGGAGGTGAGAAAGCCAGGGGTGTGGAGAGCTTTCCATCTGCTGAGGATTCACTATCACCTTCCTCTGGAGAAACGAGTTTCTCTGAAGTCATTAGCATGGCCCGAGGTTTGAATCAATCAGTATCCGACTCCAATACTTCGAACACCAAATCTCAAATCCCAAGGCAAGGTTTAGATCTGAGCTGACTACCCCTGGTCTCTGGCAGATGTAGACGTGGCAAGGGGAAAGCTGTCCAGTTCATCTGCATTTGCTAACTCCAAAGTGAGTCCTCTCTTCTGGGTTGAATCTGGCCGTATGCTGAAGTTCACAGAAAAAAATAACACATAAAAACATGGCTCTGGGAATGCATGTGTAGATATAGAAGCCTTGAACCTCACGGTCCGCAGAGAAATCTTCTGAATTGCCACCCTTTTGTATTTTGCTTGGTGTAGACAGGCAGCTCTCCCTACCTCCCCACTTCTGCTCTGGGATCAGCAGGGCACATGTGGCCTTGACCTTGGTGTCTGGCAGTCATCTCAGAGGGAAGACAGAGGCAGGTAGAGGGCTCCTGGTATTTAATAAGGGCCTGACATTCCCCACGGCATGCCTTGAAATGGGACACAGGGCCCAAGGGGCAAGGCGATTCTTAAAACCAAGCCAGACACCAGCACGATCAACATGGACAAAACAATGCAGGGTATGCCCCTCAAGATTCAGTGTCCAAGGTGGAAAGAAAAGTGGCTTGGGTCTCTGGAAATTGAGCAGTGATGTCCCCTCACATGCCACCAGCCAACAGTCAAATGTCCTCCTCCTCCATTACCATCCATCTCAGGGCCCATAACATAGAGTTGTCAGGCACCTCTACATTAGAAAGACCCTTAGAGATAATCTAGTCCCTGATACACTTTACATCATCTTTGGATAAAGTAGCCAAAGCCCAGTGGTTCTGGTCCAAAGAGAATCATGGAATGGTCTTCAACCTGAACCCATGAGTCCAGCTCTCCCTGTATGGGCTACTTCCTTTTAATCTCATTTATGACAACAGAATAGCAACCTTCAGAAAATCCAGCAAAAGTAAGAAATGCAAACACAGGTAGCCCCCATGTAAGAGAAAGACTGCTTTTTCCAATGCTGTTCTGGGATTGGGTGCCACACAGGGCCCAGCACCATACAGCAGAGAGAACACACACGGGGCAGGGTTGGCTGGGGCACTGCATCCATGGGCATCCGGCCCACCACTGACATTCTGGGACCTGCAGGTTCTTCTCGCTGAGAACATATATACTGACATGTCTCTTCAGGGTTGGTCATGAGATTCAACACATGTCTGAGGAATTGAACACTAATGCATAGTAGATGCCCGATAAATGGTATCTATCTGTATGGGAGATTTCTTCATAAATGTCCCCACCACTCTACCAAAGGGGGGAAATCAGTAGCCAGGGATGTCTTTCACGTAAAAGAAATCCTAAATGTATTCACCAAAGTGTTTTGCAATATCGTTCCTAGAAGTGGAAAAGAAGTCATTTTTGCCAAGATCAGAGGAAGCTCAAGGCCCAAGTGTCCTGCTAAGGAAGTTGCAGTTTCAGGAAGTTTAAGTCATTTCATCTCTCTGTGTAACTCACTAGAACCTAATACCAGCTTATTTATCTAAAACCTGAGGATTTTGGAAGATAATAGAAATTGGATTATTTTTCTTTCTGAACTTGAAGCCAGAAAGTCTCAGTTGAGAGATGGAAAGCACCGGACTTGGGATTCTTGCTTTTGGTCTGACACCCAGGGTGCTGTATTATGGGGATAGAATCCAGGTCTGCCACTATCTACCTAGGTAACTTGGGTCAAACTTACCAACTTGGTTCTCACTCAGTTACCTTGCCTCTAAAAGGGAAAGAGTTGAGTGGGGTGATATTCGAAAAGTCTGATCGAGTTCTGAATGCAATATTTCTTTTGCCCCTCATCATCGTCTTGCAGACTCTGAGCAGGGCTGTACTCTGTTCACCCTGACTCACACTCTTTCTCCTGAACTTGGCCCGTGACCCCAGCTGTGACCATTTACCACTGCTCAGATACCCCATGGCCCTGACCATGGATCTGATAATGAGCCAGAGTCTTCTGGTCATCATCCTGATTCTCCTCCTCCATTACCATCCATCTCAGGGCCCATAACTAGGGTCAGATAAGATGATGGCACTTGATACTTTGTAACAAATTAAGCCATTGGTCCCCAGCCCTTGACTTACTAAAACCCAGGCCCCTCAGATCTGTGAGTATACCCATTTGTCATTCAAAGACCTTCCAGAGTAGACAACCCAGGGTTTCCCTTTGCTAACTTTATAGCAACTTTGTGTGGCCATGAAACGATTTCATGCAGTTCAGAAACTCCGCTTAAGTATTGTCTATGTTGGGGGCACCTGGATGGCTCAGCAGGTTAAGCCTCTGCCTGTGGCTCAGGTCATGGTCTCAGGGTCCTGGGATCGAGACCAGCATCAGGCTCTCCTCTCAGCTCAGTGGTGAGCCTGCTTTCCCCTCTCTCTCTGCTTGCCTCTGCCTACTTGTGATCTCTCTGCCAAATAAATGTGTTAAATCTTTAAAAATAAATAAAATACATTAAACCTTTGAAAAAAAAAAGTATTGTCTATGTTGTTAGATTAACTCCCCCAAACTGAGAAAAGTGTTTCTTATTTTTTTTAGTAATTTCTCTCTATATTTCTACATATATATAATCATCTGCAATGTAAACCCTGTGGAAAATCAGGAAACCAGAGTGGTAGTATTATTCTATGTGAATGTAGCTTTCCATTAGACCTACAGTTGGAAAAAAAAATCCTTTATCTCTGCCCAAAGCATCCATTTTCTTGTGATTTGAGTCTGAGCTAGAAATGCATTTTTTTTTTGTATTTTGGAAATTCAGTCTTTCTGGACTTTCATGGCAGAAGTCCACTTGCAATTCAAAATGCCACCAGCACCTCTTTCTGTCTTTCATAATTGATCTGCTTCCAAATTCAAAATTTAGTTCCAGCCTCACCAGTGTCTGGCAGGGGACATGCACCCTAAATCATGGCCATTCCTGTCATCTGACCCTTCCTCCCCCAGTCTGTTGGAAATCCCATGCAAGCATCTTCCACAAACCTGGGATCAAACAGTGTTTCCCACCCAAATTTGATTAAACGTGCCCTCCCTCGCTGCAGTCCATATGGCACCGAAATGCATGATTTTTCCAGACTCTGAGGTCAGACAGTGCCCAGACACGCAAATAATAGTCAAATTATACAGGAAGTTGTCAAAGGAGTCTGAACACAGACAGAAGCAACCCCTGACCCCATGACAGGTCAAAGGTCTGGTTCAAGTTTCTCCTTCTTAATTTATCACCACAGCAACATTAGAAACAGCTCTTTGAATGAAACCATTTATAGATTCCACTTTTTTTTTTTCTTATTTGGAAGTTTTTCTTTTACTGCAACTTGAATCTTCTAAATTACATGAACAATTTTCATCTGAGAAGGCATATTTATAATATTAAAAAAACTAGATTTTTTTTCTCTTTCTCAGAAACGGACCCAACTTGGGATATTTTTTCCTCACTAAATTTAGATGTAGACTTTTTTTTTTTCCTAATCAGAAAAGGCACCAATAAATATGACTGTCTGCCTAACGCACATCCAAACTTTGAACAACTCCCAGTGATCCTAAAAATATTTTAAGATCCACAGCAGGCTGTGAGAAAAATAAAAATAAATAAAAAAAAAATACAGTGAGATTCAGAGACATTGTCACCCAAGGAAGACAGAGAGGCAAGATTTAGAAAGATTCCCAAAGTCATCTTTAAAGGCCAGAGAATCTGTAGTCGTGTTCAAGAGTGAAGATGAACCTTAACGTTTTCTAAGGCTTTCTGTGTGGAAATAGCCCAGGTCTTCCGCTGCCCAAAGCAGAAGGAGCTGGAGAAGGGAAACCCAGCCATGTGATGTCACATCTTTTCTGGGTTTTTTTGGCTACCATCAGGACAGCGACCTCAGTAACTGAAAACACAAAGCTTCTGCATCTCCTCTTTCCTTGTCTGGAAATGGTTTGTAAATTGCAATAAATGAAGGCATCCACGGTCTTCCCTGGTACGGGGTCTGTTGGAGGAGATGGGCGGAGTTCTTGGTGCGGGCTGGAAAACCGAACAGTTAATCACAGCCCTCTTTTTCTCTGAGAAACACTGGAGGGAGAATACTCACATGGTGGATACACTCCAGTAAAGGACAGTCGCAAAACATGGAGGAGGAAGTGTAAGTAGAACCTATGCCCCACGGAGTCTGGCGTCTCAGTCAGTTTTATTTACTGATGGGCCGTGAGGGGCACCGAGTGGTACTCAGTAAATATTTGTTGAATGACTAAATCAGTGGACACCTTTTCCATCTAGTCAATTTTTTAAACATTAGGTGCTAGTAAACTATTTAGCGGGTATTAATGTCCTTCTGGCTTATACAAAAGGAGACAGCAAGCTAAATTCTACTCTACCAGACAAGAATTCCTTGTGTTGCAAATAACAGAAAATCAAATAATTAATCAAGCAAACAAATTAGGAAGTTGTTAGTTTCGCATCAAAATTGTAAATGTCAGCAGGGCAGTGTTGGAATAGCAGCCGCCTGACCATACCATATTTTTTAAAAGATTTTATTTATTTATTTGAGAGAGGGACAGAGCGGGTGAGAGAACGCAAGCAAAGGGAGTGGCAGAGGGAGATGGAGAAGCGGACTCGCTGTTGAGCGTGGAGCCTGATGTGGGGCTAGATCCCAGGACCCTGAGATCATGATGCACCCCACAGGCAGATGCTTAACAGACTGAGGCACCCAGGTGCCCCTTGACCTTACCATTTAAAACTCAGGGGTCTTTGCATCTTTCTTCTATTACATTTCAAGCAAATCAGCTATTGCTGCCTTGTTCTGAGATTGCTCTTAGAATCAACCGTCACATCCGTGTTCAAGGTAGAAAGAAGCAGAAATGATCGGAAGCAGTCACTTCGGTCCCTTTTGTCAGAGTCCAAAACCTTTCTCAGAAGTCCCTAGCCAGGGCGCCTCGGTGGCTCAGTGGGTTAAAGCCTCTGCCTTCAGCTCAGGTCATGATCCCAGGGTTCTGGGGTCGAGCCCCACATCGGGCCCTCTGCTCAGCGGGGAGCCTGCTTCCTCCTCTCTCTCTGCCTGCCTCTGCCTACTTGTGATCTCTGTCAAAAAAATAAATAAAATCTTAAAAAAAAAAGAAGTCCCTAGCCAATGTCAACATTTTGTCATTGATCTGAGTCTCCATGTGGCAGTCAGTACTGGTTTTCAATAGCTACCAAAAAAAAGCATGAGAAACTAGGTGGCTGAAAATAACAGAAATGTGTCGTCTCATAGTTCTGGAGGCCAAAGGTCCAAAACAAAGGTGTTAGCAGGGCTGTACTCTCTCCAAAGCCTCTCCCTAGAGGGTGCTTCCTGTCTTCTCTCAGCTCCTGGTGGCCTTTCTCTGAGCGCCTGGTGGGCATTCCTTGACTTGGGACAGCATCACTCCAGTCTCTGCCAGGGTCTTCACATGTCCATCCACACATCATCTTCTCTCTCCATAGCTGTATGTCCAAATTCCCCTCTGTGACAAGAACATGGGTCATGTTGGATTTGACCCGCTCTGGGTCAGTGTGACTTCATTGTGACTTAATTAACTTCCTCCTTAATAATTCCATTTCCAAGGGGGATCATATCCAGAAGTATTGGGGTTGAGGACTCTCACATATCTTTTTGGGGGACATGATTTAATCTTAAAATTTTACCTCTGCAAACCTTTTTAGTTTTTTTTATTTGTTTGTTTTATTTTGTCTTTGGTTTTGTTTTTATAGGAATGTGTGAAGGGAAAATGGAGATGGGAAACATTTTGGGGTCAGCCAAGGAGCAGTGTCTGTCTTGCCTCTTCCTGATCTGTAGGTGCCACCATAATAGATGACAAGTAAATGAGGACCATCAGGACAAGGATGATTCTCATGGATCTCCAAAACAATGTTCATCTCAGATACGTAGAGAATCACTATGATTATATCACACCACTCTGCATGCGTCTCTGAAGAAATCAACTTTGGACATTTGATTGAGAGTTCTTCATAGAGGAAGGGTCGAGATCCTGAGAACCCACCTTTTTTGGTGGTACCTAGAAATGTCTTTTGCTAATTGAGAGTAAACATGAAATAAGAAGTGGCTTCTTGTCTGAAAACTCCAGGGTCAAATCAGAGTGTGGGTGGAGGGTGAACCCAGAGTTACTGAAACAGAGACACTGGAGTGACATACTTAATTTATTAAAATGGATGTCTGGGCCTGAGAGATTTGGGATATTGGGGATTTCATCCTTTTCACCCATCCTCCAAAAACATTAGTTCACTAAATTTCTTCTGCAGATGAAAATTTATTATTAGCAATCTACTTCTGTAAGCCAGCAGGCAGATTCATATTGTCACACTAAAGCTATCAGGCATTAAGTGTGGAACTTTAACATTCGCAGGATTTTATGATTTTATGGTTTATCTTTGTATCAGTTAGCTAATGACGCAACAATGTGTAAGGAACAACCACAGAATCTCAACAGGGTATAATAATGAGCATCCATTTAAGTCAGGAGTCTGTCTATCAGCTGGGGGTAGGCTGGACACTCAGGCTTACAGAGTCTCATGCCGATGCTCTTTCCACGGGCTCTCTCTCCTTTATTTACAAAGTAGGTGTTTACACCATTCCCAGAAGAGCAGCAGGCAAATGGATATGCAGAGGAGAAGTCTGAGAACCGCTCTGAAAGCCTAAGGATGCCACTCTGTGAAACATTCACTTGTAAAAGCACGAAGCCCATTTCCTAGAGATGTCAGCATCTTTTCCAGAGCCTGGGTTCTGTGTCCCACTCTGGGATGTCCAGGCTGGCGACATGGAACCACAAACTGTAGTCAAGAACAGAATCAGAGTGGCCCTAATCTTTGGACTCAGCAAGGGAATAGGAGATTCCTAGGGTGGAAATTCCAAGTGTCTCGGTGATGCAATTTCGGGAAAAAAGTGTGTTTTCTATGGTTTCTTCCCATTCTACAACCCAGGCTCCTGTATTTAGGGCCCTGTGCAATGCCCTCTTGCCCATAGGTTTCTGGTTTCTGTTTTCGCCCCCTCTTGGCCAATTAGTGGAATTGCTACTAGGGTCACATACATAGAAGTGCAAAGCAAAACCTGGTATGAAGCCTTCTGAGTCCCAGGGATGAACTGAAATGTAAACAAGGATCTTCCCATCCTTTTCTGGCTGTGGTTGCTCTTCTCCTCACTGTACCTGTTTATTAGAATAATGGGAAGACCTTTTGTTATTTATTCATTCATTCAGTCAGTCATTGTTTTGTTTTGTTTTTTTAATTTAATTTTTTCAGTGTTCCAAGATTCATTGTTTAAGCACCACACCCAGTGCTCCTTTTAACAAGGCCAATTCAGAAGAAGAAAATGGATTTTGAAATTGGGAAGACCTAGGTTTGAATTCCAGCTCCACCATTTGCCAACTTTGGCAAGTCTTTGGACTCTCTAAACACCAGGTTCTTCAACTGTAAAATGAGAATACTTATGCTAACCTTGAGGGTTAGTATAGGAATTAAATAAATGTATAAAACATGAAGAATAGTATTTGGCACCCAGGAGGCTCCATAAAGGATTTGCTTAAGAAGGACAGAACATAAGACAAGGATAGAGGGAGACATGGAAGGAAGGAGGGGACCAAAAAAAGATAAGAAGAAAAGAAAAAAAAGAAGAAGAAGAAAGAAAGAAGGAAAAAAAAAGTTAACTTAGGATAATAGGATAATAATAATAGGATAATAACTTAAGAATAATAATAAGCAGCACCTCCCCCACCATCAACAGCTGCCCCTTCCATTTTCTGCACCTCACCTTGGTCAGGAATGGTCGTCAACTCAGCTAATGTTCCCACAACAAATGGTAAATCAGATTTGAGTGTAGGAATGGCACCGTTTTGTTGTAATGTTATAGCCTTTAGGTTGTTTTCCCTGAAATATGTTTGGAAATGAATTTCCAAGATAAGTGAACCCGTCTTTTTTAATTTAGATTTGGAAAAAATTGGGTCCAGAATAGAAGTAAGACTTGCTAAAGCTGGTGAATGCCTGAGCTGGGTTTGCAGCCCACTGCCCTTGAGCTGTAATCCTGTTCTAAAATTTTTTCACTGCACTTCAGCATCACCCCTGCCAACCTTATCCCCTCCCAGGAAGGTTCAGGGTACAGAAGCAGGCATTGGTGCTAGAGGCTCCTCCCTGCTGAACTGGGTGTCCCCAAGGTCCCCCTCAGGGGCCAGCTTTGGTGTGGAGATTCAATAGGTAGCCAACTCTTTCACATGCTCTTTCCCATTGACTCCTCATAACATACATGATGGATTCTGATTCCATCACCCCTACTTCAGAGATGAAAGTCCATAAGACACACAGAGATTACATACCCCAGTTTATACCAACACAAAATAACACAGGTAGCAAAAATGGAGCTGGCACAGCAATGTGTGGCTTCAGCCCCCCCAATATCATGTCCTTTTTGAACAATTTGTCAGTATCCCATTGTTTCCCTTCTATCTATCTATCCAGTCATCATTCATCCCTTCAACCAGTATTTATCGAGTGCTTACTCTATGCCTTCACTGCTAAAGGCTCTCAGGTATAGCAGTATGTAAACTAGAGCATGTTCTTGGTCATCCCAAAGTTCATGTTCTAGAGTAGAAGACAAGTAATAAAATAACTGAATTATATCAAGTATTTGGTAGTAAGTACTAAGAGGGACAAATAGAACAGAAAGAGGGACATTGGTCAAGAGTGGAAAGATAAAGATACCAGAAAAAGCCTCACGTAAAATACTGTGCTGAACTCATCCGTCTCTCCCTCCACCTCTCCGTCATCCATTCTTTCACTCATTTATTCATTCAAATACCCCTTCATCCATCATCCTCCCATCTAACCGGTTGCCCATCCATTTATACAGAAATGTACACATTCAATATTCTACTCGCTATCCGTTGGTCTATCCGTTCATCTACTTATCCAGAAACTGATTGGTTCATTAACTCTCTCATTCATCCATTCATCTAGTCATCCCACCACTTTTTATTTCTCCCTTTATTTGTTCAGATATTCATTCATAATACAGATATTCATTAAAATTAATTATTATCCTTCAGCACTAAAAAAAAAAAGGAAGAGTGAGCAAGGCAGTCAGAATGGAAATTGCCCAGGCTGTCTCTAATTGTAAATTCTTGACTGTGTTTTGTTTAAGTATTCATGTCCCTGTAGAGCCTCCCCTTGGACCGTGAGTATTGACTCTGAGCTCCAGAGAGCAGATAACAGTGTCAGGCGCCTTATCACAACCTAATACTACTAAAAGGATGCTATCAGGCTTCACCTTGTCACCTTGAACCAGAAATGAATAATGTGCACCTTTCACAGTTAATATTCATCCAGATTGTTTCCATATATCATTTACCAAAAGGTATAGCTTCTGGTCTGGGTCCAAGAGCTTTGGTGCAACGGTGAAGGGTGTCATGACTTCAGGGCAAGATGCGAGGGCTAGTTCACACTTTGGAGTTCAGTTTGCCCATGTAACCCCCAAACAGAGCATGGGAGAGGTAGATTTTTAAAAAGAGCCAAGTAAGGAAGACTGACAACAACCAGAAGCAGGATGAACACCACATGGAACAGAGCTCTAACTCATACACGAAGCTGACACCACTGGCTGCTGGCTTTTAAGTCGAAGCAAGCAGCAGCGGGTAGGGCTTCAAATCTTCAGGAATAGTATCTTTTCTTTAACTCAATATATTTACAAGTCATCATTTCAGCATGTAATCAATATCAACATTACTGATGAGACATTTCTTATTCTTTCCCTTGCACTAAATCTTTATATGCCAGTGTGTGTCTCACATATACGGCAGGTCTCAACTCAGACCAGCCACACTGAAGAGCTTGATGGCGAGCGTGGCCATTGGCTATCACTTGAACATCACAGTCCTCAAGGGTGGTTGGTGATGATACTAGGGCCAATGGGCGTAAAATATAGGGAGTGGAGAGGAAGGACACATTTTCTCTCTTGTCAGTAAGGAAGAACCCCTGGACACGGACACAGAGCTAGTCACTTAATTAATGTCATAATGACCTTGAGAAGTAGGTATTTTTTTATTCCATTTGTAAACATGGGGGATCCTCGGCACAAAGTGATTCAATGTCTTGACCCAACAGTATTGTTAGGAAGTAGGTACATGTGAACTTGAATCCAGGATGCTGAGGTCCTGTTCTTCAGTAGGCACCACTGCCTCCCCGACTATTAAGCTGTTTAGAAGGGAAGCTTGTGCCCTATGTGACTCACAGCCCAGGACGTTTTTCCCTTTCTGCCACGACTTCCTGTCTTTCACAGTGGGAGTGGAGCCGATCCTTTCCTATTGCTGCCACTTAGCCATCTGCTGCCGTCACCTCCTCCTGCCTTCTTTTCCCTGGTTCCTGTGCTCCAGGAGCCACTGGCTCTGAATATCCAGTGTTCCACCCTCCTATCTGCCCTCAGGCCCCTTGCTAAGGCGTGCATCATTTCTCCAACATTTAGTGCACAATGACAGACAAATGGATCCTTGGAGCTGCCACCAGGAAACCAAGACCCAGACATTAAAATGAATTAAGAAAAAAAGTACCCTGTCATTTTCCTTGTTGCTTCATCAACCCTCCAGTAAATAACCAGAAAGCACTTAGCAAGGACACAAGCTTATAGTGTAAATAATAAGACCCCTTTGTCACTGACAAAGCTCCAGAAGCCAAGCTGGAGATACTGCTTTGAGGAGAGGTGAGGGGTAGGTAGCCTGGCTTCCTCACTTGCTCCTCTCTGCACAGATGCACCCCTGTCTGGGTTTCCTCATCAGTAAATAGGGCTAATAGTCCCCATGTAGCTTATATGCAGAGGTGATACATTGCTTTATTGAAGCTAGTCATTTTAGTCAGATTATTTTATTTATGCGTTTGTCCATTCAAAAGACATCTCTTGAACACCTGCAGTGTGCCCGACACTGTGTTATGCCCTGAGGACTCAATAATGTAAAATCTCAATCTGTTTCCCACTCCCTGCCCTGAACACGTAAATGCTACCAAAGCAGACACTGTGTCCAGTTGGTTCTACCATGCCTAGAACAGCAGTGTCCAGCTAGTGTGGACCCAATGTTATCAAAAGAACAAGATTCTTGATTTCAGATTGCTCATACTCCAAGTATGGGTGACAATCAGTTAAAAGTTCCTGTGAAGAGGGGCAGGGTGGAGAGACACAAGGGACTGGAGGCCCTGGAAACACAAAGCAAGGGTAGAATTTTGGAAATTTGGATTTGGATTCTTAACACAGGGAGCAGCATGTAAATATTAGCAAGTATACATTACCCGGTGCTTTAGAAATCATTGTTATTGTCTGTATATATTATCATTCTAAGAACTGAAACTTTGAAGAAGTGACTTATTTTTCCCACTCCAAACTTTTAGGTGAAAGGGGCAAATCCCCAAAAAGCTCCTAGGATTAGCTAATGTCCCTATTAAAATAGCCTCTGCCAGAGGAGACTCCCCGAAGCTTCCTTTGGACCGGGCCCACCCTTGACACACGGATGGTACCCCAGGACAAAAAACCTCGGAGCCCACACCCAGAGACACAGCAGAATTTCCAGCCTTCTTCATCTGACTGTTCTTACCAGTAAAGAAACTGTGAACCAGGCAGAGTCAGAGGATTGTCTAAGCCAAACCACGGGTTTCTCTTTGACTGGTGCTTTGCAAAGATTGATCAGAAGGGCGCGTACCCAGCCCAGCCTGGGGCAGCTGTCCTTCCGGCTCATCAGGAAGGCACTTTCCTCCTACCTTGGTGGAGAGAGCATAGAAATGAAGGGAGAGGATGGGAAAGAGGGAGGAGGGAGACAGAATCTGAGCAGAGAAGAGGGTCTGTGACCTGGAGGGAATGCAGGCAATAGAAACAGAAAGAATGCAGGGAAGAGAATAAAAGGACTTGGGAGGAAGGGCAGGGTAGGGTGATAGACATTAATGACCAGGAGGGAGACCCACCATTGAACTATGCATGATTACCTAGAAGATTTCCTTTTCTTTCCTTTACATATCTTGTGATATTTCCTCCTTGATGGAAATTGAGTAGACCAAGAGCATTCACTCTCTCACCTGAGAAAATATCTTTTATTTCAGGTTATAGAGAAAACATATATAGATTCAGAAGTTATTTTAAAAAATTATAACAAAGCCCATTCACCTGTTTCCATCAGGAAGGCTGCCCCTTTACTTCAAAAACATTTTTTTGACAGTTTCCTTAGCTTTCTTTATGCTTTCTGTATATATGTGGGCGTATGCACGTGTGTGTGTGTGTATGTGTGTGTGTGTGTGTATACATGTGCACTGTGCTGCAAAGGGGGGAAGCGGAGTTCCCAGTTAACATGTTCTGGATGTTTCTTGTCAAACTATGATGATCTAAATCTGAGATATACCCAGATCCAATAGTATAATTAATCTACGACCCACTCAACAAGGCTGTATCCCAGATACATTCTATACTGGGGCCTGGAATTTAAATTCACCAAACCTTACATTTGGACCTTAAAACTGGGTCAAAACCAAGAATGCTATCTTCTCAACTCTATCTAAGATTTGCCAATTAAATTTTTTTTAATCTAAATTTGGAAACAGGTCATTAGCATATCATTATTGATGCTACATGCAAGCTACTTTTTTTTCCCTCCAAGAAAAAAAAAAAAATAAATCACAGCATTTCCAGCATACATTTGTTAATATAAAAATTACCATATCAATAACACGTCATTATTTGATAGGAACTGCCCCTCTCAAAAGGTGGCAACTATTGTTTGGTCCAAATGTGCATGCTCTTGGTAAAAGCTTTTATTTATTCATGATTATGATTGTGAATTTGCAAGCCCCTGCTCCTACCGGTGAAGCTGTCCGTTCCCACCAGGGCTGACCACAGCCCTCCCTCCCACACTCACCACCCCCGCCCCGTCCCACGCTCCGTAACAGTGACCTTTTGACAAAACTGCATACTCAGGCGGGGAGGGGAGACAAAGGAATACATTTTCCGGTGAAGAGCTATAGTGAAGTTGGGCAGATGGGTCTCTGATATAAGCTCTTAATTAGGGCCGCAAGGCTGGTTGACCTCTCAGGAGACAAAAGGTGTGTTCTCAGAGCCTATGGGCTCACCTGCTCATGTGCCCTCCAGACCACTAGCAGGGCGCCTCTCAGAATCCACCCTGAGAATGCAGTTTGGGGGCTCGCCTTTATTCTGAGAAGGAAAAATCAGCACTTTAGCATACAATATTCTCAGCTGGCAGATGGGAGGGGGCGGGTTGTCACCTCAATAGAATCTGATCTGATGTTTAGGTAAGACTAGGGGACAAAGATGTAATTGTTCCAACATGGACCAGACAGTACAGTAATGGTGGCCTCTTGTTTGGGGGGAGGAGGGTGAAAGGAGGGTGGGGAGGGGGTGGGACATGAGGGACCAGCCTCACAACAGTGTTTGCTCTCCACAGAGCATCTGCCCTTGTCACTACCCTGAAACCTCCAACTACACAGTCAGACAAACCATACTGCCCCCATTTTCCAGAGAAGCAAACCAAGGCTCAGTGAGCTAAGAAGTTACCAATGCACAGATCCAGGGGACCAAACCCATACCCATCTGACTCCAAAGCCTACACCGACTGTGACCTATTTCCATGGGCCTCAGGTCCCCAGAGCCCCCTCCCCTAACACCAAAGCAATGAATCTTCCAGCTCAGGTGCCATTTCGTGTGATTGTGGGTATGTGCATGCAGGCCAGTGCCCATACCTACCTTCCAGAGAGGCAGGCACCAAGGCTCAGAGAGGTGACCTGCTTCTCCAAAATTGTATAACTGATACCTGCTAGAGTTGGAATGCATATCTAGGTGTTTTGCCTTTGTGTCTAAGGCTCTTGCTTCATCCCCCTATGCCTTCCCCCTTCTATTTCAGCGAGCATGGTAATCTGGTGCATAAAGCATTTGCCCGAGCCCACCCGGTTATTTTAACTCAAAAGGATGCTTATAACCCCGCAGAGATCTGAGTATTGCAGCCTTCACTGTAGATAGATGACCTGGGACCCTGTAAAGGTTAGGGACTCTCTTTGGACCACCCAGGTTCTTGAGAGCACAGTGGAGCCAGAGCCCCATTTCTCAAACCCCCCAGGTCAAAGCTATTCTTAGCACAGCCTGCAGAACTGAACACCTGTGAGTCAGGGCTCAGGCCACACGGACCTCATTGTACAGTTGCACACTGAAGTTCTTCCCACGGAGCCCAGTGCTCTTAATGGGGAATGGCTAGAGAGGGGAGTCAAGATGTTATTCATTCCCTTCTTTTCTTCCTCCCTCCTTCCCCTCCTTTAAAAATATATATATATATATATTAAAAAATATTTGAACTTACAGAAAAGATGCAAGAGTAATGCAAAGAATTCTTGTATGTCCTTTACCCAGATTCCCCAAGTTAACATCAACCACATTCTCTATAGACTGATGGACGGATAGGTAGGTAGGTAGATAGACAAAAATATAGACACCCATTATTAACTATTTTCCTGAGTCATTTGAGAGTGAATTACAGACGTGAGCTGCTTAACCCATAAATACTTCAAGGTGTGTTTCCCCAAAATGGATGTTCTTTTATGTCGCCATACCACAACGGTCCAAATCGGGCATGGCACTCAACCTAACCACACATCTTACTCAAGCTTCACCAGCTGTCCCAATCCTGCTTATTCTGCTGAGCAAAATGGAGTTACTTTTTCTGGCCAGGGATCAAATCTTGGACCCCACATCTCATTCAGTTGCCCTTCTCTGAAGTCTCCCTCCTCTGGCCTCATTCTACAGTCTGTCTTTGCCTTGCGTGAATTGACATTTAGAAGAGTATCAGTCAATTACTTTGCAGAATGGTTTTTAATCTGAGCTTGTCTGAAGTTTCCTGGTCACTTGATCTGGGGCACGCATTTTTGTCAGAATACCACAGAAGCCGTGCTATGCCCCCCTTGATGCATGGTACCGGGAGGCAAGTGACGTCAACCTGTCCCCTTACTGTTGATGTCGCTTTTGATTGCACAGTCCACCAGGTTTCTTCGCTGTGATGTTTCTCTTTCTTCCCTATTAGGTAAGAATACCTGGTTGTAAGATGCCTTGAGGCTATGCAAACACCCTCTTTCTCTTCATACTTGGGTGCTTTTGTTATTTCTGGCCTGGATCAGTTGTTATCATGAAAGTGGCCAAGTGGTGACAGTTCAATTCCTCCATCTCTTTGAGGGTATTCTATGGTAAGAAACAGCTTTCTCTTCCTCCTTATTCACTCACCCATTCACTCCTTTATATTGGGAGAGGCAAGGGATTCATACTCACGCTTTCCTTCTTTCTTCCTCTTCTCTCTCTCTCTCTCTCTTTTACACACACACACACACACACAGAGAGAGAGAGAACTTAATACTCTAAATACTCTGGGGCAGGTGTCACTGAGGGCAGAAAATGAAGCTGGTGGTGAGTTTGGAAGTCTGACCCTGGACAGCGACACGCCGCAAGGAGAATGTGGAAGACCAGAGCAGCCAGGCCTGCTAAAAGCCCCTGTGATAGGGTTCGCTGTCTCTCCTGCCCTCAGCAGAAAGGCTTAAATATCTCCTTCTTGGACAAACAGATCAATACAAGCTTTTTAACATCTTCAATGAGAGCTCATTAATGCTCTCTGGGTGTCCTTCTGCAGCCAGCTGACCTGAGAGGAGCAGAGAAACCGAGCTGTAGACAGATAATTATTCCAGGGATAACACTTCAGATCAGCTCCTGGCAGAATGTGAATTGTTTTCCTAATTACTCAGGACAGCAGCTAGTAAGAGTGCAAACTAATTGAAAATACATTATGATTTATTTGCGTTTGCAAGGCGAGGCTGTGTGTTAGGTTAAATGCTCACAGACGAAGATGGGAATGTGGGGTTCCTCCCCTTTGCAGCCCACCCCTCAGACTCACAGTCCATCACTAAGGCCTCTCATCTCAATGATGTAAAGGAGGAGTTAGAACCCCCCCTTTTTTTCTGAAGTGTACAAAAGAGACGACAGTCATAAAGGCATTTTCAAAAGAATTGTGAGCAATCTATCTTTTGGGATTTATCCCTCAAGCAAATGGAATGACTGGCAGTTGGTAGCTGGCCCATACCATTTTGCCTAGCTCTGAATTGCTTTTATCAGGTGGTTTTGAGTTTGTGATCTCAGCTTTTCCTGAAAAGAGGGTCAACACGCCCTGTTGCAAGATTGCGAGGTATCATTGAGGGCCCTGTACACATCCTTTTATGAAATCCCATGGGAGAATCATTCTTTCAGAGTGTTAGACCAGACAATAGTCTCTTTGGTCTGAATAATGTTGCTTCTTTTGGACCATGAGAATCATGAACATGTTGCTCTTTTTGGCCTGGCCACCAGGAAGCTCAAGGCAAAAGGTTATTTTCAACTTGATTAGGTAGAACCTTATGCCATGCATTTCCATGGTAATGATAATTTTTAAGCATGGCTGGTCCCACTAATGATGCAAATATTATTTCTCCAGTCAAAGATTAAAGCAGTTTAAGTGAGTCGTGTCAGAGCTAAATCTAGAGCCCCTGTTCATGACAGATTATAACCCAAATCCATGCCTGTATCTCCAAAGGCATCTTGTTCACCTAGACATGGCCTAATGCAAAGGCTGACAAGATAATAAGTATTTCAGGTTTTGCAGGCTGTGTCATCTCTGTCGCAAATACATGATTCTGCCACTGAAGCATGGTCTCGGCCATGGACAATACCTCAGGGAATGAGTGTGACTGCGTTCCAATTAAACTTTATTTATGGGCACTTAAATTTGAATTTATTTTTCATGTGTCACAAACTATTATTATTTCCATTTTTCTTTTATTGACCCTTCAAGGATATAAAAACTGTTCTTAGCTGGTGGGCTTCAAAAAGCAGGCGGCAGGCCGGATGTGGCCCCTGGGCCACCGTCTGCCGATCCCTAGAAGAGAGAAACAGGTGGAATAAGAAGGAGAACAATGCATGCCATTGGAGATTGTGTCCTCCTGCAGAGGAGATACCAGAAGTGACTAATGTGTAATTTCGAGCTCACCAGAATTACAATGTAATAAAAATATTTTCTCCTTAGAATCTGTGATTTTGCAAGCCCATATCCACAAGCAGAAGTGAGGCCAACCCCATTTACTAGGACAGAGTGAGGGTTTGCACACAGACTGCATTTTGTAAATGTTGTCCAAGAAGCTTGTTTTTCTAAATTATTATTGTAATCCCATCCAAATAAAGGAGTCATTCTATTCCAACAGCGGCTATCATTGACAGAATGTCCTTAACTACACTGAAATTTGATAGATGGGAAAAAAGCCAAAGAAAGTTCTCTCTCAGTCATATTTTCTGTCACAGTCCCAATAAGACAACATACAGCACCACCAGCATCACCACAACCATACCTACCACCATTATTCAGTGTCACCATGACAATGATGATTGCCATCACCGTCCTTTCCATAACCATCACACCAGGACCAGCCCCACATCTCCTCTCTCTACTCAAGATGGAGAGACAAAATGGGACTCTGAAAGTCACTCCTAAGCCCATGAGGCTCTACCTGCCTCTCCTCTTCTCTATTTATAGCCTAAAAGCATATATCCACGTGACTGAATAATTACATGTTGATTTGCCATTCCAAGAGAAGAATCCAAAGGTGAATAATTCTTGCTTTCTGAAAGATTTATCTATTTTACAGAGAGAGAGAGAGAGAGAGAGAGATTAGGGGTGGAAGGAGAGAGAAAGAGAGCATCTCAAGCAGTTGAGTGTGGAGCCCAACACAGGGCTCAATCCCAAGACTCTGAGATCATGACTTGAACTGAAATCAAGAGTCAGATGCTTAACTAACTGAGCCACCCAGGCACCCCCAAAGGTGAATAATTCTATAAAAATGTGTCTCCTGATTCATTATTCATAATAATGAAAATGTTGTCAATAAAGACAGCAAATCGTTTTTTTTTTAATAATTTTATTTTTTATAAATATATATATATATATATATATATATATATATATATATATATATATATTTTCCCCCAGGGATACAGGTCTGTGAAGCTCCACGTTTACAAACTTCACAGCACTCACCATAGCACATACCCTACCCAATGTCCATAACCCCCCCCCAACCCCCCTCTGCCCAACAACCCTCAGTTTGTTTTGTGAGATTAAGAGTCACTTATGGTTTGTCTCCCTCCCAATCCCAACTTGTTTCATTTACTCTTCTCCTACCACATTAACCCCCCATGTTGCATCTCCTCTCCCTCATATCAGGGAGATCATATGATAGTTGTCTTTCTCCGATTGACTTATTTCGCTAAGCATGATACCCTCTAGTTCCATCCATGTTGTCGCAAATGGCAAGATTTCATTTCTTTTGATGGCTGCATAGTATTCCATTGTATATATATACCACATCTTCTTTATCCATTCGTCTGTTGATGGACATCTAGGTTCTTTCCATAGTTTGGCTATTGTAGACATTGCTGCTATAAACATTCGGGTGCACGTGCCCCTTCGGATCACTACGTTTGTATCTTTAGGGTAAATACCCAGCAGTGCAATTGCTGGGTCATAGGGTAGTTCTATTTTCAACATTTTGAGGAACCTCCATGCTGTTTTCCAGAGTGGTTGCACCAGCTTGCATTCCCACCAACAGTGTAGGAGGGTTCCCCTCTCTCCGCATCCTCGCCAGCATCTGTCATTTCCGGACTTGTTAATTTTAGCCATTCTGACTGGTGTGAGGTGGTATCTCATTGTGGTTTTGATTTGTATTTCCCTGATGCCGAGTGATATGGAGCACTTTTTCATGTGTCTGTTGGCCATCTGGATGTCTTCTTTGCAGAAATGTCTGTTCATGTCTTCTGCCCATTTCTTGATGGGATTATTTGTTCTTTGGGTGTTGAGTTTGCTAAGTTCTTTATAGATTCTGGACACTAGCCCTTTATCTGATATGTCGTTTGCAAATATCTTCTCCCATTCTGTCAGTTGTCTTTTGGTTTTGTTAACTGTTTCCTTTGCTGTGCAAAAGCTTTTGATCTTGATAAAATCCCAATAGTTCATTTTTGCCCTTGCTTCCCTTGCCTTTGGCGATGTTCCTAGGAAGATGTTGCTGCGGCTGAGGTCGAAGAGGTTGCTGCCTGTGTTCTCCTCAAGGATGTTGATGGATTCCTTTCTCACATTGAGGTCCTTCATCCATTTTGAGTCTATTTTCGTGTGTGGTGTAAGGAAATGATCCAATTTCATTTTTCTGCATGTGGCTGTCCAATTTTCCCAACACCATTTATTGAAGAGGCTGTCTTTTTTCCATTGGACATTCTTTCCTGCTTTGTCGAAGATTAGTTGACCATAGAGTTGAGGGTCTATTTCTGGGCTCTCTATTCTGTTCCATTGATCTATGTGTCTGTTTTTGTGCCAGTACCATGCTGTCTTGATGATGACAGCTTTGTAATAGAGCTTGAAGTCCGGAATTGTGATGCCACCAACTCTGGCTTTCTTTTTCAATATTCCTTTGGCTATTCGCGGTCTTTTCTGGTTCCATATAAATTTTAGGATTATTTGTTCCATTTCTTTGAAAAAAATGGATGGTACTTTGATAGGAATTGCATTAAATGTGTAGATCAGCAAATCGTTTTTAAATGTCCAAGTAAATAAGGAAATATCCATGTGGTGACTAGATACAGCTACCAAAAATGTTTTCCATTTAAACTCTTCTCCAAGAGTTTAAAATATTGAAAAATGCATATTATCTGGGATGGATTAAATTGTAAACAACGCATGGATGTTGGGTGCAGTTACAGGAAAAAATACGGAGAAAAACAAGAATAGAATAAAACACACACTATAGCGCTAATAGTGGTTTTGACTGGGTGTTGCATTTACAAGAGATTTAATTTTTATGTTTATACTTGACTACATGTTCCAGTTTTTCTCTAATGAGAAAGTATAATGCTTATAATTAAAAATATATTTTTTTAGAAAGAGGTAAATGAGCATTTTCCACTCTCAAAATCCAATTAAAAAAAAAAAAGTTACCTCATCTAAGAAGTCATCTCTGGTTCTGTTTGAAATTAATCCCACTTCTATCTCCTTTGGCTCTCCTGGAATACAGCTTGCACCTCTGTTAGACACCTTTGATGTCCTAAAATATACTTTTGATATCTGTATACATTTCTACTCCACTCAGTGGATTCTAGCCAAAAATGTCCCTTTCCTTCTCTCCTTCCTTCTTTCCTTCCTTCCTTCCTTCCTTTCCTCCTTCCTTCCCTCCCCCATATCTCTTCCCTTCACAAATATTTATTGAGCACCTTTTATAAGACAAGTACTATTCTAGACACCTGGGATATGTTGGTGAACCAGAAAGACAAGTGTTGTCCTCCCATAGAGTATATAAAATCCACGTTACACAGTCTAATCAAAGAGACAGACAAGACACAAATACATTATAACAGAATGCACGGCTGCCACCGCTGCTGTGCATTTCACTTTTGCCTGTAACCTCTCCCCTGCCCCCATCGTGGTCGTTACACAGGCCCCAGCTGGAAGGGTAGCACACTGATGAGTCCTGAGCCCTTCTCCTCAGCCACAGAGCTTGGGTTTCATGGGTCCAAGGGGGCACCCATGAGAACACCTGATCCCTTGTCTCTCAGGAGCTCCCCTGGGACCAGAGTGCAGGGCTGAGGTATGAACACCTGTCCACCAGCAGCTGGGCCAGATTCCCACCTCGGAGCCCAGACAGGCCACTTCCCTGCCTGAGGACAGCCTGAGGGCCAGTGCCTCTCAATCCTATTACAATGTTTGATCAACCAGCCCTCCAGGGTAGCCCTTTGGCTACCTTGAAAACTTAGGGGAGTTCTCTGGCCACTTGGAGAGAAACATAACAGGATGTGCCTTTGACTGGTTGCAAATTCACCAACATCCTTCCTGCTAACAGCAAAATACTTGCTTCTCAGCTTTGGACAAGAAGCATGAAAACAGAGCCTTCCATCCCAAACCAGCTGAAATACCAAGTCTCATTAAAACAAAACAAACAGGGGCTCCTGGGTGGCTCAGTGGGTTAAAGCCTCTGCCTTCGGCTCAGGTCATGATCTCAGGGTCCTGGGATCGAGCCCCGCATTGGGCTCTCTGCTCAGCAGTGAGCCTGCTTCCCCCCATCTCTCTCTCTCTGCCTGCCTCTCTGCCTACTTATGATCTCTGTCAAATAAAAAAAAAAAATCTTTAAAAAAACAAAACAAAACAAACAAAACTTCAAAAGTCACCAACACGATTTATATATACATTCCACATCATCCCCAAAGGATTTGCCAAACCTTTCAGAAGAAACATAAACCAGAACAACAAGATAGAAATACGTTAAGAATTTAGGAAAACCGGAAAATTTTGCAGGAGAAATAGTATTACACCGGAGTAAAGTTAGTGCCCAAAACTAGGCCCTGGATCTTTCCCAGAAGTCCTGTAGGGCCCTGGTTTTTCCAGATGGAAGCAGGATTCATTCGTTACCTGACTCCCAGCGTTCATAAAACAAAAGAAATCATTTCCTTGGAGAAGTCCTGCCCTTTCTGAAAAGAGGACTGAGGAAGTCCTTCAAGGTCTCCACAAATCTATCTGTAACAACCACAGTCTTGTGTACGGGGAGCAGCTTCTCACACCACCGCTCAGACAGGGCTGGGGCAGGGGGTCTGTGTGGCACTTGGGGCCAGTTCCTATACGGAAGAGCATCCATCAAAACTGTTTTGTGAAGGTTCCAAGCAACTCTGTGCAGAGACACCGCACTTGGAAGGGCTGACCTCAGGCAGGAATGAGTTCCGACATCCTGGACCAGTGATAGGGACAGTTGATTCAGAAGGGTCTGGAGTCAGGGAAGTGCTAGCTATCTGCAGAAAGCATTCTTGATACCACCATGTTGGGGATCCTGGGAATGCTTCACATGAGCTAACAGGCAGACCAGTCCTAGAACACAGCATGGAACGCAGTTGACCTGAATTGATTTGTGTTGAATCAAAAGAAATAGGACGTGACAGTTTACCTTTAAACATGCACATCCATTCATTTGTCTTTCTCATTCAAGTAAGGTACCGGAAAAATAAGGTTCTTATTCCCAGTGCTGGGAATAGGTGCCCCACACACTGCAGAATGCACTCAACTCTTTTTGGAAGGCCTACTGCATGCTGATGTCATGGGGGAGGCAGAGACCTGGCAGCACCAAGTTCTCAGTGAAGGACACTGGCTAGAGAAGTAAGAAGCTCAGAGAAGGGAGGAGAAACTTAGACTTCCGGACTGACTGACATCAACATTAGAGATAAGGTGCCTTATTCAGAGAAGTTGACTGAGTGGCCCAAAGACGTCCAGTAGGCAGACAAAACCTAGCAAGAGAGTTGGAAGTCTTCCTGACTCAAGCCAGGGTCTTTGTAGGAAACAGAGGAAAGGCTCCGTCATGTCCTTCAACTCGGTGCCTGGAACAGCATTGGGCATACTCCGTATGTCTGCTCACCCGCTCCATGAGACAAGCCCAGAAGCTGGGGCTCAGAGGACTCTGTCTACAAATGGCAGAGCTGACGTTGAATCCATGCCAATGTATTTGTCAGAGCTGAGAATCTCACTCCCAGCACCCTGTGTAAGACAGATTTCTGCAGCCTTTCTTCCTAATACCAAAAGACTCAGGGGTGCCCGGGTGGCTCAGTCAGTCGAGCATCCAAGTCTTGATGTCATGGAATCGAGCCCTGTGTCTGGCTCTGTGCTCAGCAGTGTTCTTGTCCCTCTGCTCCTCCCCCTGCTTGTTCTCTCTCTAATAAATAAATAAAAATCCTTAAAAAAAAAAGAAAGAAAGAAAGAAAAGAAAAGAAAAAAGAAGACTCAGGCATCCAGATTGACAAACAGGCTATTACTCAGTGACTTGATCTCGGACTGGCAGTGGGCTCTGAGGAAAGTCCACTCTGCGAAGAATATTCCTCCAAGGACCAGAATTCTCTCATTTCCTCAATTCAGGATGTGCTGAAGAAACATCTTTTCTATGACTCTTTCTCTTATTTTGTTTCATTCTTTCGTTCTCCCAATAGGCCTCCATCAACCCAGGCCCCTCCCTGGGGATGTGGCATTTCTTCAGGAAAGGGACAACATGGGACAGTTGGTTGGACATCCATGCCCTTAGATTTCACTCCCTCCTGCGTGACTTCTCTGGGATGCTGTCATGGAAGACGGCAGGCCATCATTTGGACTGCTCACTCCCAGCTGGAATGGAGCAAAGATCTTAAGTCTATAGGAAGCAGATGCCGACTTGGAGTCTGGGAACAAGATGCCTTTGATGGGGACATACCTGGGAAAGAAAGGGAGAGGAGGCAGGTGAGCAGACCCACAAGCTGCAAGGGATGGGAATCCAGCAAAGCAGCAGCCAGCCCTGTTCTGGAAGGAGCACTGTTTCTCAGGGACAGAGACCAGGGTGGCAGGTGGCCAGCCCCACGTACCTCCACCAGTCCCCATCACCAGATGTGGGCTGTCTCTGGAAAGGCACGTACCTGGGTCTGAGAGTTGGGACTGTTTGCTGGTCCCTTCCTGCCAGGGCTCTCTGGGGAGCCCGTCTCTCTATCTATGCAGATATTCTCACACATTATTTTATTTAATTTTTAATTTTTATTTTATTTAATTTTCACCACAACCCTTGGGGGTGGGTAATATTGTCCCATGTTATAGAGGACCGATTTGAATCCTGGCCTGTGGTCTCACAGAGAGAGGAGGTGACAAAACCAGGTTTTGACTCTAGGTCTGTCTCCAAAGCTCCATTCTGGATCAGGTGCCCCAGAATGTCTCAGTTCCAGATGTACTGAATAGATCTTGTGTCACAAAGATGCTGGTCTCCTTCATCATGCCCTTGTGAACAACCTACCCTACTTTCTCCATACATGTGCATCTTAGTCCCAGTAGAAAATGCCACCCATTTGAGAAAGGCCTCCCTTTTGCCTCTCTGTAGGGCAGTTGGTGGGGAGGGAATCATCATTCATGGGGAGTAAGGTAGACAGAGGAAACCCCGAAAACATTTCTCCAATAGCCCAGCCCCTCCTCAGACAAACCAAAAAAAATTCTTCCTCATTACCTTCCACCTCCAGGGATCAGAAAAGGATTATTTTTTTCCTTTTGTTTCCCAAAGGAGCAGTTACCTGTGTCCCCGTGTCTGAGTGAGGCCCCTGTTGGTCTCAGAAAGCCCCAAATTTCTCCCTTTTGAGGAACAACAGACAGCTCTGTCTCCTGGACTTTCTGGAGACAGGAAGATGGGGCCCAGAGAGACCCAGTCCTTTTTGGATTGGGGAATGGGGCCCCGTGTGTTTTTGCTAACGCCAGGTTAACTGTCTCTCAGCCTGCAGTGCCGTGCCCAGAAACACCCCTAGATCACACCAAGAGCCTAAGTAAGCAAGCAAATAAATGAATAACCCTCAGTATTGCCCCCACGTCGCATAACGGTAGATTTATTCTCAATGTCGGCTTTGCCGAGCACCTGTCTCGAACAGCCTTATCACCGTGTGAGCCTGTATGGGAACCAACGTGCCCAGCTGTCATAGCACACAGCCTGCGGCGTCTTCGTATGAAAATAAGGCAGGCGGCACCTGATTGGGGGAGAATTTTTAATCTCGACAATTTGTGTCTAATTTTGGGGGTGACCACACTGCCAGCTCTAGCAATCCAGCCCTCCTTTGAGGTCGACACAGGCAGCAGCTGCCACAGCCTCGACATTTCCTTTTTTTATTATTATTATTATTTTTCTAGAGAACAAGGAGAGGGAGGAGGTCTGGGAGGGAGAGGGGAAAAAGGAGGAAAAGAGAGAGAGAGAGAGAAAAAAGCGGTGCTATTTCCGTCGCATTTTCAAATCCTGTTTTAGTGCAAGAATTTAATTATACATATTTTCATCATTTCTTATATTCTGACATATTAATTAAGGATGCTTTAATTCAGCTTCCGAGCACCGTTGGCTTAGCCTGTAAAAACATTTTACCGTTTTTGTGCAAATAAAAATGAAAAGGTAAAGGTAGCGCCACTCTTGGTTGTTGATACATGGGTGCCCCCTCCCTCCGCCACTCTCCTCCTTGTCGCTGAGAAGTGGGGATCATTGTTATTTTATAAATTAGGGGATGGAACCCTGCCCGGCTCCTGCTTGGCAGGGGCTGGTCCTGCCCAGCAAACTGACCTCCGTAAGCTGGCCGCTCCTTGCAGATGTGGCCGGCAGTCAGTCTCTCCAGGCCCAGGACAAGCCATGAGGGCAAAAGAGCAGGGGATCCTACCGGGGCATCTGAAGAATAGTCCGTCTTGCCCCCAAGGGGTTGGGGGCTGACCCAGTGTGTTTGCATCTGCAAATACCCAGTCCTCTTCATGCCCTTTATCTTTAACTCAAGAAACCCTCAGGGTCCATATCCTTATGCCCACTTCGCTCACAGTTGTCCCGAGGAAACAAAGCAGTGAGGTCCCAGGATGATACCACTGTGACCCCATCCTGATGAAGAGGGGCCATTGAAGGTTTCCTGGGGAGACAAGTCTAAACTGAGAGGGGAGGGGCAAGGGCATCGGCTCAGACCAAGCCAGTGGGTCCAGGTGCCATGAAGGGGGTTCAGGCAGAAATGTACAAGGTTTGAGCTGGGAGGAGCAGGCACCATCTGACATCCGGTTGAAATTTGCAGGGTCACCCCAGGAAGAGGAAGGTGGAAATCCGTATGAGGAGGATAGAGCCTCAGTAGCCCACAGGGCTTTGTGAGCCCCTCAAAGTTATGGGTCTTTCCCAAAAAGTAACGACAAACCACTGGGGAGCTTCAGGTGGGTGTGAGGTTGTCAAATGTGTGCTCCCAAAGATCACTCTGACTACCACTCAAAATCATGTCTTTCTAGTTGCTGCACAATAGAAATCCTTTTAAACCACCAGTCTCACAATTTATTTGTTTCTTGGTGTGTATCTACATATATTTAAATTTTATCAGATTCTGTGTTCTGCATTTTTGCTTAGGAGGGTGGCTCAGAGGACACAGAGAGGGAAGCCTCAGATCAAAGCTGAAATGTGTGTGCAATCTGGAAATTCAGGGTCCACTCTATGCTGACTTTAAATGACCAAACCTTGTTTTATCTTTCCTAGCATAGAAGCCCAGCCTTCCTTTTCCTTCCCTCTTGCCTTCCTTCCTTCCCATTACTTATCTTTGCCAGGATGATGGTAAAAAGTTCGTCAGGCATAGGATTTCAAGCCTAGCTAGGAATTTGAAAACGTAAACATAAAGAGGGATTTCTAAACAGAGGTAATATTGCACACAGTTTCAGCAGGTCTGCCAAACTTCCCAAAGCCTCCATTGGTCCTTGGAGCTCAGGTTAAAAGCCTTTCCCTGAGGACGCTGCTAGTCTGGATGCCTATAGCTCTAAGGCATCTCTGTGTTCCCCATCTCTTTGTGTACCTCCTAATCCCTGGGTACCCCAGGTTCCCAGCATCGTCTGGTTGAGGGACTCAAGCTCATTCCTTTTGTCAGCTTTTCTAGTTCTGGTTATCAGGAACACAGTTATGAGAAGGGGGGTGGGAAGGTCGCTGTAGAACCTTGCACGGGCAACAGATGTGAGCATGATCATTCTTGCCCCTTCCCTTTGCTCTTCAGGTATCACCCTCCTTCCCTCAGTGGTACCCCAAACTCTCTTTTTCCTCCCGACTCTGGGACACCTGCTCATTCACACTGCTAGGGGCCAGGGATCCAGCACTGTCTGGTTTGTCTGCTGTGTACTCTTGGCTACCTGGACAGCAGGCCTCCTCAGCTAAAGGGATCTAACAAAGTCACAAGCAACCGTGTACTACAGGAGAATCCAGGGATGGCCATCCTTCCAAACGAGGGAGTTGTTCAGCTTTGCAATTTACAGAAAGGACATACTACCTTTCCATTCCCCAGCCACCTCCTCGGAGCTTACTGAAAATCTAGGAGAATACTCCATCACCCTCCCCCAAATAAGTGGGAGTTCTTGCCTCCTCCAGGGGACAGGCATGGTATCGAGGAAGCTCCCCTGGGGAAGGTGACACTGACAAAGCTAGAAAGAGGGGATAAGGAGAAGCTCCAGATCCTGGGGATGCAGGTGGGCGGCAGGTCAGAAGGCCCAAGACATTCACTATATTGTGCAACCATTATGCCATAAGTCATTCACTTTAAGGTGGTTAAATTTATGTTATGTGAATGTCATCTCAATTTTGCAAGCTGTATTTTCTGGGTAGATATATTTGGAAAAAAGAAAAAGAAAGAAAGAAAGAAAGAAAGAAAGAAAGAAAGAAAGAAAGAAAGAAAGAAAGAAAGAAAGGGAGGGAGGGAGGGAGGGAGGGAGGGAGGGAGGGAGAGAAAGAAGGAAAGAAGGAGAGAAAGAGAAAGAAAGAGAAAGAGTGGAAGGAAGGAAGGAAGGAAGGAAGGAAGGAAGGAAGGAAGGAAGGAAAGAAGGAAGGAAGGAAGGAAGGAACAGAAAGAAAAATGGCATAAGGAACATAGAGAAGAGAGAAAGGGTCTTCCATGGAGAAGGGGTGAGAGACATGGGCACCTGGGCTTTGCCCACCCTGGGGCACACCTGCCTGTTGGGGAGCCCCTCCCATGTCCACTTGTTCCTGTCCTGCAAACATATCTGCTGTTCTGATATGACCTCTCAACTCACAACCACTGGATATCTTTCTGGTTTTCCCTGATCCCATTGCCCTGATGCTTCTGCCCAATAGAATCTCCTTATTTATCACCCTTCTTCTGAGCCAGAGTAAGTGAGCTTTTAGACCAGCAGACCCCTTTGGGGACCCATGGCCAGTGCCAGCACAAGGGAAAGCTAGCAGTATTCACAGCCTGTGCCCAAACCAAACTATCTCTAGCATCGCCATCCAGATCCTAACCATGCTCTCCCATCTTTCCTTGGATATGTTTGCTTGTGACCCACCTCCAGTCTCTCTTGGCAACCTCCAGCTTGAGGCTCTTCCATAGGAGAACTTCCACATGGACCTGATCTCACATCTGGTTTGCACTGGCCATGTCCATTCACACTCGGGACTCTACAAAGAGCTCATTCTATTTGTTCTGATGTGGCACTGTCTTTTCTTAAAGGGTTGACCAGGGCACCAACCTGCATGCAAAGACTCATCCCAGGAAGCCGTCTCTATTACTGGCATAGTCTCTGCAATAATCGGAAACAAGGAGAATTGGTAGCTCATTCCAAAATCACTAGAGAGAAGTCCCAGAAGCTCTGAGTAGCGTGGCCTTTGTCTGAAACATTCTAGCAATTTGTGCTTCCATGCCCTCCTCACAGTGGCTCCAGTCCCCTTTGCCAAGTTGATTGGTCCATGGCAGTGACTCTGCTCTAGAGGTTGCCATCCATGGGCTGGCCAGCTGTGAGGTGCCTCCATGAGATCACCACAGACTGAGTGTCTCCCACCTCTGATGGAGTCTGAACCAACCAGAGCCCTTTAAGGAGAGGATTTGGTATGGATTTCCAGAGAAAAGCAGTTGGTGGAAGGAGGCAGGGGCCACAAAGGCGGCAACAGAGGGGGACCAAGGCGACAAGATGGTGGAGCCCCAAGTGAAGAGAGCCAGGAAGACAACCAGGACCTGAGCAGGAGCTTGCCCAAAGGTACCACAGCCTTGCAAACCTGCCTGTATGTGGGCTCCTGCTTTCTTCCTTACTTGAAACCACACATGCTGGAAGAAGAGACCTTTGTTGACAGAATCAACATGAGTGTGTCTGTTTCCTGAAACCCCAAAAAGCCAAGCTGGAATCCTGTAGGCAGAACCCACTTAGGAGCCAAGGAACAGTACATGACAGTCTTATCCGAGAGAAAGGAGAGAGCTGGTATGCAAGATAGAGCCAAGAGACAGGAACAAAGGCCCCAAGTGGACAGACAGACTTTGAGACTTGACAAGGACACCAGTGAAGTACTGTAGAGGCCTGGCCTGGCCTGGAGGTTCAGAGCCCAGGTGTTCACCCACACCAAGTCCCTGAGGCCCTGGATTTGGAGAGAGCTTCTTGTTGGCTGCCTCTGGTTTGAACACAAACCTCCGAGAGAGACAAGCGTGAAAACTAGTCACCTCATCCCTGGCCCGCTGGCAGACCATTTATGAATTATACCCTCCCTGTGAAATCTGAAGTAATCTTGACTCTCTTAGACTTCCTTAATATACTATGATTCAAAGCCAAAATGAGGTTTAAGCCGCTGATAGCACGTCTCGAACCACTCTGGGAAAGCATGGCTGTGTGCTGCTGCTGGAACACTGGCAAAGGGGGATTAGGAGTCTCGGCTGAGTTCTGCCGCACCAGCTCTGGGTTACTATTAAGAGGGACGGATTAATATCAAGTTTCGGGGATCTGGTTGCTCGCTGATACTGCTTAATTATCCAGATAAGTGATCGGTATCCAAGCATGAGTGGCAGACAGATCTCAGAGCCATCATCTTGTCTTTCCTTTCTCTCTCCGTTCATTTTTAAAAGAAAGAATTTATTCATTTAAGTATCTCGGGATTTTTTTAAGTGCTCATTAAACTTGAAACATAGACATCAATGTCGGCTGTGTTTTTTGTTTTGTTTTGGTTTGGTTTGGCACATGACAGAGGAGAAAGGATGGGATTTTCAATAGTCTGCTCCCCGCGGCCTGTCCATTTATTCCAGATTCTTTCTTAACATTCAGAAGGCCCCTGTCTATGAGACCCTTCCCTTCCTCTCCTTGTGGAGAGTGGGTCAGCCACTCCTCAGGCTCCCATCACAGACTGGGAGCATCTGCTCTCCCACCGGTGGAGGCTAGGGCAGCCGGGACAGACTCCTGGGCGGGGGAGCCCGCCCCACTGCCTCTTAGCCTTCTGTATTGACTTGTAATTTTATCCCATGAAGACTCTTTCCCCCCCCACCCCGTTCTCTCTTGCTCTGTCTTCCCGACCCTGCTGCACTTGGGTTCATTGTATTACTTCTGTCACCCTGATTAGTGCTGTCTGGCTCAAGGGGCCCCCACCTGAGGCAGGGATTAAGGATCAAAAGCAGACCAAATGGAGCTGTAGGAGCTGCTCCTTGCCTTGCCTGTAAACACTATTTAGGTCTCTGACTCTGACCCATCTGCTGCTTAGCCGGGTCAGATGCACTATCTCTTAATTAGGTCCTAACTATCCATCAGGCATCCTGCTAGCGAGACACCACCAGGACCCCTGCCCTGGGGAGACAGCCCCTCCCCTACTTGGCACCTCATGCATAGCTTCCCACCCCCGCTGCTGTTCTTCTGCCCTGCTGACTGTTGTGTTGTATTGGACACAGCACACCAGCCAGTTTCTAGTACCCAACAAAGCTGACACTTCTGCCTAGAATGGTCCTTCTCTTTGAGAGGGCCACTCTTCCACATACTTAAGTACAGCCAATGCTCCCATCTTCCACTGTGAATCAGGCTTATGTGGAACACATTTAAAAACTCCGGTGCCCAAGCTCTATCCCTGAAGGATTCAATTCAGTTGGTCCAGGGTGGGATTTGGGCATTGGCTTTTCTACATGCTTTTCAGATGTTCAGGTGGAGATTCTGAGCAAGGGGTCACCCTCTCTCAAGAGATCAGGCCAAATTTCCTTGTGGGTCTCTGGCAGAGCCCTGTCCTTACCCAGAAAAACATGAATAATCCTTATAGCAGGTGACAGTGATTGAGGCCATAGCTCCATGAAGTGTCACCCTTCCTCTCCAAGGCTTTGCACAAGTGGCTCCCAGTGCACCAACAAGGAAACTGAGGCCTGGAAAGGTGGGTGAGACTGCCATTACCTGTGTGTGCAGGGGCCCCTCTCTAGAGCACACAATTCCCTAGGGCGGGGATTATGTTTTAAACATATTTTCATCCCCATCGTGGGTTCAATTGTGACATCCAAAAGATCGGTCCACCCAGAATCTCAGAACATGACTTTACTTGAAAGGTCTAAGCAGATATAATTAAAGTCAAGATCTCCAGATGTCTGTCCTGAGTTTGGGTAGGCCCTAGGGCCAATGACAAGTCCTTACAGAAGAATAGACAGAGAAACAGATGCAGAGACACACAGAGGGGAGGTGATGTGGAGACAGGCAGGCATGTGGCAGCTCTACAAGCGATGAAACACCAAGGGTAGCCAGCAGCCACCATAAGCTGGGAAAAAGGGATGGATGTATTCTCCCTTAGAACCTCCAGAAGGAGCTACTCTTGTCAACACTTCATTTTTGGACCTCTGGGCTCCCGAATGGTAAGAAAATAAACTTCAGCTGCTAGAAGCCACCAGCCTTGTGGTGATTTGCCAGGACAACCCTGAGAAACTAACACAACCCACAGCATCTACTGGCATGGCTCCCAAGAGGCTCTCCACAAAGACTTTGTTAAGAGAATGAGTGTCAGGGGCACCTGGGTGGCTCAGGGGGTTAAAGCCTCTGCCTTTGGCTCAGGTCATGATCTCAGTGTTCTGGGATCAAGCCCCAAATCAGGCTCTCTGCTCAGCAGGGAGCCTGCTTCCTCCTCTCTCTCTGCCTGCCTCTCCACCTACTTGTGATCTCTGTCAAATATATAAATAAAATCTTAAAAAAAAGAGAGAGAGAGAGAATGAGTGGTCAGCATGCAGTCCTGCTCCAAGCCAGTCTCTCTGTCCCCATCCTTCTGATGATGGAGAAGATAGCTTAGTTCCCTTGAGAGACTGGACCCAGAGGGCAAGAAGAATAGATCTGATACCCCAAGCCTAGAGGTTATTTCAACAGAACACACATGCTGCCCATGGAAAGGCATGGACAAGACCAGGACTGAGGTCTTAACTCCTTGTCCTGAAGCCACATAAAATCTGTCTTAGTTTGGAGCCATCATGATGATGGCCAGCCCTTATATTCCCATCTCTCCACAAGATTCAGAGTTACAGCTGCTTCACCTATGGTTTTGCTGCTGTACCTTGTCCTAGCTGCTGGAGTAGAGGACAAGGTAGGATGAGCCTCCCTGTGCCTGAGTCATATGCTGAGATTTTCTGTGCATTATGATTTGAGGAAAAAAGTGAAAGGGTTTGCATTACACAGCTTAAAAGAAATTATTGAGATGCCTTCTAGGAAGTCTTGGCATCCTTATGAACTGGGAGGAGAGAGAAAGTCCTCCAGAACCTGCATTGTCAAGATGCCCTGCTGTGTTCTGCTTGCCATTCCCAGTGCAGAAGAGAGGACCACAGTGTTCGAAGACCCCTCTTAAAGTGGTTGACCCTTCACCCCACTCTCTGCTGGTCTACTGAAGACCAGCTCCTTCTACTGAAGAGAATTCTCTTGGCAGGGAGGAAATGGGTAGTGCTCCTCCATCTGTGTGCAGAGGACCCTTCCATCTTCTTGGCAGCTTGATCTGGGGACAGAAGCCAGCTTCCTTCTGGGTTCTGTCTTTTGGTCCTTTGTCCTTGACATGTCCAGGGGACTTCAAAGAGAGATTTATAGCTCCTGTCTGATGCATATGTAACAACTGGCCCAAATTGGCTTCCAAATATTTTCGTTTGTTTTTGTTTTTTTCTATGCAGCATTCTGGAAGATGGACCCAAATCAAGCCAAAGAAAACTGATATTTTGACTTTTTAGTCTTTGGTTACTTAGACAGCAATTTGTAGGCTGTGGTGGCCTTCTAACAGGTCAGGGGGCTTCCAGTCATGTCAATCAGTCCTCCACAAGTGCCTGTGATATGCCAATGGCACCCACTGATTCAGTATTCAACAGCCTCCCCAACTAACAACTCCACCACAACTTGCAGGGGCCTCTGCCCCTTCTACCCTCAGCAAATGCAGTATTCCCTTTCTCACTTGGTGTTCAGTCTCATTGCTCATTTTTCTTTCCTAAGCATCATGTGGCCTCAGGGCCTCTGCCCACACTAGCCTCTCTGCCAGGAATACCCCCCACACCCGCCCACCACACACACAGTTTTTCTGGTCAGCCTCTTCTTCTTCAGATCTTAGCTTGATTATCATGGGCCCAGGAAAGCTAGGTTCGTTCCCCCACTGCAGACAGTACAGTTTTCTCCTGCCCACAACAGTGGTAAATACAGACCTCTGTGAGGTGACTCAGTTGGCTATTGTCTGTCTCTCTCTCTCTGTAATCCCAAGGGGGCAGGAGTCACATCTGCTGTGTGCACCATGATATCCCAGAATCCAGCCAAGAAACCAGCACATTGTGCACATCCAAAGGTTAGTGAGGAGAAGCAAGGAGGCTAGGGCTAGTCATCATAGAAGGGGAAGGCCAGTCAACTCCTCACCACCTTCACACAGCCTCTGTCATTTAGCCCGAGCACTATCCTGACTGGTGGGCATCGATCTGTCCCTTCACAATGAAAGAAATGGAGACCTATGAAACGTGGATACCTTGTCCACACCACAGATGAAAAGGCAGGATGCTAGGCCTAGGAAGGGGATCCTGAGGTGGGTGGGCCATGAAGGATGGCACTGGGTAAGGGAATGGGCTGATCCTCACCCTGTGTGGCTGTGATGAATAGGGTATGAAGAAGGTGACCATAAGGAAAGAGCAGTGTGGATGTTGAAGAATCCACTGGAATCCTGGTTCTCTTCCTACCTAAGACAAGTCACTTAACCTTTCCTGAGAGTCCCTATTTATATCTGGAAATGGAGATAATCACACCAATTCTCCTGTCTGCATCAAGAGGGGCCACCAACAATCTTAGACTGTGAGCTCATTTAGGGCACAGTCTGTGTTCTCACCTTGTGTCCCTCCCAGAGCCTGCCAGACTGCTCAACATGCAGTTAGTATTTGTGGAAGATATTCTAAATTAACTTGGAGAATATAAAAAGTAATAACTACTATACTGTGTAGGTTTTATTAGTGTGTACTACATCTTTATATACACTAATGCATTTAAATCTCATTATCTGAAAGTTAGATTGAAGATTTGAATCCAAATCCAGTGTAAAGTTTGTTGTCATATCATTTTCTAGAACATTTTAGTGTCTTTCTCTCATCTGATCCTATCTAGTACCTTGATTTATAAATTCTGCAAATATTTACTGTGAGCCTACTATGGGCCGGGCAGTGTTATAGCTGCTATGTGTTAGGAATATAATGGGGAGGAAAAATCCATGTGGTTACCTCGAAGGTAAGGTTGGCCTCTGAGGGAGGGTTTTTATAGTAGGCCAGGATCTGCAGGAAAAATCAAGAGAGATCCAGAACAGATAGGAAGAGTTCCCCAGGCTAAGGGATCAACAGGCATAGAAGCCTTGAGTGGTAGAGCATACTAAGTGAATGGTCTACACCAATGGCTGTCAACTCTGGGTAATTCTACAGTGCAAGGGGCATGTCTGGAGACATTTCTAGTTGTTACAAGTTGGGAAGGGGTTTGCTATTGGTGTCTAGTAGGTGGAGGCCAGGGATAGTGCTAACTCTTTGATAGCACACACTATAGCTCCTACCACAAAGAATTACCTGGCAAAAACACGCCCAGGTTGAGAAAGCCTAGTTAAAAGGTGGCCAGTGCAGTTGAATGAGTAAAGCAAGTAAAGGGTGTTTGGTGGGCTCTGAGGCTGGCAAGTCAGTGGGAGAGTAGGGCAATCATGCAGGACCAAGAGCAGTGGCAAGACTTGGCAGGAGCAGAGTTGGAAGCTGAGGTACCATGATGAGATATGGCTTGGATGAACAGCCCAATGAGTATGGGCAAACTAGAAAGGGGGAATGGACTCTGGTCCAGATGAGAGTCAAGGCTGGATTTCTGAGCATGAGGCCAGTCCAGACACATAGGACCTTGCCTGTAGATGTCTCCATGATTGGTTAAATAATCTGTTGTCACTATCTTGAAATTATTAACGTTTACACAAGGTGCCACCTGTGTTCACTTTGTAGTAGGCGACACAAAATCCATAGATCATCTTGATGAGAAATCAGAGCAACTTCTTCCAGGAGTTAAGATTACAGAAGAGAGAGTTAATTAAAATGAGAAATAAGGTGACTGGTGGAAGATGGATTCAAAAGTGAGGGATGAAAGATGCACTATCATCTTTAGAGGTATCAGCAAGGAAACCCATTCAGAAAGAGAGAGTGAAACACTAAATTCCTCTCAAATGCCTGCCAAAGACAGGACTCAGGCAAAGATTTTTTTGTTGAAAAATTACCTTAAAATGAGGTATCCACAGGGGCACCTGGGTGGCTCAGTTGGTTAAACATACAACTCTTGATTTCAGCTCAGGTCATGATTTCAAAGTTGTGAAGCGGAGCCCCGTGTTGGGCTCTGCACTCAGCACGGAGTCTGTTTGAGAATCTCTCTCTCCTTTTCTCTCCACCCCTCCCCCCACTCATTCTCTAAATTAAAATAATAATAATAATAATTAATTAATAAAAATCTTTTTAAAAAAATGGGGATCCATACCAGGGCAATTTGAGAGTCAAAGGAAATGTTACGGATGACAAAGGATAATCCAGGACTATCCTGAGCACACCAGAGTTGTATGGTCACTCTACTTAAAACCACAGAAGGTTACATGTATGTACATTATTATGGGTAGTGCATTAAAAAAAACAAGTATAACAGTAATCAACTTAACAATTTTTGACTAATAATCTTCTACCTTTATATTATTTGCTTATCCTGACATTACAATTTTGCTTATTTTTATTATCCCCAGTCTGTCAAAGGAATGGTTTCTGAAAGCAGCTCACAGGCACAAGTGGCATGAAAAATGTCACAGCCACACTAATCTTTTGCATTTCCCTCTCTTCTATTAAGCTGCCAACCCAGGATACCTGCATGAGGGTTCTTCACAGTTACACAGATTGTAGACCAGTAATCACAGTCTCTTCTTCAATGGTCTGTAACACCACAGATGAATGGGTTAGGTTTTAGGTGGCTATGTCCATCACACCACAGGTTAAGCCTAGAGTATGTGCACATATCTGTGTCTTTGCTTTCAGAGCTTCTTAAATTGCATATGAATTTAGGAAGCTCTTCCATTTGAGTGGGTCTGGTAACAGAAGAGAGCTAGCAGAAGTTTAGTCCTTGGTGCTCTGGGTGGCTCAGTCATTTAAGGATCTGACTCTTGATTTTGGCTCAGATCATGATCTCAGGGTCATGGGATTGAGCCTTTAGTCCCCGATAGGGCTCTGTGCTCAGCAGTAAGTCTGCTTTTCCCTCTCTCTCAGACAGATAGATAGACAGGTAGGTAGATAGATAGTCTTAGTCCGTGAAGAACTTGCTCTCAAAAGCTGATTCTGCTTCTTCCAGGTGAGCTCACAGCAACAGCAAATGTTATGCAGATGCCCAAAACTGGATGCTTAAGAGTCATCATTCAGGGCAGAGGAAACAGAATCACGGAATATTTCACAGCCTTTTTACAGGGTGTGTCAGGGAGAGATACCTGGAGAAACGTAAGATCAACGATTGTTATTTCTAAATATTTTTTAATTAGACAACATTTTCAGCATACCCCAAAAGATGGCAGATATTATGATAAACACCACTGTCTCCCAACTATCCATACATTTGTCTACTGAAAAACAGTATTCTTTCTCTCCCTGTCCCTCTTTCTCTGTAAAACAAATTTATCATTGCAAATAATTAAGACCTCTATTCACCTCTCTCCCTAACACATATTCCTCTTTTCTCCTTGGAGTCAACCAATTACCATATTAAAGTGATGAGTTCTCCCTCCCATAAAATTATAGTTTTTCCTGTATCCCTAATCATAATATAGACTACTTCAGTATTAAACTTTAAAGTGTTTGTACTATATGATATACAACATTCAGCAAATTGCCACCACCCTTCCATTTTACCTAAACATGGTTATTTTTTTTTATCATGTTGCTATATGTATCTCTTTTTCATGCACTGTAACTGCTGTGTAGTACCTGAGACTATGAATATAGCAGAATTTTAATACATTCTTCTGTTGATAGGTATTTAGTCTGTTTCTGTTTTCTGCTATTACAAACAATGCCACAGTGAAAATTCTTGCACACGGACTGCTATTACAAACAATGCCACAGTGAAAATTCTTGCACACGGATCCCCTCTGTAGTTTCTCTAAGGTACATAGTTAGAAATGGAATTCTTGGGTCACAGAACATGAATGTCTTCAATCTAACGAGATATTGTCATTCATTTTCCAAAGTATTTATACCAATTTATACTCCTGCAGCTATGTCTAAAACGTCCCACTTATACAAATTCTTGTCAATTCTTAGTATTATCAATTTACTTTTAAAAATTGTCATTCTCATGGTATTTTGTCTCCTTGATTTATAGTAATGTTGCATATCTTTTGACATCTTTGGTGTTCCAGACTTCCTTTCTGCTGGAATGGTTATTCATATTCCTTGCCAAGTTTTTATTCTATGGTTGCTTATATTTTTTTCTTATTGTCTTATAGGTATTCTCTATATATTCTCATTACTGATATCTTCTTGGTTAAACTCATTGTTTTACATTTTCAATTTTTTTATGGTGTCATTAGTAATTTTGGTAACATTTATGTCTTTCCATTTTGATTAGATTTTCAGTGTCCTGCATTTAAAAAAAAAAAGAGAGAGAGAGAGAGAGAAAGAGAAGAAGAAGAAGGAAAAAAGAACTCTTGCCTAACTTAAGACCATAAAGATACTGTCTTCATTTTCTTCTGAGGTTTGCTTTTATACAGGTCTTTAACCCACTTGGAATGCACTTCATGAATAAAGTGACATAGAAAGTCTAATACTCTTCTTATTCTTAAAGCAAAACCAATTATCTTACACCATCCATCAAATAGTCCATCATTTCCAAATAGTGGCAGGAACTAATAAACTATTCACCAAAGTTAATTTCTCTTCCTCCTTTCAGCAAGCTGGACAGTCAGCCTTGAAGTTTCTTGGGGCAATACTATCAAGTTCTAGCCAATAGCACATGAGTGGTTATGATGTGTATGCTTCCAAACCTGGCCCACAGAAACAGTCCTGACCATGACACTCAAGGCTTTCTTCCCTGCTAACTTGAGTTAGTTGATTGAGGTGGTCAAAGGACACCATGTTAAAACACAAGATTGAAAACATAGGTCCTTGGGGCACCTGGGTGGTTCAGTGGGTTAAAGCCTCTGTCTTCAGCTCAGGTCATGGTCTCAGGGTCCTGGGATCAAGCCCCACATCAGGCTCTCTGCTCAGTGGGGAGCTTGCTTCCTCCTCTCTCTCTCTGCCTGCCTCTCCGCCTACTTGCGATCTCTCTCTGTCAAATAAATAAATAAAATCTGAATGGAAGAAAGAAAGAAAGAAAGAAAGAAAGAAAGAAAGAAAGAAAGAAAAGAAGAAAGACATAGGTCCTTGAATTATAGTTTTCTGGAAAAGCACCAAGCAATCAGCACTTCTTGTGAGTTAAAAATGAATTTCTATTAGGTCAAAATAATTGTGTTATTTATCTGGTTCTGCAGCTGGCTTTTTCTGACCTGTGGTGTCACCTATGTCATAAATGAGGTTTCTGTACATGTCTGGGTCAGGCTCTAGATTTTCTGTTCCATTCTGTTGGTCTTTATTTTGCTTCCTGTCCCCATTGTTAGTATAATTTTATAGTAAACATTCACATCTGAGAGGTGAAGTCTCACCACATTGATCTTTATAATTGTCTTGGTTTATCTTGCCCATTGCTCTATCATAAATTTTAGAATGAGTTGTCAAGCTCTGAGAATTTCCCATAGTTTTTTTTTCTAATAGCATTGAATTTATAGATTGAATTGGATAGAATTGTCATCTCAACATCATTGCATTATTCCAATACATACTCTCTATATATAACAAGGAGATATATAGCTATAGATATAAATAAATATACATGTATATTCTTGTTTTATGTATTTATCCTTATTTTTATGTACATATAATTGTACACACATACACAGTCATAGTTAAGGTTTGTAAAATTCATAATTCCTATAAAAACACAAAATTTTAAATTTATTACTGGATGCTTTGTATTTTTGTTGCTATTGTAAATGCTGTTTTTAAGGCAACATTTTCTAATCAGGGTTCTTTATAGAAATATGATCAGTTGAGTAAGTCACACATATATCCAGCCAGCTTGCTGAAATCCACTTATTAGTTGTATTAATAATTCCAACTTGGCTCATTTTCTTATAATCTTATTGCTATTGCAATAATTGTATTGATTTGTCTTACTTTTTGTTCTAAATAGTCTAACACAGTGCTAGATGGAATAGTGACATGGAGGCCACTTGTCTTTATTTAACTGTTACAAGAAGACAAATGTTTGCTAGGGAGTATGCCATTGGTTTTTGAAAGTTCAGCAAAGCCAATTTCTATTTCTAGTTTATGAAGAGATTTTTTAAAGTTACAAATCAGTTTTGAACTTCAACAATGGCTCTGCCTCAGTTGTTAATATAGACTTACTCTTTTATTCTGTTAATGTGATAAAATATATCCATTTATTTAATTTAAAATTACCCTTCTGTCTCCAGGTTAATCTCAAATTGATTATTTTGCACATTGTTTAATTCATTTTGTATTTTTAAATTTCATATTATGTCATTTATATTCATAAATTAAGTTCATCCATAAATGAAATTGTCCATAATCTTATTTTTTTCACAGTGTCTTTCTTTAATTTTGGTATCAGGGCTATTTGAATGAAGAGTGGAATATTTCCTCATTTTCCTCTCTTCTGTTGATCAGATAGGAGAAAGCAAATACTAAATCTTCCCTATTTGAATTAGCATGTAAAAATACATTGCTTTTTTTTAAATAATAATCATTAACTAGTGATTCAATTTCTTTAATTCTATTTGGCTTTTCTAGTTGTTAATGAATCATCTTTCATAAATTTGATATTCTAGGAATTTTTCCATTTATATTTTTCAAATTTCTGATAGAAAATTGTTCATAGCTTCCTCTTATAACTGCACTCTCTTCTCCACTTGCAGTTATGTTCTTCTATGCCTAATTATTTTTATTTTTAGCTTCGATTTCTTAGCTTAATCTTGATAATCAGATATAACTATATTAGTCTTTGCAAAGAATTAGGTTTTGATTCGTTCACTTTTTTCTACATTTCTTTAATTTTATTCCTTTATCTCTGCTCCTATTTCTTTGCCTCCATCTTTCCTTTTTTTAAGATTTGCTTCTATGCTCTTTTTAAGATTTCTTCATTTGGGTCCTAGGTCACTGATTTTTCTCTCTTTATAATAAAGGGAATTTAGGCTATTGATTTCCCTTAAAATCTTGCTTTAGCTGCATATCACAACTTTGGTTATAATGTGTTCATTATAATCCCATCTTTATTATTTTCCAGGTTTTTACTATGATTTATCCTATAATGTTATATTTTTAAATGTAGTCACATGTATAAATACATGGGTACCATTCAGATTCTCATCCAGAAAATGGAACTGAATTATAAATTTCAAAAGGGGTTGTAAGTAATAACACAGTATTGCAAAATGAAATATCAAAAAATGAATAATGCCATCACTCTGAAAGAGTGACTATAGAAATACCTGCCACCCGCAGGACTGGAATTAAAAAAGAAAGAACTTATGCTCAGATTTCCGTGGAGTGGATGGTGCTCTCTGCTGGTGGTGCCTTTAGCAGGTGCTGGGGATTGGGTGTAGGTGCTGAATACATGGAGGCTGGAAGAAACAGATGCTGTTGGTGTGAGACTGGCAGGAACAGTAAGACAGAAAGTAAGACATTCTCTAGGGCCTCCTGTTGGTCAAAACCTACAGGAAGCCAAATGCCATGAACATTTGGGCAATAGGATTTGTCAAGTCCCAGCCCCAGCATCACAGAACAAAGCATAGTCCGTGGTTTTGAGCGGAAAGTCAATAAATAATTAACCAAAAGAATATGTTTCTAAATTATTTGTTAGTGATATCTAATTCTGGGGTATTTTTAATCTGTTTACCTTGATGTGCTGAAAAGGCATAATTTCCATGGGGGAAATTCAAAGTGGGGCTGATAACTACTATCCTCCAGAGAGAAATAGACACAATTCAGCACCTACCATATGCTGATCTAGTGTAGCCTCATGCAATAAGGACAGAATGCCAACCACAAATGCAATTCAAAATTTTCTAGTAGCTAAATCAAAATAAAATGAAATGTGAAATTAATTTTAACAATATATTTTACTCAATTCAAAAATATCTAAGACATTAGGCTTTCAACATGTAAATGAGGTAAAAATTATTAATAAGATATTTATCTGTTTTAATTTATTTAAGCTCTATGTCTTAGAAATCCAGTGTGTATATTATAATTTTTTTTCAGCCTAACAGTATTCATTGTTTTTGCACCACACCCAGTGCTCCATGCAATACGTGCCCTCTCCAATACCCACCACCTGGTTCCCCCAACCTCCCACCCCCCGCCCCTTCAGACCCCTCAGATTGTTTTTCAGAGTCCATAGTCTCTCATGGTTCACCTCCCCTTCCAATTTCCCTCAACTCCCTTCTCCTCTCCATCTCCCCTTGTCCTCCTTGCTATTTGTTATGCTCCACAAATAAGTGAAACTACATGAAAATTGACTCTGCTTGACTTATTTCACTCAGCATAATCTCTTCCAGTCCCATCCATGTTGCTACAAAAGTTGGGTATTCATCCTTTCTGATGGAGGCATAATACTCCATAGTGTATATGGACCACATCTTCCTCATCCATTCGTCCGTTGAAAGGCATCTTGGTTCTTTCCACAGTTTGGCGACCGTGGCCATTGCTGCTATAAACTTTGGGGTACAGATGGCCCTTCTTTTCATTACATCTATATCTTTGGGGTAAATACCCAGTAGTGCAATGGCAGGGTCATATGGAAGCTCTATTTTTAATTTCTTGAGGAATCCCCACACTGTTCTCCAAAGTGGCTGCACCAACTTGCATTCCCACCAACAGTGTAAGAGGGTTCCCCTTTCTCCACATCCCCTCCAACACATACTTTTAGTACACTGTGATTCAGGGGGTAAATTGTCATCAGAAATAATTTGTCTGTGTTTACATTTCATACAATTTATAGTTGAAAAAGTTGGTTCTCATACCTAAATTATTTCAAATATACTTAAAGAGTCCTGTTAACTAAATCAAGTATGGGTTCTTAAATTATAATTAAAACGAAGGACAATCAATTTTTTTTCCTCTATCTCAGTAGCTGCATTTCAAATTTTTAATAGTCATATGTGGATAGTGGCTGCCATATTGCATAAGCAATAGAAGAAGTCTAGAAGTCTAGAAGACGCTAGTAAGAACAACTTGAAATACACATATTTCAAATTCTCTTCAGATGGGGTAACTATAATAGTAAAATGTCTTCCTCCTGGGGTTTAGGACTAAGTACAAATACAATTCCCTGAAAAAAAAAAAGACATTGTTAAAGGATTTTATATTTCTTCCTAAACTTTTGATCTATAACTATAGATCTTCAGGATAATATTATGTTATTTTTATCTTCAACTCATCCATCCATCCACTCATTCATCCATTCACCAATTCATTTTTTTCTGCCCACAGAGGCTCCAAGAAAACCTGTCTATTAACTAGACACAGTGATAAGATCCAGAGATAAAGATGAATAAGATATAATCTCTACAACCAAGTAGATGTAGCAATCTGCAGAAACAAGTTTGCCATTTGAAGTAATAATGTAGCAGATGTGTAAACAAAGTGAATAGTGAAATAAACGAAGGCAGTGATGGATCCTGGTGGTACGTGGAAGAGAGGTTTCTAGGAGAGGAAACAGAAAGGGTGAACACAAACTGTAACTCCAGGCTGGGCTTTGGTAATTGGGAGCAGTGTGGGTGGAATGTGGGTGTGTAGAAGAGAGGATCCCAGAATTATGAGCTTGGGCCCGAGCCCTGATGGCCTGGGCTGGGTGGCTGAGTTCTCTTCCATGGGTGCTTCAGACTTGCTGAAGAGCATTAAGTGAGAAATGGCAAGATCAGACGTGTGTTTGGAAAAGATCATTCTCCAGGGTAGTGATGGCAAACACCTGAATACTCACATTCGCTGTTTTATTCTCTCACAAGAGATGTGCTATGTCATATGCTTTTCTCTGACCTTTTCTTTGAATATTTCAGCTAGCTGTATCTTGAAATAAGCTGTCCCATGTATAATCTTTGAGAAACTAGCTTACCTAACTTTCCTGTGGACAGCCACAGTCTTAGGTGATGAATGAATGGGTCACAAATTACTCAAGAGGGGGAAGTCATTGTCTAAATCCAAAAGACATGTGGTATTGTTCCTTTTTTAATTCTACCAGAAATATTTGATTTTCTACCAGTTCTGTCATGTCTGTAATCATCAAATATGCCAAGGAAATTCCAGATAATATTCAGAAAACACTTCAGAGCACATGCAATGGGTCTAGGAGGCTCCTCTGTCCATTTGAGCTCTGATTACCCACAGTGATAATCCTCTCATTAACACACTCTTTACTGGAATTTTCCCTTTCTCCTCTCTTGTCTCCACACCCACACAGTGCCTCCTGGGCCATTTCCCAGATAAATGCTTGTGCCCAATCCATATCTCGAAGACTGCTTTGATAGGAACCAAAAGCAGACAGCAAACCCACCCTGCTTGCTGCATGGGACAGCACAGGGAAGGCGTGTGGTGGCTGTCATTGGCGCATGCCACTGCCCCTCTCGCTGTGCTTCCTATTTTGTGTGGCCTCTGAGTCATCGCACATAAGAGCTTTCCAAGAGTTTATCTGGAAATTTTCTTAATGAGTAAATGTGGAGAGATTTAGGGTGGAGTTTTACATATGGTTTATTTTGTATTAGGAAATGGAAGGTACATTTAGCTGCACCATTCTGCACTTCCCCCAAAGAATTCGTGGTATTAACACAGTGTTTCATTTTGAATTTACTCCATACTGAGTGAGGAAACACATTAGCCAGAGAGATATTTCTGATGAAAAGGATCTGTGATGACTTAAAGGCCAAGAGTGTCTCAACTCTGTTCACACCCATAAGAGCAGGAGTAACTCGTCTTAGCTATATTTAGAAGGAAAGCAGAAAAGAAGAAGGAAGGAAAAAAATGAAAGGAATAAGAAAAAGCCTGAATTTAAATCATGGAGCCTGCACTTATTTACTTTGAATGAATAATTAGACTAAATGGTAAGTTCTTTCTTGTAACTAAGCTTTTGACAAATTTAGTTCCTGTCTTGATTTCCATAAGAATATTAGATCATTGGGTGCTTGGACTTTAGGTCTGCAAGAAAAATTGTGGTCCCGAAGGCTGAGGCTCCAAGGATGAGTCATTCTCCTGTTCCCATAGGCTAACCATCCTGTTTAGGGTAAGAAAGCAGTGAATTCAGATCACAAGCATAATTACTGCACACTGTACAATCTTGTGTTTTCTACCATGGGGACATTTCCATAATGAGCATTCCATAATATTAGTGATGATCTAGGATGTGTGTAAATTCCCACCTGAAATCGCCCTGGGGGCATAGATCCAATCAAATCATTGTCATATTTCAGCACAGTATTTCAAACCTAGGAAAGAATACTAAGCATGAAGTTGGACTTAAAATTTCATGAAGAATTAAATCAGAAGTGTTCTAATATGGAATTCAATAGCTGTTTTCTGAATTATAATTCAACAAGTATAATCAAACTGGCTATGACTATACATTGCCACTGAAGGGGGAACCGATACTAAGAGAAGCCATATATCCTTATTCATTGCTGCAAGATCAGTCTCCTTACATGGTGGCTTTAGACATTTCATTGACATAAAGACTTCAAGGGGCCCCTTGTTAAAGACATATTCTTCAGCCTTGTTTCAGTGGTCTTCAGAAGATTATACCAACCTGCTTCCATGTTGATCATCCAGTTTGCTGTGGTCAGACTGACTTATACTTGTTCACGGGAAACAAAAAGATTTATTGAAGAGGGTACAATGGAATTCATAGAAATTCTGAGCAACCAGGACTCACAGTGGTTAAGAGTCAGGGCAGACAACCTTAGTACGTGCTTGAAGACCACGTCCCACCTAGCTTTCTGCCACCATGAAGGCTTACGTTCTACCTCTCAGTATCTGGAAATCTCAGGGCATATGACAGAAACTTTGCAGACAGAATATAACCAACCAGCTTTAGTTATGGGACTACTTTGGCTATGAACATGGATGAGAAATCATGAAATTCAATATGGCATCTAAGGTCCTGATTCTATGCATCTGGGGCAGATCAACAAAAAGATCCAAAGGACAATTAACTCCTAAAGGGTGTTTTCTCAGACTGTGTTCCTCTACTTCACCTTCCCCCTCCACATCATCCACATCCCTCTGCAAAATCATTTCTACCCTTTCAGGCTGACTTTGAATCAAGATTTGCCAGATACTCCAAATAAGAAATCACTCTGTTTTAATTCTCATTTTTTTAATTGGACTTTTTTGTTTAATTGAGATGTAATTCACATGCCATAAAATTCACCCTTTTAAAGTATATAAGTCAATAGTTTTAGTATATTCACAAGAATTGTGCATTCCTCAGCACTATCTAATTCCAGCATATTTTCATCACCCTAAATAGGAAACCCACACCCTCTGACAGGCACTCCTACCCCCTCAGACCCTGGAAACCACAAATCAACTTTTTTTTTTTTTTTCTTAATTTCACTTAGCATGATGTCTTCAAGGTCTACCCATGCTATTTCATGTAACAAAACTTCATTATTTTCCCAGCCAATTAGTGTTCCATGGACCAGAAAATTGCTTATCCCATCATCAACTCATCAGTATTTGGGTTGCTCCCCTGTTTTGGTCATTATGACTAGTGCTGCTGTGAACATCCACAAACAAGTTTTTGATTGGACATATATTTTCAGTTCTCTTGGGTATATAACTTAGAATGGAATAAGGGGTCCCCTGTTCCCTCAATGTTAAATTCTCTCCAGTACTATGCAAGAGATCCGATTTCTCCACATCTTTGCCAACACTTGTTATTATACATATACATATACATGTGCATCTATATACACACATATGTATTTAATTTATTTATTATAGTCATTCTAGTGGGTGTGAAGTGATATCTCATGGTTTTAAACAATATTTCCCTAATGGCTAAAGAGGTTAAGCATCTTTCCATATACTTTAGTTAATTGTTTTCACGGTTTGATTATGTGGGTATCCTGAGTGATAGTGTGGTGCATATCCCAATAGACTTGTTGCATGACAAGCAATAAACCCATCTTGTATTAAGCCACAGGAATTTTTGGACATGTGTGGGTATTCTTGGACTAACACTAGCTCTTGATGCTTGCAGCTGAATCTTTTTTTTTATTAACATATAATGTATTATTTGTTTCAAGGATACACGTCTGTCAATCATCAGTCTTACACAATTCATAGCACTCACCATAGCACATACCCTTCCCAATGTCCATAACCCAGCCACCCTAGACTCCGCCAACCGCCAGCAACCCTCAGTTTGTTTCCTGAGATTAAGAACCTCTTATGGTTTTTCTCCGTCCCCAGTCCCATCTTGTTTCACTTTTTTCCCTCCCTGTCCTCCACGACCCCCAACTCTCTCTCTCAAATTCCTCATATCAGAGAGATCATATGATAATTGTCTTTCTCTGATTGACTTATTTCTTGCAGCTGAATCTTAATTCCCTTTGTATTGTCTGCAGCTGTAAGCACAGTGCCTAGAAGGTTCTTGATAACTCTTAAAATAAGACTTGTCCTTATTTAATATATATGTAAGATCCCTTATTTATTGATACACTTTGATAAGTTGAACCACACTGGAGTGATCTTATTGTTGCCATATTAATACCTCAATTTCACTCAGCATCTAGTAGATGCCTTAAATTTTTAATCGTTAATCTTCAGAGCAACCTTTTGTGGTAGATATTGCTAGACTCATTTCTCAGAACTGGAAAACAGGAGTAAAGACCATGACATGCAATAAGCATGCCACCAACTCTGCTACATCTTCCAGCCCTCCATAATTAGAGCCAATGGACCATGAGCAAGAGTAGCTTGTGTCATATCTAGCCCCAAACAGTAAAGAAATGGCACACAATTCTTCAACTACCTCCTCTTTTATGGCAACCAGAGAAGACATGCCTTCTGATGGCGTATTTCCAAGATGGAGGAGCCTCTGTGAGCCTGTTTCCTGAGTAATGCTGTGGGTGCATATCCCCATTAGACATGTCGTATGACAATCAATAAACCTATTTTACATTAAGCCATTGGGACTTTGGACTTATTTTTTACTGAAGCATGACCTAGCTTATCTTTACTAATACATAGACATTAATTGGTTTGCCTAAAGCCACCCAACTGGAATGTGGAAGAACCTGAGATCAAACCATGGACCGTTTGCCTCCAGAATTCTCTTCAGTTATACTCTAAAAACTGCAAGAATTATTCATAGCTGAGTTAACCTAAATCTGATGTGGGGTAGACTCATGCCCTTATCTTCCACCTAAATGTACAGCTATAATTAATTACAAAATTTAAGCTGGCAAACAAATCATACATCTCAGAAGGTTAAATTCATCCCACAGAGATCTCAGTCAGAAGTAGAAAAGTCAAAACAGAATTCCCATCCTTCTGTCTTCCCATAATCCCAGGTCTCTGCCTTGAAAATGAATTTTGTTCTCAGCGGAAAGTGCTTGCTGTGTCTTTAAGGACTGCTGCGTTCCACAGGAAAACTCAACCATTTCTTTCCACCCTCTCAGACTGATATTGCAATTTACAATTATTTTCACATCCAAAAGAGTGAAATATCTAGGACAGCAGAATGCTCCAGAAAGAAGCTATGGCCATGCACAGGTTTAATACATAAACTAGAGTAAAATGAAATAAAGTCACAGGAAATCAGGGGGATACCTGAAGAGGCTCCACCTTTTATTTTCCTTTACTCTGTGACATTTCATATACAGACCCTCCCTCTGGCCATAATGTATTCCTACAAACATTTATTTTGAAATATTTTGCCTCTAATGAACAAATCTGAAAACATATTTTTTTTAAATTAAGACATTAGTTTAAGAGGGGTGTTTTGCTATTTTATCCCTTGTGACATCCCCAAACTTATACAAAATCAACTGTTCATGACCTCTGAGCAAGTGAAACAGAATGGCCCATATGAAATTGCACTGAGCCCAACGGGGAAGCTGGAGTTCTAGAACCAAAGAACATCCATTGAACCTCAGTGTTCTAAGCTCAGTTCACCAAACCCGTATTTGGTTTCAAGGAAAACTTAGACACTTATAGATAGGTACTTGAGTCTACATTTTTATTTGCATATTAAGATTCCAGAATATGACAGGCTGGATGAGGATCCACTTCATGGGATAATAATAATAATAATAATAATAATAATAATAATAATAATAAAATGTTTCACCAGTTGTTCTCTGTGCCTCAGAAGGGTAAATTCATCTTCAAATGTATCCTCATTGCTTCAAATGTCTAATTTGAGTGTTCAGTCTCTAAAAACAACTTCAGATGTCTCTGGGGAGCTGGAACAAATAGCTTGCCTGAACTGTATTAAGTTTGAGCTGGGAGGGAAAAGACTTTGCCTTTTACACACTATCAGTAAGATGAAAATGACGGCTAAAAGAGAAAGAAACTGGACATGTTTTGGGGAATATTTGTTCAACGATTAATATTTTTTAGCATTCAATATTTACAGAACAGAATAACCTGACTTTAACCTCACTTTTGAAAAGATATAGGAGTTAGTTTGAGGATGGCATTGGAATTAGCCTGAGGCAGGTTGGAATCATGCCCTGGAATGGAGAACCTGGGTCCCCAGCACCATTCCTCTGAGCTTATATCAGTTCGCTGAAGACCAGACACACATAAGCTCCAGGAAGCAGAAAATTCTGGGGTGAGGGGACCTGAAAAGGATCCCTTCTTTGCGGGCACTTGGCTGGGCTAATAGAAAACAAGTCCTAGTGCTCTGGGAGACAGTGGCAAAGAGACAGCTTCCCTGGTGCTGGGCTCTATTAACTCCCTTGGGATTAGAGTGTCTGGCCATCACTATTAATAAGGGTAATTTGCACAAACAGAACACAGAGTTTGCTATTAAAGAGCTCAAATTTGAGCAAAATGGAAAATGCAGCTTTCCATCCCAGGAACATGTAGCCAGAGGGAAAGTTACTTATTTTGCAAACTGGGTAACTTCACTGATTAGAGACTTTGGTTCAGGAGGGAAAAAAAATGTAATGGAAAGTGGTGGGAAAAGTGTGGGACCAGAGTTTAAGAAAGCTAGATTGAAAGCTCTCATTTCAGAGCCTGCAGCCATCTATAGGTAGTATCTCGGGTGGTATCTGTAGTAGGTATCTCAGGGGAAGCATGAACATTTGATAAAACGTGGGTCAATATCCTTAGCACCTACTAAGTCTTAATGTAGCATAATTAGGAGTTAGTTGTTGGGGTGAACTAAGAAAGAGTCTCTCAAAAGATATCCATGTCCTAATCCATAGAACCAGTGACTATGTTACCCGATGTGAGCCAAAACCAGGGGGACAGTCTTTGCCAATATGATTCAACTAAGGATATCGAGATGGGAGGATTACCCTGGATTATCTGAAAGGAACCCAAATGCAATGAAAAGTGCCCTTGTAAAGAGATTTGACCACGCTTATAGGAGAATACAATATGAAGACAGAGAAGAGAGAGATTTGAAGATGCTCATCTTGAAGGTTGGAGTGATGTGGCCAACTAATGGTGGCACCCATGAAAGGCTGGAAGAGCAAAGAAGGGATTGTCCCCTAGAACTTCCAGAGGGAGCCCAAAGGCCTGCTGACATCTTGATTTCCACTCGATGACACTGATCTCCACCACTGGGCTTCCAAAACTGACAGAATAGCTTTCTGTTGTGTTTACTCATCAAATGTGTGGTTATTTGTTACAGTAGCCACAGAAAACTAATGTATGCATTTTAATATTATATTTTAATATCATAAAAGACATTTTAAATGATATTTTTAGTGATACTTTTCAGGTAGAGTCTGCTCTAATTAATCAGAGCTCATAGGAAAATCTTGGTAAGAGAAGGTCACATCTCACTTCCCTTTGCATAAGCTGTATCACCCCAGAAATGTCTCTACTGCTCTCATTTTCTATCTTTGAATCTGCAGATTTGGCACAATAATTTCTGTCCTGCCTCCTTCAAAATGGTCTTACAAGAAGAGAGCTTAGAAGAAGGCTGGGGAGTTTTCCTTGAGGATATGACACTTAATCTAGGCTATAGAAATATTCCTTTCCTTTGGTTGTCCCTCCTTTCTTAAAAAGTATAGAGTGCCATTCAATGATGAACCCTAGGGTTACAGTGATGAATGTCTGCTCCTGAGATTTCACAGCTGAGTGGGAAAGAAAGGTAAAGTGATATGAACAATAATAACAGAAGTAAATATTATGGGAGGCTTCTCAGAGATGTGTGGACAAATGGAATTTTAAATGAAAGGGAGTTTGTTAAAGAAGAAGAGGAGGGTATACCAGGCAGAGGCATGTGCAGAGGAGGAGAGTCTCATAAGCAATTCAAGTCAGGAGAAAATGCAAAGATTCACATCAAACATGGCGGCATGAAAGCAGCACCATGGGAACTGGTGAGAGATGCCTGCTTTGGACCACAAGGTGGAAAGAAGACATTGACAGGGCTGGGAGGAGAGGTTCTGGGATGAGAAGGCCTTTACATCCCACATTTTCCACTTCCAGATTACAATGACAGTATTTTTGTAGGTGTGCCAGAGTCCTAGTCATGCCTTTGCCCCCCAAAATTCCCTTTCACTATCAAAACTGTCCCAGTTAGAATACTATATAACATGGTCATCTGTTCCTAGAGGTATGTCCAAATTAGTTAGCCTCTATGACCTTTGGTTTCTTTATCATGAAATCAGCAAAATAAAATCATACTGTTCAGAGTGGCTGGGAGGATTAAATTAGATAATTTATGCAGAGCACACTTAATTTGTCATAGCATATCATAGATAAACAATAAATGGTAGTGTGACTATTATATACTATTTGGAGGAAACTTTTTTTTTCCAGACACTGTGGAATTATTTAGGACTTTTCAACAGAAGAAGCATAAGGCCAGACAATACCTCTGTGGTTGTTGACCACTATGATTTTTTGGTGGTTTATCTGTCCAAGACTCATCAGAGACTTGTCAATTAACATCCGCATTCTTTCATCCACCTATCTCTCTGTCCATTCATCTATCCATCTACTCACTCACTCAATTAAAAAGCAGCATTTCTTTATAACTTTCCATTAACCTGCTGACCTTGAGAAGGCTATTGACCTACTCTGAGCATCCCTTTTCTCACCTGTCAAAACCAAACTTCCTACCTCACAGTGTTACTGAGAAGATCAAATAAATTAATAATAATAATAATAGTAATAATAATACACAATTATAAGAGGTCTTGGCACATGTTTTCTACTACCATTAACTTTTTATATAAAGAAAGATCCACGTTTGCTACTTGCTAGCTGCATAAACATGGGTAAGTGGCAAACTCTGTAACCCCCCAGCTGACTCAGCTGCAAAAATAGAGTTTACAGTCAAAATCCTGGGTGGCTTTGAGGATTCCGTGAGGAAACACATGGCAGAGAGCCTGGCACACAGTCAGCACAGAATAAATGTCCACTCCTTGTCATCAGTGTGGCTCCTTCATCAGTGGATGTGCGGGTTGCTGTGATAACCCCCTCCCCGAGTTCTTCTCATGTGACAGTAGCGGGAATCTTGTTATTGTCTGTAATGGAGGAGGGGTCAACCTAAGTCAGATGTGGGGTAGACTCATGCCCTTATCCTCCACCTAAATGTATAGCTATAATTAATTGTGAAATTTAAGCTGGGAAACAAAACATCCATCTCAGAAGGTTAAACTCATTCCACTGAGATTCCTAGAAGCCACTCAGCCCACATGCTGAGTTTAAACATAGTGACGTGTAAACAGGAGGGAGGAGGTACTGGCCCCTAGTCCTACACAAAGTCACTTGCCAGGCTGGGCCCAGAACCCAAGCCCCCGGTCCATTACCTACAATGCTTCTTTTCTACTATGCAATTTCACCCACAGGGAGTCCTAAATAACATGTTCTTATAGTCAACTGGACCAGAGGACACATGTAAAACAGAACCGCTTCTCAAAAGTGCCACCACAAAGCCTGGAGGGCTCCCTCAGGTCCCGTTACAACAAGGCAAGAGGGAGAAAGGGGCAAAAGGATCCATCCATCGCTCAGACACACCCAACTCCATGTGAATGGGTCTGGTGATTTTATTTCACTATTTATTTATGTACTTATTTATTTATTTATTTATTTAGGCTTCAGGAGGCTGGATGGCTTTGAATCCTGTAAATCCTCTCCCTCCCGGATTTTCTAGCTTACTTGTCAATACCAACAGAACCATCTCCTGAGCGAGGTGGAAGCTTTGATGTTTCCCATCATTGTTGGTGCACAAAAGCACTCAGATTGACCTACTTACGTGTGCCTTTCCTCTCTGCTCCCCAATAGGACTCTAGCTGTATTTACAGACTCTGCAGAAAACCTGGATTTAGATAGTGCTTCCCTGGGGAGATATTATTAGCAATAATCCTTGTCTTGGAACAAAGCTTCCGGCCGATGAGCTAATGGAGCTCAGATACCTCCCCGCACCTGACCTGCCTTCCAGCCACAGCCCAGCCCAGCACCCATATATAAATCCAGGCTGCTCACCTGGCAAGGGTCACCATATTAATATGCTAATTGTAGGACAGTTTGCCAATTACGCTATTTTTATAGATCCTCAATTAATTACAGAAAGATTAAGTGTCATTTGATCATGTCGTTTACCTGACTCCAAGCCCGTGATGACTCAGGGCTGACACCCTCAGCACCTCCAAATGCCGTAAAGGCTCAGCATCAATTAGCCCTGACTTAACTTAATTGTCCTTTTTCTTCCTCATTCTTTAGTGGAAGCTTCAATGGTCACAGTATAGGGAGAGACTCATCTTGGAAGTCAGACTTAGGACAAGCAAGAAGTAGGAACTTAGCAAGAAGTAGGAACCATAACTTGACCAAGAGTGTCTTCACTCCAGTTATCCAGTCTCCAAGCCTTACAAGGACCTGTTCCGCCAAGCAAAGCCCATGCCAAGGGTATGTAAGCTCAAGTGGAAATTAATCCCATGTCCTAGCAGTGGGGCAACAAAAGTGGCACCGCCTAGACGAGGAACAATCTGCTAGTGGATCACAGTCAGAGCTTTTATCTGAAAAATTCTGATTTAGGAATGCAAGTTGAGAAAACTTGTAGGGAAGCATGCAAAGATATGTGCCTGGGACGTTTGTATCGCATTATTTGTAAAGAGTAGGAATCAAAACCACCTACATAGCCATCGCTCGATGAATGCCTCCCTGTAGATTTCTGCATGGAACACTCCCTGACAAATGATATTACATACGGTACTGCTATTTTCTGACATAGTGAAATAGTCACAATAAATTAAACTTAAAATCAGGCAATAACATTATTATATAGGTTGGTTCAACTATTGTAAAAAAATACCTATAAAATATATCTGTTAACATTCCATATTATCCAGCTTAGATAATAAGCTTAAAGTGCTTTTGGCTGTCTTTTCTAAGTACAGGGTACTTTTTTTCCCATAATTTTTTGTATTCTTTTTTTTAATAACAGCTTTATTGCTATAGAATTCACATACCATAAAACTTACCCTTTTAAAGAGTGCCATTCATTCACGTCTAGTGTATTCACAAAGTTGGGCAACACATCACCAGATCTAATTCCAGAACATTCACACTGCTCCAGAATGGAGTCCTGTACTCAGGAGCAGTTACTGTCCTTTTCCCACCCCCCAGTCCCTGGCAACCATTAACCTACTTTCTATTTCTATGGATTTGCCTATTCTGGACATTACGTACAAATGGAACCACACAGTAAGACACCTTCTGTGTCTGGTTTCTTTCCCTCTGTATTATGTTTTCAAGGGTCAACCATGTGGCATGAGTCTGAACTTTATTCTTCTTTATGGTCACATAATATTCCATTTTATGGAGATCCCACATTTGTTAATCAACTCATCTATCTGTTGATGGGCATTTGAGTCGTTTTCACTCTGTGGTTATTACAAATGATTCTTCTATAAATATCTATGCACAATTTGTATGTAAACGTGTTTTCAGTCTTGAGTATATGTATCTAAGAATGGAGTTTCTTGGTGTTTTTTTGTTTGTTTGTTTTTGTTTTTGTTTTGGCGGAGTTCCTCATCCTTCAGCAATCCTCAGGGGAAGTCTGATCACCCTGGCCTGTCTTCAGCAAGATTCCTTTTAGGACAGTTTAGCCAGAGTCCTTTCCTAGGTCTGATATATCCTCTAGGAAATTTCCCATCCACTGAGCCTCTCTCTGTTCCTTGGTTGTAAACTCCCACCTGTGTTTGGACTTGAGTCCACCCTTTCTCCCCCTCTGCAAAACTCTATCATAGTGGTCCTCACACTGATAGGGATTGTCCTGAATAAAGTCTGCTTTGCTATCTTTAACAATAGTCATAAATAAAAATTTCTTTAATAAGGGCTCCTGAAAAGAGGTGTTAGGACAGACTAAACCCAATTTACGTGCACTGCCCCTGCGTTATTCCCTGGCACCCAGGTAAGGTCTGTCTGTCCACAAGAAGTTGTGTGTTTGTATGTGTGTGTGTGTGTGTGTGTGTGCTCTGTTTTCCTCATTTTCACAAAGTTCCACATGTCAGAGCATCAGCTCTGCCTCTGTAGCATGCCCCACCACTGCCTGACCCCACCCAGCCTCTTTCCAAGTCTCCCTGCCTCCCTCCTTCCCACTGAGCAGCCAGAGAGACTGAAAAGGGAGATGTAGCCCTTCTGTACTTCAGTCTTCCAGGGTTTCCTTCACCCTCACACCAAACGGGAAGTGGTGTAGGAGGTCCTGCCAAAGCAGCGCCACTGCCTTCCCCAGGGCTTCTGGGTCCTCTCTCCTCTGACCTTACACTTCACACTTCCTGGTCTTTGGTCCCTTGAATGCACCAAGCCCTTTGTCAGCCTGGAGTCCTCATTCATGCTCTTCCCCCCTGCCCCCTCTACGCTTCCTGGTCATTTCTTACTCATCCTTAAAGTGTCAGGATCCATTTCCCCATTTACCCCAGAAAGGTCTTCCCTGGTCCACCATTTTCCCCTACATACAAATCTTGACAACCACCACCACCACCACCACCACCACCATTTACCTGCATGTGCGTGCTTTCAACATTCCACAGAAATAAACTCATTTAATCCTAACATGACTGGTGAGGAAATTGAGGCATAATGATGAAAAACAAACAAACAAACTAATAAACAAACAAACAAAACTTGCTGGCATTCACATGGCTAGTGAGAAGTAGAGACAGGATCTGAACTTTCTGGCTCCAGAATCCTTGCTCCTAATTGCTACACCAATTTCACGCTTACTGCATCTTCTTTATACACCCTCTTCTTTTCCTTCATATTATAATGTAAAATAGCTGGTACCTGCTCTTTATTTATCAATGTATCCATCCATCCATCCGTCATCCATTCATCCATCATCCATCCATCCATCCATCATCCATCCATCCATCCACCCATCCATCCTATCTATATATCTACCTATTTATTATCTATCATCTATCTATCTATCTATCTATCTATCATCTGTCTATCATCTATTTATATTATGACTTCTTGCACAGACTCTGAGTCCATCCAGAGAAGGCTCCCATCCATTTTGTTTATAGCTGTATACTCACATTTACTCAGTGTCTGACTCAGGTGCCCGGCTCAGTATTGACACGAAGTCAGCACGTGCTACATAACTCAATGAAAGAATGGATACCCATCTCTGTTTTAGGCCCTGGGTATATAGAGAAGACTTGAAGAAAGTCCCTTGACTTGAGGTCACAATGTGCTGAGGAAAGGGACCTCATCATCACAGCATGGTGACAAATTGAGGTAAAAGACAGATGGAGGAACCCTGGGTCTGCTGGGGTGGGGGTGCGGTTGAGGGTGGTGAGGGCTTCCCGAGGAGGAGGAGACCCCTTCATGGTTGAGCTGTGTTGGGCAACACAGGCTGTTGACTGATGCTGACTTAAGCACCCCTCCTCCCAGTCTTTCTCACACACGTCTGGGAAAGAAATAGCCCAGGGGACACAGGATTATCTTCTGACTTTGGAAGGGCGATCACTCACACAAGGAGACTGACTCATGTAGTGAGGCTCCAGGAGACAGAAACCACAGATTCTGGCCCTGAAGAAGCTCTAGTCAACCTGAGTAAGGCAGCAGTCTGAGACCCCCCAAATGTGAGGTCCTAGTGCTAGAGAAACCGAGGTGGCCTCTCATCAGGGCTGTGGACTTTGAGATTCCTGCACTGGGGACCAGTGGGAAGGCAATGCCCAGATCTCCCTTCCAACCACCCTAAACTCCAATGTTTTTTTGTGTTCTTGAGGGTTTACGGAGCAGCAGGTCTCTCACCAACATTGCCTTTGCATATAATCTGCATAAGGACAAGTCAAGAATCCAATGGAATACTTGGTACTGCATTTGGGGAAACAGAGTCACTATTTGTGCAGACCTACCATAGAGAACCCAACATGACCTACTTATATTTTCATCCTTAAGGGCGTAGAGAACCTTTCATGCCATTAGCAGTGGTAATGGCGTGTGGTGTTCTGCCAATCATAAATATACATATATAATTTAGAAATAAAGGAAAGCAACAAGCCAGAAATAAAACCACCCATACTCTCCTCTCCTTGATTGGTTTATAAACTTCCTCATGGATTTTATTTTATTTGTGTATTTTATTCTAGTCTTATTTTCTATAGCCATATATGCATAATTTCATTTTAATCCTGTTTTTTCTTTTCAAATACACTACGAACATGTTCCATGTCATTAAGTAGCCTTCTAAAATATGATTTTTAATGGCTGTTTAGTATTCCATTTTATGGCTGCTCCATGAATTAGTTAACTACTCTATTATTCATGGGTGTTTAATATGTTTCCAGAATTTCAGCAGCATAAATAATCTAATGGAGTTGCTTGTCTGTAGATCTTTGCCCCTATATGATTGTTTCTTTAGGAAAAATCCCTAGAATTAAAATTGCCAAGTCAAAGCAAGGTTAATTGCTAAGGGATTTGACATATATCACTAAATAGTCCTCTGGAAAAATCTCAGCAATTCAGCCCTGCCAGCAGTTTTTGAGAAGGCTTATTTGGGTTCTCACTTACAAACCTTTGCCTAGGAGCTTATTTCTAGCTGCAGCATGGACAAGGAAGGCAGGGTTTACAAAGACTCTGATACTGAGTAGAAAAGGCCAAGATCTGGGGACAGAATGTCTGGTACCAAGTCATACCTCAGCTGTCCTCATGCATGCCTGGCATCCTGAAAACCAGTTCCATCATCCAGAAATGATTACAAAGTTCCAGTGTGGGGCTGCACTGGAAAAGAATAAAAGATTTGCTTCTCCCAGTAGGATTTTTAACATATACAATAGCACAGAAGTGATTTTCTGCTTCAGGGGGGCTTGTTGTAAATGATTGGTGAACGGGACAAGCAGAGCTGAGTGTGGATGAAAGTGAGGACCCTGGAACCCACCAGCCTGGCTTTGCACTGGCCCTGCCCACACCATACGCAGACCTGGCCCTGCACTTGGCCTTCCTATGATCAGTTTCCTTATCTGCAAGATGGGGCCACAGTAGGGATTAAATCATAAGTTGTTTTTTGAAGACTTTATTTATTTATTTATTTGATAGAGATCACAAGTAGGCAGAGAGGCCGAGAGAGAGAGAGAAGGAAGCAGACTCCCCACTGAGCAGAGAGCCCGATGTGGGGCTCGATCCCAGGACCTTGAGATCATGACCCAAGCTGAAGGCAGAGGCTTATCCCACTGAGCCACCCAGGCAGCCCCAGGATTAAATCAATTAGTGTCTTCAGCATAGTGTCACAGAACATACAAGAGGCATATTGTCAGTGAGTTAAAAATAAAATAAAAAATAAAATAAAATAAAATAACTTTCTATGTGACACATCCTGACTTTAGGTCTCACACCTTCTACCTCACAAAATCACCATTTTATTTCCATTTTGAGCGAGGAACTTCAGAAAATTTAAGCAGATCATCCAAATTTGCAAAGCTAATAAATAGAAGAGAGTTGGAATTGAACCTGGGTCTCTACACTTCAGAAAAGATCCTCTTGGGGTGCCTGGGTGGCTCAGTGGGTTAAAGCCTCTGCTTTTGGCTCAGGTCCTGATCCCAAGAGTCTTCCTGCCTCTCTGCCTACTTGTGATCTCTATCTGTCAAATAAATAAATAAAATATTTAAAAAAAAAAGGCTTAAAAAAAAGTAAAGATCCTCTTTGCTTTGAATAGATGAAAAAACACCTTTCGGGGCACCCACAGGCTGCTGGCCAACATAGCAGGTTCTATCATAGAGATGATCTCGTTTAGTTCACTGCAGTTTTTTGTTTACTTGTTCATCTATTGATTAAAGTACAATTTGCATGCAGTAGAATTCACCCTTCTAAGGTACACAGTTCTAAGAATTTGGCAAAATACTCAGCCATCAGCCATCACCACAGTCACAATATTTCCATTGCCTGATGTTTCCTCAAGCCCCGAGCCCCAACCTTTGGCATCCACTGATCTGATTTCATTCCCTAAAGTCTTGCTCCTTCCAAAACTTTATCTAAATGGACCCATATCGTGTGTAGACTCTGGAGTCTGGCTTCTTTCACTTTGTGCAACACACATGGGATTTTCCATGTTGTTGCAGGCATCAGGAATGTGTTCCTTTGTATTCCTGGAACAATGACTTTTTTTAAGGGAGGTATGTCCCCACTTGACAGCTGAAGAGGTTGAGCCCTGTTCTGACGGTCATGCACCCATAGGTGAGCCTATGTCTCATTTCAAGTCCTGCAGTTGAATGCACCACGTATGGCAAAGAAAGGATTGTTCTGTGCACCATTCTGTTGAGTATTAGAGAGATTAAGACTGCAGTGTGTGTGTTCCCTATTAGATGGTGGGTTTGTGGAAGGCAGGTCCTGGCCCAGTTCATCGCCTGGCACCATTTCATGAGCAGGGTACCTGGTGCAGAGTGGTCATGCTTGGGGAGCATTTGTTAAATTCAGTGGCACAGAATGACAAGGAGACATTTCAGAAGGTAAGAGTAGGGTAATTAGACAGACTTGCAGGGCAGGCGTCAAAAGACTTTCAGTTTTCATTCTAAAGCACAGAAAACAATAATAAACTTGAAGCCCAAAATGGAATCCCATAACCCACACGTGTCCCTGAGCTCATTACCCAGACTGCTGGCAGAGCCCCACGGTGTGGATGAAGAGCAATGGTCTCTCCAAAAGTCTTTCTCGAGTGAGAGAGTCACGAAGAAAGGCAAGTGCTCAGAGTGTGGGGTTACAGGTGCCCATAAAGCTAAGAATAGCAGACACCACTTAGTGAGCCCGCCAGGACCCACGGCTGCACACGATAGATGGCTTCAGGGTCCTGTACACAGCTGGTCAGGCAGGTATTGCTACTCATGTAAATATTAAAGGACTGAGATTCAGAGAGGTTAGATAGGATGAACCAAAGCCACAGACCTATTAAAACTCGAACTGAAGCATGAACCAAGGTCAATCTGATTCCTCTCTTATGGGGAAGTAGGGAGAAGATTCTGGGAAAATATTTCCATCAATCTGTGTGGATCAAAAAAATAGTCATTTCAGGGGAAGCAAGGTGCTCCTCAGAGATGAGTGGGTAAGCAAACGTGGCCTATATGTACCATGGAATACGATTGAGCCATAAAAATGTGCCATTCTGACACCTGCTACAACAGGGAAGAACCTTGAGGTTGTTATGCTAAATGAAATAAGTGGGTCACAAAAGGATAAATACCGTCTGAACCTGTGTCAGCTGAAGAACCAGGAACAGAAAATTCATAGAGACGGAAAGTAGAATGGTGGCTGCCACGGTCTGGGAGCGGGGTTGGTCATTAGGGGGTAGGGGGCAGGGGGCAGAATTAGTGTTTAATGGAGCTAATGTTTATAATATAATATCCGGTATTTTTCAAGGTAAAAGGAGTCCTGGAGATAGATAGTGTTGATGTTTGCACAATACTGTGAATGTACTTTATGCCCCTTAAAAATAGCTCAGATGGTAAATTTTGTTAGGTATGTGTACTTCACCACAACTAATATATATATATATATATATATATATATATATATATATATAT